>NC_141697.1:375108847-375623847 GCF_964263255.1 Lissotriton vulgaris
ATACCGCTGTGGAACTCATCCTGGCTTTCCCTGTGAGGCGTCCACTCCTGGGCACCCCCAAGGTGGAGGCCAGTCATCCTTAGCGTTGTGGGGGCCGTTGTGGAGATTAAGCAAGCTATTACCCAGAGTTGCAGAGTGGGACTCCATGATTGGAATAGGCACAGAGGCGAGAATTATCAGGTCCGTGGAATTTTTTAGCCCAAGACCCGCCGAGGTGGGGAATTGAACCCTGATCCCAGGCTAGATCTCTGCATCAGGGTCTGCCGCTCTAATCATTGAGCCACACTTCTCCAAAACATAGGGCCATATTTATAAGTAAGTCACACAGTGCACTGCAGCAAATCACCTTGCCAAGCTGTGTGACAGGAAAAGGGCAGGACTGCGCCGTCTTTAAGTCAATTTGGTGCAGTCCTGCCTTTCTCCCTGTGCTGGTTCACATTTGGCTTCCTAGCACCAACCCAGGCATGAATATACCTCTTTTTTCTGTATGCTTTTTCCCCTCAAATAATTACAACGCGGTTGTTACAACGACTGCGTTGTAACAATGCATAACATTACCCTGCAAGTCGAAACAACGACTTGCTCTTGAGGGGAGGGGGGAGGGGGCACTGGATGTTGGAATAGTATAGTTTACTATTCCAACTCCAGTATGTGCAACAGTATGGAAGGGGTTGGATTTAAAATGCAACACCTTCTTTCCCCTCCGCAAGTGCTCGTTCCGACTTGCGGAGTAATGGTATGCGTTTGTAATTCCCTGCGAGGAAAAGTATTTGTTTACCACACAGTCCCCCTTACCCCATGGCACAAGGGTACCTGTGTTGCAGGTAGGATTGTTTTTGTGCAGCAGGGGCACCTTTCTGCACAAAACAACCCCTAAGGCTTTTTCCTGTGTGTGTGTGTGTGTGTGTGTGTGTGTTGTAGAATGCAGCACACATAGAAAGAGGGAAGAACGAGGAGAAATAAAGATATTTCTCCTCGTTATGCCTCACCTGGAGAGGTGTAGGTTTTTGGCGCATTCCCAGGTCTACCACTTCTGGTAAATGTTCGAATGCATCAAAATCCATGAATGTTGCCTGGAAACACCCACGGAAATGCCGCCCTGGGACAGATTAATGCAACGCAACAATTTGCAATGCGTTGCATTACTCTGGATTTATGAAGCCACTCAGGGCCATGAAAGATGGCTTTGCGTGGGTTCATAACTCTCATTTTTGAGTTGCGTCACTCTTGTACAACGCTGCGTGGTGCACGAGCGACGCAAAGGGGCTACTAAATATACCCCTTGGAATCTTGTCCCAGGGATTCTATGTGACTAATAACTATGCTTATCATAACATGCCTTTGTGCTTCAGAAGTATTTAAGGCCTTCTGTCATAGTCATCCTTTTCTCTCTACGGGACACCGGGATCATGCTGTACACATTTGTACATTCTCTCACTGGGCTTGTCACGTCAACTCGACGGCTCAGTGAGCTGAATACTCACCGCTCACATATATGGTAGTGATTAGGGCATGAGTCCGAATCTCGGCAGGGCTGACTCAGAGTTCCATCCTACTACTTAGTACCATTACTTTCATGTAATGGTAACTGTGTTATTTGCGGAGCTCAGACATCAAACATCTGGGTTATGAAGTGCTATGAAAGACACATTATTACTGAACAGCACCAGAGAAACCTTCCCCGTGACCAGGCCTGTCAGATTCACCTAACAGCGTATGTTGGCAGACAATGATCATAGTTTTATTAGGTAATAGTAATGTGTTATTTACAGTGCAGATGTATGGTAGGAAACGCTATATTAAAAACAAATGATTATTACTATACGGTGGAAATTCGCCCTAGACAAGACATTTCTGAATAGGTTAACTGTATTAAATATGTCTATTGACAGGGCTGTATTATTTTTATGTGGGAGATGTTAATGACAGTGGCTCCTTTTAAATCACTGCTACCGACGTATTGTAGAACAACAAAATGATCACAGTACATCTCAAAAGCATCCGTGTTGTTTTAAAATCAACTTAAACCTTGAATGAATGAAAATAATGAATGAAAATACACTTGGTATAGCGCATGGCTACCCTAGGGCATCCCAGCGCTTTGATAAACGATAGAATAGCAGATATATTTCTATTGATACCCGATTTAAACCGAATGTGATTGATTGAATGTGGTAATGGTAGTGTGTGGTACTTGTGCCAAGATATCAGAAAGCTCTAGGACAAAAAGCTTGGCCTGTCAAACACACGCATGCACGCACCTGTGTGTCCACGACACTATTTTACGACACACCAGTGCTGAAATCTGGTTCGGGGGAAAAGTACATATCGACAACAAACTTAAGCCGCACCTCTAATGAAGACGTTTAAAAAATACGCACTTGTAAAGGCTTTTCCTGAAGTGCGTATTTCTTCTCTCGCGCGCTGCCACTCCGTTCTCCCTGAGACGATCTTCCACAAAGCAAACAATGACGTGCATAAATTAATGCGCTCCCTGTGTCCATAATTCTCTGCCTTGCCGTAATTAGCGTTGCTCTTTCGGCAGATGTGAGCTGGTATTTTTCACACGTTCGCTTTTCACTGTCATGGAGCCCACGACAAGGGGGAGAAAGTGCGTGCAGACCTGCGAGGCGCTCTGCCCCCTCCCTTAGCTAGAGAGTGAAACGGCGCTCCCTCAAGTGAAATGGCGCTCTCTCATTGAAAACGTGTTAACATTGGCTGAGATGCATTCTCCTTCCGTGCCCCTTGGATGTGTTTTTTACCTAAGCCTCCTGCCTCATTATCAATGTCTTGCGTTGTTGTGCTCACTTTGTGAGGTTCTACAATGTTTTGAGATTGTTCTGCTATGTAATGTTGCGACCGCACAGTTGCGGTCTAGTTGATCAGCGTGCGTAGACGTACGCATACGCGGTGGCGCACGGCGCTGCGTAGGTTACTTAAATAAAGGTGGGCGTGTCCCCGGGTTAGTCGGGACCACGCGACGAACCAAGTAAGGTGTCCGCGTGAGTCATTAATGGCGCGCCCTCAGCCTGCGCGCTACCCAGGTTATGAAAACCTGACAATGGCGACGAGGGGTGTTTGACCCCACGCTGTGCCCCCCGCACAGCCCGAACTACATCGACGATCCGGCCCAGGTTCCATGCACTGCCCCGCCTGACACGGCGAGGCCCTGGCCGTGACCCGTGTGAGGACAGGTGACTGGAGCCACCTCAGAATCGCCCTGCCTCGCAATCTCGTGGCGCCTCCTGGTCACAGCGCATGCTGTTGATGGCTCGCGAGAGCGGCGCACGTCCTCGCTGATCCGCAACACGTGCCCAGCGGCGGCGGCCCTGCCAGTGGCGCCCATCCCCACGTGGTGGAGCCTCGCCTCACGACACAGAGCACAGCGCCCCTAGTGGAGCAACCAGGGCCCGCGCCACGATGACGACCATCCCCCCAATCGAGCCCTTCGTGATCGACGGCGCACCTGCCTCCTTGGCGCCAAGATGGAAGGACTGGACGGAGCGCCTCAACTTCTACTTTGAAGGTGCGGGGACAGCAAGGGACCGCCGCCGAGCACTCCTCCTGCACCTAGGAGGTAAGGACATTCACCGCATCTACAAGACGCTGACAGAAGCCACGCCACACACCTACATCACGCTCCTGCAAGCGCTTAACGCCTACTTTGAACCCATGGTCAGCAAGGATTACAATCGCTTCCTTTTTCGCCAAGCCCGGCAGGAGGCAGATGAGTCTCTAGATGCCTTCCACGGGAGACTGATGGAGCTCGCTAGCACCTGTGGATTCAGGGAGGAGCAAGAAGAAATACGTGGTCAGATAATCCAGAATTTGTATTCCTCCGATCTCAGGGTCAAAATTCTCCAAGAAGATGGAAAACCCCTAGCAGAGATCCTGAAACTAGGCCGCTCCAAGGAACTATCGAAAGCGAGAGCCTCGCACATGGAGGCAGCACTGCACAGACCGGCCAAAAGTGAACAAACCAACGTCGCAGAACAAGTGCATGTTGTCCGCCCCAAACAAAGGTCACTCGGAGGGAAGAAGCCACCGGAAAGGCGGAAGGAGTGTGGGTACTGTGGGGGCACACCTCAAAGAGCGAAAGACTGCCCGGCGAACGGCAAGAAATGCAGCGCGTGTGGGCGGTGGAACCATTTCGCCTCGGTATGCAGGTCCTCGAAACAGAAGACGGAGGCAGCGCACGCCATCAGGGACAGCCCCGATAGCGAAGATATGGACGACGATGTCCATGACTACCCTGTACACTATGTGTTTGCCATCGATCAGCCGGCCAGGAAGAAGAAGCGCCTCCCGAAGTGCCGCATAAGAGTGAACCAACAAGAGGTGAGGGCCACTATAGACACAGGGGCCTCCATCGAGTTAATGGCAGCAGACGTGTATAACCAACTGCGTGACAAGCCAACCCTGAGCAAAGCAAAGATCCGAGTGTTCGCCTACGGACAGAAAACCCCGATACCACTCATCGGGTGCTTCAAGACGGACATCTGTCACCTAGACAGGACGGTCCCCTCCACCATATATGTGACAAAAGAAGGGAGTGGCATGCTACTCAGCGGGAAGGCCGCCGAGGAACTTCAACTCATCTTCTACGCCATGGCTGTCCTAGAAGACGAACTCGATACCATCATCGAAGAATTTGACGACATGTTCAGGGGCATCGGGTGCCTAAAAGGGAAAGAGGTTTCGCTGCACATTGACCCGTCTATACAACCAGTGGCACTCCGACACCGGAGAATTGCTTTCCACCTCCGGAAGAAGGTCGAAGAAGAGCTCGAGAGCCTAGAGAGACAAGGAATAATTGAGAAAGTGGATGGGCCCACGCCCTGGGTGTCACCGATCGTAGTAGCGAGGAAGCCCAAGCAGCCAGGGCAGGTGCGCATATGCGTGGACATGCGCCTGCCCAACGCCGCAGTCAAGCGAGAGCGTCACCTGACACCCACTATTGACGACATATTGAGCGAACTCAATGGAGCCAAATGGTTTTCCAAAGTCGACCTCCGCTCAGGCTACCACCAGCTTCCACTCCACCCAGACTCCAGGTACATCACTACCTTTTCAACCCACGTGGGCCTACGCCGATATCGCCGGCTCAACTTCGGCATATCGAGTGCCGCAGAAGTTTTCCAAAACACTATCCGCGAAGTGCTCAGCGGACTCCCCGGCGTACTCAACGTCAGCGACGACCTGCTGATATATGCCCAGTCCGTGGAAGAACACAACCAGCGGCTGAGGGGAGTTCTACAAAGACTCAAGGATTCGGGCCTCACCCTACACCGCGAAAAATGCCAATTCCTCCGCAACACCATCAGTTTCTTCGGGTACACCTTCTCAGACAAAGGCGTTGCCCCAGATCCAGAGAAGGTCAAAGATGTGCAGATGGCTCCCGCCCCGACAAACATCTCCGAGGTGCGGAGCTTTCTAGGAATGGTCAATTTCTGTGGTCGCTTCATCCCGGACCTCTCCAACATCACCCGACCTCTTCGCGAGCTCACGAAGACGTCCACCCCCTGGCAGTGGGGCGAAGAGCAGGAGGACGCATTCCAAAACACGAAAGCAGCCCTATCGGCAGAGAAGACGCTCTCTTACTTTGACCCCTCCAAGCAGACCAATATCGCCGTCGACGCCAGTCCATTCGGCCTGGGTGCCGTCCTCACACAACGTCAAGGAGAAGATAACTGGGCACCGATTGCATACGCCAGCAGATCGCTGACAGAGACGGAACAAAGATACTCTCAGATAGAACGTGAGGCCATAGCTATCCACTGGGCGTGCAGACATTTCCACATGTACGTGTATGGACACCCGTTCACCGTCTCCACAGACCACAAGCCCCTAATTCCACTATTCAGGGGAACAGTATCAAAACCTCCGCCCAGGATTGAGAAGTGGATCCTGCAGCTACAGGAATATGACTACCTGCTAGAGTTCAAACCGGGAGCCACCAACCCGGCAGACTTTCTATCACGCCATCCGAGGGCAGCCACCCCGGGAGAGAGGGAAGATGCTGAAGACACTGAGTCATTTGTGAATGCGGTGGTTGAAAGATCCAGGCCGCTCCCCATGAGCATGGAAATGATCATCAAAGCCACCCAAAATGACGAGATCTTCCAGATTGTCTCGAGTGCCATACGCACGAACGAGTGGAAAACGCTCCAAGCGTCACTGGGCCAGAGAACACCGCAAGCAAAAACAGCCCTGGAAGCATTCTTGAGGGTCAAGGAGGAGCTGTCAGTCGATAGCCAGGGTTGCGTGCTAAGAGGGCCCAGAATCGTGATGCCGGCTACTCTCACACAGCAAGCCATTGCCCTCGCTCACCGAGGACACCAGGGAGTGGTGAAAACAAAAAGCAGACTTCGTGCTAAGCTATGGTTTCCAGACATGGACTCGCAGGTGGAACGGGCCGTCAAAGAGTGCCAGTGGTGCCAAGCAGCGGGACTCCCAGAAAACCCACCGCCAGTCATCACAGAAGTTGGCCCGGAAAGACCATGGGAACACGTCAGTGCCGATTTCGGTCACCTGCCCGATGGAAGACACATGCTGGTCATCATGGATGACTACACGAAATATCCAGAAGTGGAGATTATCACATCCCTCACTGCAAAAGAGGTGATTGCCAAATTCGAGAAAACCATCGCAACCCATGGCATCTTCGTGAGAGTCAAGACCGACAACGGTCCCCCCTTTCAGAGCCAAGAGTTTGCGGAGTATCTAGCGGAGTGGGGGATCCTACACCGGAAAATAACACCCAGATGGCCGCAATCAAATGGAGAAGTGGAAAGATTTATGCGCACGTTGAACAAAACCATCCGGATTGCCTATGCTGAGGGGACATCGGTGGAAAGGGGAATCTACTCCTTCCTCCGAGAGTACAGGCTCACCCCACACCGCACCACTGAGGCAGCCCCAGGTCCGTCCACGATGGGACGTATAATCCGAGACACCCTCCCAAATCACCCCACCTGGAACCCCGCCAGTGCAGAATCATGGAGGACTGTGCACAACAGGAAAAGGTCCAATGACTATGCAAGCTTCCGGCGGAAGTCCAAAGAGTCATCCATTGCCGAAAATGACCGAGTGTACGTCCGAGACAGGTATCCAGGAAGCAAGTTCAGGCTCCCGTTTGAGCCGCAACCATGGACTGTCACTGCCCGGAACGGGACCATGGTCACCGCACATCGAGAGGGAGAAACGGTCACCAGGAATATATCATTCTTCAAAAGAGCTGCCGAACCCCAAAACGATCCAGCCAGCTCCGGGAGGAAGGGGGGATCAACAGCATCACCAACCCGGCCAGAAAGCAACCAAAGCACTCCCGAAGCCGCCATACAGGAGTGGGGCATGGACTCTGCAGAGGAACCACGAGCCTCCGGCACCTCCAGTGCCACTCTCCCTGAGAACCCCCAGAGCCCCCAAGGCACAAGCACGCCCCCCAGTGAACCACCCCGGAGAGTGCTGTTCCGTGGTCAAGCGGCCGGCTATGGGCTGAGAAGAAACCCGGTGCCCTCATCCAGGATGGCTGACTATGCAGTGGGCTGAGAGATCCTGAAGAGACTGGTAACAGGCCGGATGGCCATGTTTTGTTATTTGGTGGGACACTCAGAGCAAGACTTGTGTTAAAAAGGGGGGGGATCCTTGTTCATACCAAAGGTGAAAAGGAATGTAATGTTGCGACCGCACAGTTGCGGTCTAGTTGATCAGCGTGCGTAGACGTACGCATACGCGGTGGCGCACGGCGCCGCGTAGGTTACTTAAATAAAGGTGGGCGTGTCCCCGGGTTAGTCGGGACCACGCGACGAACCAAGTAAGGTGTCCGCGTGAGTCATTAATGGCGCGCCCTCAGCCTGCGCGCTACCCAGGTTATGAAAACCTGACATGCTAGACTGCTAGCTTAATTGGAATCAGTCCCCTTCAGAGTCGCCCCTGTTTTGTGCGGGCCCCTGGTAGAAGCCTCTCCCCTGTTTATCACAAAGACCTCGAGGTGGAGGTACGACAAGACGAGCGAGGAGCCCAGGGCGTCGCGCCTCGGAGAGCCCTCGGGGGCTGTCCAACCCCAGAGACAGTCGGGAAACGTGCAGCATATGGCGCCAGGGGTTATCCTCCCCCTGAAAAGTATTCGAAAAAAATACGCAACATTTGGTGCAATCTGTTGCGTGCCGAGAGCGAAATACAAGGCGCCATCTCTGCATCCTGATACATCCGAATGGTGCCAAGTTCCACAGACGCCTTTTGCACCAGGTTAACAAGGGCAAGAGTCGGGATGGGATGTGAATGAGGTAGCGTGGGCACATCACATGCGCCACAGAGGAGGCTTGTTGCAGTCCCGATGGCACGGCAACACGCTGCAGCGCGAGCTCGAACAGGGAAGGATGCTTGTTTTAATTGACAAGCCTTGTACGTGGAAAAGTGAGGTGGAAGTTTCAATAGTACCATGTAGGAGCTTTCTAACCCTACACATTTTTTTTACACAGTTTTATCTAGCGCGAACTTGACCCGAATCGGATATCAGAGCGCTTTACATAGCACCAGTTGCATTACACAAGGACGCAATTTAACATTTAACAAGCATACAAAATACAGAATGCATCTCACATGTACAACAACCTACTACTCCGAGCAGAGCGTTCAACTACAATGCTGGGAATGAAAGAGTACATGTATCCCTCAACTGTAAAGTAATATATTTATTAACAACTAGCAGCCCGCCCCAGCGTTGCCTGGGGCAGTGGGGGCTGGGGGCAGCATTTCAGGCTTGCGTGCACTCCCGCCCCGGCCCCCGCCCGCCACGACATTGCCAGTGTCCGGACAATGTCGTGGCGGGCGGGGGCCGGGGCGGGAGTGCATGCAAGCCTGAAATGCTGCCCCCAGAGCCTGAGCCTTACCTCAGCCGCATTTGTTCAGGGCCAACCTCCCGCACCGGCTCCCTCCCGCCGCAACATTTCCCGTGTCCCAGAGCCTTACCTGAGCCGCCGCTTCTCCCTGCGCTTCTCACTTCACCGCCGCTCCTCCTCGTCATGACGCAGCTGAGCTGCCACTCCTCCCCGCGCTCCTCACTTCACCGCCGCTCCTTCTCGTCATCACGCACGTTGCGGCCAGCGCTACGTCGCGGCCAGCGCAGCGTCGCGGCCGGCGCTACTTTCAGGGCACTACTTTTTTTTAAGTTATAATTTTAAATTTACGTTTTTTTATTTTCTATAGCCTATGTCCATCTGCACACCCTGAGGATTACAACAATGTATTGGGTGTGTGGATTGGCGCGGTGGTTCCCGAGTTTACCTTGCCAAAAGGTTTGTGTTCTCTCTTTATAATAGTAGTATAGATGTAAGGGCCCATGTTCAATTGTTGTCCCTATGTCACAGTGTTTAGTGAGTTGCTGATTCACGGATGTCATTTCACTGAAAAGCAAATGGAAGCCAGGCGGAGTGACTTCACACAGACTTCATTTAACCCCTAATGGCATGACAGGAAGTGACATTGCACCATTTGTGATCTAGGTGATAGCAGAAGAGACGAGTTATGTGCCATTTGTCCTTAATGCTATTATAAAAAATAGCGTTTCTGACTTAAAAAAACCTACAGGTGGTGCAACAAGAATAAAATAATATTAACAAAACAGTTACACAGCAGACTAGTCTATTTGAGTTGCCTCACGTACACCAGTTTTGGTGATGCAATGATAGGCCAGCATGCGCCACTGATATTCCAGTGGAGCAGCTATTATATAGATAGATACAATATCATATGTCCAAATACAGCTAAAATATCCCATCACAATTATTATGTGCCATGGCAGCCCCAAATAGCAATGCGCATACCTCATCTGCCCAGGAACAGTATAAAATTCCCCTGCACAACCCTAACTGTAAAGGTTCAGACTGAAAACCTCTGAACAGGACGAAATGCATTAGCTTAAATGCCCTCGCCCAGCGGTGCTTAACTTTTTGACCTGTGTTGACCCCCAGTGAATCATTATTGGAATCCGGGCATGCCCACTGAACCATTATTGGAAGCTAGGGACCCCTGCTCTAAGCATTTTCTATGATTTGACCATCGAAATAAAGCACAAAAATACAAATACAAGTATACACCAAACAAATGCTCAAATATTCAAATATTTTGTTTAATTTTCGAACATAGAAAAAGATTTAAACATTTCAAATGTGTTTCTTTATTTCCTATACCTTATTAATTATAATAATATTTAATTTTGTAAAACAGTTGCAGACCCCCTGAGCATGTCTTGCGGATCCAGAGGCGTCCTTGGACCACAGGTGAAAAACCACTGCCCTGATCCAATCATATGCCCAGACACTGCCTCAAAAGCTGAGGTGCAGTATAAATTGCTAAGACATAGCCTCAAACATCCAAACACAGCAGCTCCAAGGCCCAGATTCCCAAGTGTTTAGCGTTGGGTTAGTGTTACTTTTGTAACTCTAACCTGCGCTAAACCTATTTGGGGATTAACTAACCAACGCTATTTGGTATCAGCGTTGGTTTGCATGGAAAAGTAACGTAAAGTAGCGCGGAACGCTGGGGTGCATTACTTTGCTTTAAGCGGGCGTTACATTGGTGGTACATGGGCGTTTCCATGCAACCACACAAGCTTTTCAATGCTAAAACCTATCTACTAACATTAGTAGACAGAGTTTAGCACCAAAATTTAACGCTGCTGGAAAGCAGGCGCTAAAAGGAGACTTTTTATCCTACTTTGCATGCGTACTGCACACAGCAGCACGCATAGAAAGTAGAAAAAAGTCTTAAACATGTCTACTTATAGCATTTTAGACCGGAAGGGAACCCTTCCTGTCCAAAATGTATGGTTGCTGTAGGTCCAGTACTCACAGTGAAGGAGAATCCAATTCAATTTGGAAGAGTGGTGAGATGTAATTAAATTACTCGAGGCTGTCAGGATTCATATTGTTGTCTGAGGACGGAGTGAATCCTATCTATCCTTCCAAACCATTGGTTACCGTGAAAAATACCAGAAGCCTGATGTGGCTTGATCTTGGCGAGGGTATTAAACACCCTGTACTAACAAGAAGAACCTTGAAATAAATTAAGGAAGACTCCTGTGTCACGGGCACCTCTATTGAGTAGCTCGTCCCCAGAATTCCCGTCCACGAGAGGGTCAAAAAGTCGTTGACTACCTCAAAGAGATAGCCCCAGCAAACTATTAAGTTGCCAAAAAAAGAACTGACTGTATTGATCTTTGAAAGGACTCCTCTTTTTTAAATACCAATAACCATTGCTTTTTGTCCTCTATGAGCACTATATGTATTGCACTGTCTGGTTATGGGCACTACAATGGGGTTCACAAGATCACAAGAAACGTACATAGTGTAAATACAAAACTGCAAATATATTTTTCTACATGAAACATTGTTATGTCAAATACATTATATTCACTTAGGCTGAAGTGAGTAAAGCAGCTATCCATGTACTTTGGGCTTGTATGTCTTGCTATATATTATGTGCTGTGATATTGATAAACCTAACTCAGTCTAGGTGTTATTTTACATTTTCTTTGTTTCTGCTTAAATTACACACAATATGCTATTTACTTGCTAGTATTTGGATTCACTAATAAAATGAGTACCTTGCAAATATTCCATGGTTTAGCAGTACATACTCAGGAAAAATTTCAAATGTCCAGGCAATCCTGAAATACCCAGGCAAAGCATCAAATAACCACGCACACCGAAAATAGTTCACAGTGACTAGATTAATCATATGTTCAAATCAGAATAAATTCGACTAAAATGGTTCGAAATACAAAAGGTAGAAATATAATTAGTGAGAAACGAGGAAAAGTTTGAAAAAAGAAGAACAATAATCAAAACAGGAAACAAATTTAGTCAAAGGGCAAATGTTTTTGGGATAGAGTCATAGTAAGAGATAAGAAAGCCTCCAACGAGGGCACTTGTTGATTCCCTCTTTGGAAGAGATACTTCACAGCAATAGCAACAGGTGAGGAGCGTGATGAAAGTACAGTTAATTAAATTTGGGGTGAAGAATTGTTAAGAAAAGTATGATAACAAGGGACTTAACTCATTAAAAGTGGAAAGAGAAACATATCAAGAGGAAGGATAACTTTGAACCAATCTTGGTTCAGCACAAATGATTTGGTAATCTTTTCCTATCTCTACTATGTCATGATGATGTTGGTTTTAGAACATCTCACACCCTTTATCTGTGCCTTTATTCATCAGCAACCTCATGCTTTCTTCTGTGATGCTGATGAAGTAAAGAGGGTTGGAAGCAAGTATCACTCCATGACATTTACTTTTGGTCCTGCCACTTGCTGAGACCTTGGAGACCTCCGAGACAAACACACCAGGGAGAGCAAAGGGCATGTCAAGGTCAGAAATACCGATCCTGAAACGCTACTCTTTTGATAACTTTACTAAAGAGGTAGAGACTGGGAGCAAGGACAGGTAGCGCCTCAGAAAAAAAACATTTCTCATAGTGTGCTGTGGCTAACACTAAAAACGAGCTGCATATAACTCTCCCCTCCAATAGTGAACCTGCAAACATGCTTAGAAAAGGAATTCTCCTGAGATATTGGACTGAACTTCACTAAAACATATAAAGCAAAACAGCACACATCTAGACACATGGGGCAGGACCACACAATAATTGGCATATATAACTCACAAGACCATAAAATAGACAATGCTCTGTGAACACAGTTAATCATTGTTTCTATATGTTAACCCCTTGTATGCTCATGACAGAGCCGCTCCGTCATGAGCCGCGGTTGCCCTGTGCTCATGACGGAGCGGTTCCGTCATGGCTCTGCCGCCGCGCCTGCGCGGCGCTGATTTCGCACCTGCGTGGCGCGTTCTATTGTGCGGGCGGGGCCATGACGGAACCGATCCGTCATGAGCACAGCGCAACCGCGGCTCATGATGGAGCGGCTCTGTCATGAGCATGCGAGCGCCGCTCGCCCCCCCGCCCCATAGCGCTGCGGCTGAATTGCCGCCGCAGCGAAGGGGTTAAACCCTAAAACATTCTCTCCCCCTGAATAATAGGCTAACACAAGAGAAGCCTTGTTGCAGAAGCCTATCACCTACAAGCCTATGTAGACAAAGGCCTCAAGTCCCAATGACAGGCACTGCTCATCCAGAGGAGAATAATACCTGGCCCACGTCTAAGTATACAGGAATCATGAGTCTGCCCCAACAAAATAAACCAACCTAATGGAAAGTTTCACTGATCAATACTCATTCTCACCCAAACTTGCAAATTTATCATGGGCAAAGAAAACTTTTATTCATTGTTGAGACTATTTCATTGATAACTCAGTGGACATTTTCAAAAATATTTTTTCTCTATGATACAAAATCAAATGCACAAACAATGCAGAGGAAAGGGTGGAATTGTGGTACTCTTTCCTCCTACCAAGCGGAATATACTGTAAGCCTATCCTCTAGTAACAAGCCATATCAGCCCGTGTGCACTTGGTGCATTATGAATTCAAAAACATCCTTTATTAAATGGCAACCCAGGTCCTAAAATCATTGTCTTAAGAAATACTTAGCTAGAATCCGCTATCTCTACAACAGAACACATCTGTTTCTTGGAATTACGCGCGGCTTGGTAGCAGTCACATTTAAATAAAAGGTGCAGGACACACCCTGGAAGCTCAAGGTTTCAGCACAATTGACAAATGTCACTCAAATATCCAGCCAATCATTGCACTTAATGCGTGCAGCATTGAAGTGCGGAATCTATCAGTGTTCACAGAGAAATAGCCTGATTTCTCAGCAATCCCTTTTCAATTCTCCAGGGTTCTATGCTGCTCTAACCCTACAACAATCCCATCTAGACTTTTCTTTCCCTAGTCCATGTTTAAAATGCTCTTTGGCCTTCTATCTATCATGGCCAGTTCGATGACACAGCACTTATCTTATTATATATGTTCAATGCCTTGTCAAAACTATTTTGCTACTCATTTTCAAAGAGTAGACAATAATTCTTATTAAGAATTAAGGGATTTATATCACTATATTATGCTCAACAATGTAAATCTACAAACATTTTGCATCTACTATGTTGTCCAACACTTCATCATCAAGGTAAGTACAGGTTTGCTATTCTGAACACCCTATCCCGGTACCTAGACTGACCTTGGGATGCAGTGTTTGGGTCCATGTTGTGGGAGCAGCAGTGGCGGCACCTCCGCTAAAGTCGAGTAGTGTTGCCCCACTGCCTTCAAGCAGGAAATGAAAGGAAAAAATAAAATGATAATACATAATGTTATCATCATTTTATTTTGTCCTCCTGCTGCGGCAGGTTGCATGAGGGGGAAGGGCTGAAGAGTAGGGGAGGAGTGGTACAACCCTCCTATGTGTACAATGACTGTTTGGTCCGCCCTCTCGGGCCACCCAAACCTGTCATGCGCACTGTCCCTGTTTTCCATGCAGGCTGCATTACAGCCTGGTTGAGAGCATGACCTCCCTCCAGGCCCTGGATAAGCGCCAGACCAATCACAATGCATTGTGCTTGGTAAGGGGAGACTGTGTGCTGGGGGCGTCCTGTTCCTGGAGTTGACAAGAGCAGGAGCAGAGACGAGGGGCCCAGCGGGAAGGTAAGGGCTTGTTTTTTATTGTGACCCATGCGCCCCCTACCTGTTCCTCCCCACCCGCGCCTGCCCCGCTACCTGGGCGCTATGCTGGCCACCACTGGGGAGTGGTATATTAGGTATACAATATACTGCATGAGATATAGGGCCTCATTATGATGTCAATGGACCACCACCTACACAGTGCTGGGGGCAGTCTCACCGACATCCAGGTCATCGATCCGACCGCCGCATTATGATGCGGACGGTCAGACTGCAGCAGTCTGGGGCACAGACCACTGCCTCCGGCAGGATAAAGGATCTCATCGGGAAGCCGGACTCCTATCCCTACCATGAGGGCGGTGACTGCGTACAAACCGCCATAGGGATTAGGATGTCCCTTTTTGACTGCCTTTTCATGGGGGGTCCCACTGCCTTGGGAAGGCAGCCAGAAAGGGACTTTGGGTACCTCAAACAGGGCCCCCGTCCCCTGTGGGTCACTGATATGTGGCCTGGTGGGCCCATGAAGTACCCCTCCACACATCTACCACACATCTATGCACCCTGTGCTAGGTGCCACATGGTGACTGGCACATGGTGCGTGGATGTGCACTAAGTGCCTTTTACTACTGCTGCTTGTGCTGCGTCCCTTTGCCTGGGCCGCAGTGTCAGCTGCAGTAGAAAAATGCATTTTCCAACCACCTGTACGGCGGTCCTATCAGAATAGGGCAGGTGGGACCGCAGACTCATTGTCGGATAGTGACCAGCCTGTGGCAATGGCGGTCGGATGAGGCGATGGCGGTCAGACGAGCATAATCAGGCCCATAGTGAGGCAATACTGATCGAAGTGTAGCTATGACCTAATCTAACTCCACTGTCAATTCTATCTTTCTTCAAAAGCAGAGGGAGCACCAGAGCTACCTGGTGGTGCATCTTATTCATTGTTTCAGAAGTAACATCAGTGAGCAGAGGCCAGAGGCAAGCAATGTCATGCACAATACTTCTGAAGACACAACATTTTACCTTTATATTTATCTTATAATAAAAAGCATACATGATAAGTATCATCAGCTCTTTAGAAAATGATGAAAGTTTCAAAATAACTATGAACCAAACCATTTCAATTCCCCTTATTTAAAATAAAAAGCAACGAAAGACAATCACTTTCATTTTCATTCAGGCTTACGGCTGCTAAGTAATTCTGAAAATTATGAGATGAGGAATGCTATATGAATTGGCTTGAGGCTTTTAGGGCCAACAAACTGAGGTTGATCTTAAATTTGACTTTTGCATAACTTTAAAGTAGCTGAACAATGTGAAGAGAAAATGGAACTGGCCTGTGTGGAAAGGGCAAGACATAATGAACAGCAAAAAGTGATACAGTGTTGTTAATGGGCACCACCACACTTGTAATGCCTTGCCTTGAGTATGGTGTGTGGTTATGTTGACTACAATTCTATATGAGTAAGGACCATTCAGAGACAAACTACCAATAACGGAACTCTTTAAACTTAACTTCACATATGGAAGTACTAATTTCATAACTTGGACACTGGAGGAGAGGATGGATGTTGATATCGATTATATATAAAATAATTAAAATAAATTAAGGTACTAAAAAGTGAACACACAATGAGCTTACTACAGCACAAGTGTATCCATTGAAAAATAGGTGAATATATGAGACCAGAGGTGGACCAGGTGTCTTTGCAGCAACTTTGAAAACTATTTTTACAGACGTTTGCAATCTTTACTTTTCTTATTTCGCTAAGTAATCCATGAAACAGTATTAACTAGTCATAACATGTCAGGTCGAGGTAGTTCATGATGCTGATGCCTTCGTTGATTGATTTCTGATGTTAGGCTATCCATGTAAGATACATTTGCATATGATTGTTCTAAATGAAATACACAATCACTGGTTATGCTGCAAAATGAACAAGGATCTGGCTTCCCATTCTCTATCCCTGCTCTATATAAATAGCTAGGCATACACAAACCCCGGTTTATTAATGTTAGCACAATCACAAAAAGAAATGCACTATGTCGGATTAATACATACAAATATACATTCCTGGCAGCTGTAGAGGCTTTCACTCAAGACTTTGTTGCATTTTGGGTACATCAGCTCTTGCATGTGCTTCTATAAATTGATTTGTCTAATTAATAAATTGGTTCCTATCTAACTGCCAAGGAAAGAATTTAATGACTCATTTTTAATTTTGCAGCAGTGCTGGGAGCAGCTGTTTCTTGGCATCCACAAAAACACACAAGACAAAAAGTTCAGCGCTGTGATCCAGACCAATGGGTTGGTTTCTCTCCTTGGTTGAAAAGAAATTGGAAAAATTAGAATTTCAACTTTTCAGTAGCAAAGAACACAGAGGAAATAGCAGCACACACTAATTTAACCAAAATAACAGCTTTTAAACAATAATCAGCCTTCATTACATCCCAGATATCTTGATAATGGTACAATGACTGGTTGTGAAAAAGAGTTGTGTTGTACTGTATTGGCATTTATATTATATTTCCCATACGCCCGCGAGGCCTAAAGCGCTTTAGATTATTATTGAATAAATATGATTTATTTTTTATTTTAGTCTACTTTTAATCAAAGACTCGTCATTTCTTAGTTTCAAATATTCATATTCACAAACCCCTCAGTCACTGGAATATTGCATGCATATTAAGATCTTTCATAACTAATTGAACGCCCACAGTGCCTTCCAGCAAAATTCAAGCGCTTCACTAAAAAACCAATGAATCCAAAGCGCATGCTTCACTCAGGTGCATAATGGAACTTCACAGGCGGTTATGCGGTGAACCTTTTTACTGCAACCATGTTCTAAAGTGCTACCATGCACTCTCAGTCCGAGCTTTAATGATGCCCATGAATACAGCGGATCTATTAATGCTATTCACTGTTAGTTAGCACACTTAAAAAAGGGAAGCAGCTGGCACAACAATGGTGAGTTCTTAATGTCATGTATTAACAAAAATGCAGGGTCTCGTTTGTTTTCATCAATTACAAAGTAAACATATTCCAGGCACATTCGGGGCACAAGATTCCAGGAAGCCAGTGTCGAGATATATGCCCATAGTTAGAAGATATTGGTTCGTGGGGTAATTCATGTTGTCGTCTATCAAATTAGTTTGATCCGTGAAACCAGAGGAACTCTGGTGTCATCCCTTATCGGCACACACTTCTTCGTGTTTCTTTTTGTGAAGAAAACACTTTCAAACCATTTTCATAGTATCATCTTTATTTCATGATTTTCATTATTATTTATCAGGTTTTATCGTATTTGATCATTCATACATCAGGCGATATCAAGAAGCATATCCAATGCATTTCGGGCATTCAGGTGGCATGCCCTTCATCAGGGATTGACACTACAAAAGGATAATATAAATGGACATTAGAATCAAAATAAATCTACACAGTATTTACATCAATGTCATGGTAAACGGTGTTATATTCATGGTTCTATCAAACTTGTCAACTCATGTTCACATGTATGTCATGCTGAATTGTGACGGTAATGTAGGAAAATGGGTCAAGGATAGTGATGGAGGTGTAAAGAAAAAGTGCGCTAAAAAAGATAAGTCGTTCACTTACAAGCCTGGTGAACGTTGTCACGATAATCTAAAACGGGAGAAAATATTGAGCTCTCGTCAGTAAAATGAGGTCAATAACATGGTAGTTCGCAACAAAGTACACTTTGTTTTGGGTGCTGGGGGTCAGAGTAGGAACTAACCTGAGTTTGATGCGTCTCGCGTCTTGACCGGAGCTCGTATTTCCGAATCGCCGGTGAAACTGGAACAGTTTCCGGCGTTCTTAAATTCAAAAAAATGGTCCGTGGTCATGTGATCGATCACGTGTTTAGATACTGAAAAAAGACTGTCCTTTAAGATCATTGATTATGCGTGAAAAAATGTGCACGTAAAAATGTGCGAGGTGCAGATATCTGAAGAAATCGGTTGGGTGTAAACGGAAACGGATGGGTTGGTAAAAACTAAAACGGAATGGGGGTTTTCCCGTTTATAAGTATATGTGTGTGAAAAAGTGGGGGTCTGCAGGATCGAACCGGCATGGAAGAAAAGTGGTGTTATGTGAATGAGTTGAGCTATCACCATCTTGATAACATCAGGGGGCTGTTGGGTTGGAATAGATCAACCGTGTGATACTGGGAACATGCACATTCACAACATGGTCAATTAGCAGAGCAATTATGTTAAGGTATACAAAAAATTGTTTAGAGATAACAAGAAAATTCAATTCTTTCGTTTAAACCGGTAGGTTTCTGGGTGGATAATTTATGGATCCAGTAATTTTCTCGTCTTAGCAGTAATTTGTTGTTGTTGACTCCTTCATATTTGGGAACAGTCTCTAGAACAATAAACTTCACTTGAGAAACGTTGTGTTGAAGTTCTGTAAAGTGCGCCGAAAGTGCTGACTTTGTGTTCTTTAATCTTATGTTAGATTTGTGTTCATTGAGGCGTACCTTGATGCGTCTCTCTGTTTTCCCCACATAGGTTTTGCCGCACGGGCATTTAATCCCGTATATTAGGTTGCTTGAGTCACAGGTGGCATTCACTCTCAGTTTTATAGGATAACCCTTTGTAGGGTGGTTGAAGATCTGTCCTTTGATGATACAGTTACAATTGCCACAGTTTAGACAAGGTTTTGTTCCTAGATATGTAATGGGATCATTAGATTTACTTTGCAAGATTTCACCGAGGTTCTTGGCTCTGGTGTAGGCGAATACAGGAGGTTGGCTGAAAGATTTGTTGAAATCTGGTTCCAGGTTAAGGATGGTCCAGTGTTTCATTATGATTCGTTTGAACTTTCTGCTATTAGTTGAAAATTTAGAAACCACTACTGTTTGGTTTTGTTCAGATTTCACGGTAGGTGTCAAAAGTTTTGTTCTGTCAAATTTTTCCATCCTTTTTTTAGTTTCTTCCACAAGACTCCTAGGGTAACCTCTTTGCAAAAATTTGTCCGACATCTCTGTTAGTCTTAAATTGAGGGTAGTCTGATCCGAAACAATTCTTTTAACCCTTGCCATTTGTGAGTATGGTAGGTTTCTGATCAGGTTAGGTTCGTGGAAGCTCGAGTGTAAAAGCATGTTATTCCGGTCCGTGGGTTTGACAAAGAGGTCAGTGGTAAACCCATTTTGTGTTATGGTAACTCTCACATCCAGGAAGCTTACTGCCGTGCTTGAAATCTCCCAAGTCAGTTGGATCCTTTGATCAATCGAGTTAAAATTGTTTAGTTGTTGTCTCAGTTTATCTTCAGATTCTGACCATATGATGAAGTAGTCATCTATATATCTTGTAATCATTTTCAAGTGGTTAGTCCAGTTAGTATCGTTGAGGATATGTTGGGTTTCATACCAGTGCATGAACGTGTTGGCGTATACCGGTGCGGCTGAATTGCCCATTGCCATCCCGGTGAGCTGTTGGTACCAGCACCCAAAACAAAGTTACTTTGTTGCGAACTACCATGTTATTGACCTCATTTTACTGACGAGAGCTCAATATTTTCTCCCGTTTTAGATTATCGTGACAACGTTCACCAGGCTTGTAAGTGAACGACTTATCTTTTTTAGCGCACTTTTTCTTTACACCTCCATCACTATCCTTGACCCATTTTCCTACATTACCGTCACAATTCAGCATGACATACATGTGAACATGAGTTGACAAGTTTGATAGAACCATGAATATAACACCGTTTACCATGACATTGATGTAAATACTGTGTAGATTTATTTTGATTCTAATGTCCATTTATATTATCCTTTTGTAGTGTCAATCCCTGATGAAGGGCATGCCACCTGAATGCCCGAAATGCATTGGATATGCTTCTTGATATCGCCTGATGTATGAATGATCAAATACGATAAAACCTGATAAATAATAATGAAAATCATGAAATAAAGATGATACTATGAAAATGGTTTGAAAGTGTTTTCTTCACAAAAAGAAACACGAAGAAGTGTGTGCCGATAAGGGATGACACCAGAGTTCCTCTGGTTTCACGGATCAAACTATTACTTAAACGTCGTGGGCCCTCGACGCTTCCGTATTGAGCACCACTAAATTAAGTTTGAACTTAACCAACCAAAGATATAAGACCTCAAATAGCTGTGCATCTGCCAACACTCAACCAATTTGTCTATCAAATTAGGCCATATTCCAGATCCCGGTGTTTTGGTTACGCTTCAGTGGTACATGGATATTCATTTGAAAATGTCCGTGTCTTTTTTACACTTTTCATATAGCAGTTAAAAAAAACGTGGTATTCAAGTTATGTAACAATAATATTAATATGAATAATATATTGTCTCTTTTATACTGCTTACTGCTTTGATCTTCCACTTTGTGGCAATGTAAATAACCCCTATTATCCAATTCAGTTGTCCTTATTTTAGTGACCTAGAAACAAGGAAGGTGCAAGGTAAATTTTGCCCTCTATTGTAGGATCTTGATTGATAGTCAAAAACACTTGAATAGTCCCAATGTTTTCAGATTCCTGAAACCATTTTTTGATATATAGTAAAACATTATAGTTGTATAGGAAAAAAGCAGGCCATTTTCGCAGATCATCACCATAGCATGAGGCTAAATGTTCTGAATTTCTTTGCTTTTATCTAAAGGAGACTAAACATGAAAACTAAACGAATTTACAGCAGACAATGCAGAATCTAAATTTACTCTGCTGCTTTTGTGTAAGAAAAGTGTGAACTAACAAAGGGAAATGCATATTTTCAGGTGGCAGCAGTGAGAAGACAAGATTTGACAAACTTCCTGGGGCTCTGCAGCCCTATATCCCATTATGCCAGCCACTAGCTACTGCCTCAGACCATTGTACCTGCTTTTGTTTGAAGGCGCACTTAACACTGGTGGTCTCAATTGTTTCACCATTTGACAGTATTTATTGCCTCATACTGCTTAGTTTGACAAATCATCTACATGTTTTAAAGGGCACATTGATTTAAAGCCTATTTAACTGATATTCGCCCTTTCATTTGCTGTTTCCAGCTCATCCATGCTTTGTCCGTTTCACAAATTCCTGTGGTGTGGCAGGAAAAAATCGGTGATGAACTCTCGCACTTCATTGATCGCCTTCCTCCAACAGTCTTATCCTGATGGGGAATGTGACTTTTGCAGACAATGACTAAGCACACGCTCAAAGACATGGAAGGAATCAACCTTTGGGCAAGGCGGGAAGATGCTACAAGCATGCCAAAGATATGATAGCAAGAAGAAGAGTGGCCAAAAGTGGGTCCTCCATTGAGAACTGCTACCCCTATAGAATCCAGATAACACAAATCACCTGATTCAGAAGTGCTTCAAAGATCTTGCATTCCTGCTGGTTTATGTGAGAAATTGGGATACTGGTTGACTTGGGTGTGAGCTGTGGTCAAGCAGAAACCACAATCGTAGTAAGGGTAAGGCACAAGCAAATCCCAAATTAACCTGTGCTCCCTCCTAATAGCTTGGCACAGAGCAGTGAGGCTTAATTTAGAGGCAGTATGTAAAGTATTTCTCCAACACTTCAAACAGTAAAACAGTGAAAACACCAAACAAAAAGATTCTCAAGCCCTGTTATAAAAATAGAGCTTAATTTAATAAGTAACACAAGACCAAAACAACAAAAATCCAATTAGTAGAACCAGAGTTAGGAATTTTAAAGAATAAACTGTAAAATAGCACCTAAAAGCAAAAAAAGCACCAACCGCTGCTATTTGGTCGCGCTGGACCGGGTCAAAAGTTCAGGCTGACTGCGATAGAGCGTGGGTCAGATACAGTCACAGACAAGCCCCACTGAAGTTTTATCTTCTTAAGTTTTGTGCCAAGAGTCCCATTCGTGTTGAAGAGGGTCGCAATGAGAACGTCTCAGGTGGCAGCCTCTGGTGCGAAGACCAGGCTGGGCATCGCAGACAGGTGACTGGAGCTTCGCCTTGTCGGTTACCCGTGGGCTGCTGATGCTGCTGCGTGAAGAGAAGGGCTGGCAATGTGTTGACTTAATTTCAGTGTTAGCCGCATGGCCTCATTGCAAATGGGCCCATTCACGGTCGCGAAGAGCCCAAAAGCCTGATTTTAAGAGCCTGTGAGCCACACCAAGGATCCAGGAACTGAAAGGTACCACTTGGGGGTCAAGTACTCGCTGCAGCAGGGTGCAGAAGCTGGTGGGGGAAACTTTTATGTCCCTGGGGCTTCGATCAGGAGGCCAGCAGACTAGCTCTTTGAGTCACTTTGAGGTCCTGGGTTCAAGATGAAGTTGTAAGTCCAGTTCTTCTTCCCCAGGCAAGAAGGCAGCAGGCAGGAGAGCAGCACAGCAGGGCAGCAGTTCCTTTAGAGCAGTAGTCCAGTGGAGTGGCAGTCCTTGTAGAAGTACAGCAGTACTTCCTGGCAGAGTATCCACAGGTCCAGAAGTGTAGTGAAGAGTTAGTGTCTTGGTCCTTCTTTTATACACAGTTGTGCCTTTGAAGTGGGTAGACACTTATAGAGGCATGCTTTTGAAGTGCACAGATGCCCTGCCTTTCTGGTCCTGGCTCCAGCCTAACTACAGGGGGTATGCATCCCTTTGTGTGGAGGCAGGAACTAGCCTATTCAAGTGTAAATAAGGATGTGCCCAGTTTCTCCCTCCCATCCTGCCAGTGATGCCACACCCAGTCACACCTAAGCTTCCCATTGTGTGTGCAATACCAACTTCCAAAAAGTGGCACTTTCAGAATTGCAATTTAAAATCCAACTTCACTATCAGTTATGATTTTAAATTAGGATTCCAGAGACACCAAACATGAACTCATCATCTCTTCCCATTTCAAAATTACACCTATGAAAGGTAATTACGCAATTCCAATGTTAACCTATTAGATACATGGCCTTTCAGCAGTGAAAAAACAAATGTAAGAGTTTTTCAATCCAGGATACTGTGCATTTTACATTTTTTTGCACCCTCTATACTGAAATTAGGAAAACGTATATATTACCATTGTTAAGAGATAAAGGTTTTCTGCAGGTTAAACCAGCATTACTCTATTTACAATTACTGGAAAACCCAATGAATATTTTTTACATTGCAAACTTTTTTGTAGCGGCTGTTTGAAGTAGGAAAAAAAGACTCGCAGGAACAATAGAAATATGAATTTTATTGGTTTTATTAAAACATAATGAAATTGTTATTTAAATGTTTTAATGAGAATATTGTGTATTATGTGGAGATATTTTGTATAGTATACTTTTATGATTTTTATTAATCGAATAAAGTGGTTTGACCTGACCACTACCAGGACAAGTAAATCTTAAAAAAATACATGTCCTACTTTTTAAATATATGGCACCCTGATCTTTGGGTTGTCCAGGGCCTACCCTAGGGGTGCCTTCTATGTATTAAAGATGAAGGTTTGGGCCTGGCAAAAGCTTTATTTTGCCAAGTCAAAATGACAGTTTAAAACACACAGGCTCTGCAATTACAGGCCTGAAACATGTTTAAAAGGCTCCCTAAGTGGGTGGCACAACCAGTGCTGTAGGCCCAGAAGTAGCATTTAATTAACAGGCCCTGTGTATTTCTAATAGCACTTTACTAGGGACTTAGGAGTAAATAAAATATGCAAATTGTGGATAAGCCAATATGCCATGAATAAAGGAGATAGCACAAGCACTTTATCACTGTTTAGCAGTGGTGAAGTGCATAGTCCTAAGGCCTACAAAACGAGATCAGTAGAAAAATGGAGGATGAAGGAAAAAGGTTGAGGGAAAGACCACCCTTAGTCTGACAGGCCTAACAGTTCACTAGTAGGTGAGCACAAACCCAGTGAATACAAGAGAATGCACATTCAGACTAGTTCTCAGTCTACTAGATGAATGTGCACTAGAGACACAGATGATGTATACATGTTTACTTTATCTGAAACCCCCACATATCCAATAGGATTCATCATCAAGTGGATCTCTGATGGATGAATTAACAGTATGCCACATCATCTTGCTAGACGGGCTACCAAGCTTAATATCTCCACTACAACACTGCAAATACTACATAGGTGATTTAAGAAACCCTACAGCTCAGGTTGCCTGCAAGACCTTTTATATTATTAGTTGCTGTTATTATGGAGTCAGCCATGAAAAGTTTCTCACACTTGTGACTAACAAAGCAACCGCTCTGATGATAATAAAAAGAACAGACCATCAAGAGACATCATTCCTCAAGGAAAATCCACACCTAGGTTCTGTTACTGTATCAACAGTGTGAAAGAGGCATGCTGTAGCACTAGTCATTTCCGTGACACCTAATTGAGAAAGCTAGCAACAGGATGTTGTGGAGAAGAATGTTTATTGCTCAGTGAATACCTCTGTCATAACTGCCAGTGCCACTGCCCTTCATGTTTGCAATGACTGATTCTTATGGAAGTCTGTTAACGCATTTCCAGAGGAATTAAACATGGCAGCCACTTGGAAACCTTAACAAAGGACTATTTTTATCTAACCCAATTATCACTTTGATTTGAATTTGGCATATTTTGAGGTTCATCAAGACAGCAATGGAATAGTGCTCCAAATTTAATACTGTTTATATCCAATGAATTTTAACTGGGAGACACAGCAAATGGTAATTAATCTTCAATTTACTTGATCTTTGTTCTTCATACAGAAAATGAGGATGCCAAGATTGAAATCAGAGTCTGAATACCTGAAAGAAAAGTAAAGTAATAGAAGAGAAGAACATTCTTTTGTGTCACAATATAAATCCATGGATAGGAGATACGAGTACCTTCGTCAATGGAAGGTTCAAACCCCAGAGTGCAATATCAACAACCCCAGTTACAATAACACCAGTCACATCAGCAGAGAAAGCAATCAAGAGGCAAGGGAGTGCAACAGCTATCAGCCTCACCAGGAAAGTCCTCAGCCCGGTAAGGCTATGTCTTCACTTTTCCCCCTTGGCTCTATGTCATTTTGGTAGGGGGAAGTCTTGCATATCCTCCAAAAGAATTGCAAAGCATAACCTAAGAGCAATAGGTGCTCAGAATTGTGCACAGTGGTTACCTATTGCATTTTAAGATTCTGCCTCTATGTATATGACAGATCTTGGCTGGTCCCTCCCATGCATATTAGAGATCTCATGTGTCTTCCCTTTTGGTGGGTAGAAGGATCCTGGATCCTATGGTTACTTGTGCCACCTATACGGAGGAAGAGGAGGATGAGAGAGCTTCCAAGTCCTGGAAATGCGAGTCTCTAGTTGGCAGTGGCTTGCACCCTGTCCAAGTAGGGACCCTTATTCGAGTCAAGGTAAGGGGATTACACAGTTAAGATAATTCCTGCTCAACCCCTTGGTAGCGTGGCCCAAGCAGACAGGCTTATTGCAGAGGCAATGTATAAAGCATTTGTACATAAACAAACAGTAACACAGTGAAAACACTACAAATGGACACCACACTAATTTAGAAAACTAACCAATCATTATCTGAATAAAACAAGACCAAAACAACAAAAATTAAACGTACACAAGCAAAGATATCACTTTTAAAAGGCTCAAAACCGTTCAGTTCATAAAACTATGGATGTGCCACTTTTTAGAGCAAAGTACCTGGGATACGTCTAAGTCCTGATGATGATCCCGGTACTCCTGTGTATGAGATCTAAACCTCGTTGACACCCTGACACTGTTATATATGTATTATTGAATTGTGCTATGGTGTCTGACCTCACTTGTGCTTGACAAATGTGTTGATTCTTTTCAAGCACCAAGGAATGCCTGGGCCTATTTTGTTGTTTTAACTGTCACACAGTTTGTGTTTCCACTTCATTGTTTTGTTTTCTTTGTAAATATACAAAATATTAAAATAATTTTGTTCGGATGGACAATATAATATAGACCTCATTGTGTCTCTATATTAATTTTTCCACTCTTATCCTTCTTATGAGTGACCACAGTTCATAAAGAATACTTGTACCCAAGGTCCCTGACCTATGCAATTGGGTTCCGTTGTTTTCATATAACACACTTTCTAAAAGTGGCATTTTCAAACACACAATTAAAAAAAAACAACTTCACTAAAAGATGTATTTGTAAATTCAGTGAGTACAGAGAACCCAAACTCCAAATCTCTATCTTTTCCCAATTGAAAGTTAGACTAGCAGGAGGTTATAAGGCAGCTCCAATGAAAATCTATGGAATAAAGAAAAGTGAATTTAGCAGTATTTTAATATCAGGGTTTGGAAAACACACCCGTATATTTTGCCTTTCACATACAATGCACCCTGCCCATGGTGGTACCTTGGGACTACCTTAGGGGTGCCTTACATGTAGAAACAGGGAAGGTTTGGGCCTGGCAAGTGGAGAAACTTTACAGATCGACATGGCAGCTTAAAACTGCACACACAGACACTGCAGTGGGTCTGAGACATGGTTACGGGGCCACACATGTGGGTGGCAGAAGCAGTGCTGCAGGCCCACTAGTTGCATTTGCATTACAGGCCCTGGGCACACAGAGTGCACTCACTTTACTAGGATCTTACCAGTACATCAAATATGCCAATCATGGATAACCAATCACAGTCATAATTTACACAGGGAGCAATTGGACTTTAGTAATGATCAGTAGTGGTAAAGTGCCTAGAGTTTAAAAAAAATGGTTTTTAAAAAAGTAATAAGGAAACGCAGCACACAGTCAAAAACAGGAGGTCAAAAGCAAAAAGACAGGCACCAAGGATGCCAGGTCCAACACTACCACCAACAGCCATAGTGGTGGATGTCTGGAGGAAGACCAAATGATCCATAGGCTGGAGGGGGAGACTCTCAATGTCAATATCTCAGCTGGAGACGGAGGCCCTAAAGGATCTTAGAGAAATTGAGGGGCATAAAGGATGGAACATGCAGGGCATTTCTGTAGTGGGAGATATCTGGAGAAAAGGAGAAAAGGGATTATGATTCTCCTGCCAGAACTGCTGGCGGACTATGAAATGTTGAGTACCCAATTCCTTATATACCAGCAAATGCAGCAGATCTTTAAGAAACATGAGGCTCTCCCTGCGGACCTGCCGGAGGAATCGCCCCTGTAATTCTGGGTGCTGGCCTCCCCCATACATGCTCTTGCCTTATCACAAGCTGAAGGGAAGAAGCGGTCGGGCTATGGGAGGATAAGACCAGGCCTGAAGACCAGGGACCCCGGATGGGCTAGTGCTATAGGCACCCACTAGAGTTCTACACAAGTGTTGACATGAGAGCAAGAGGGATATTTCTTGATGACTTACACAGTTGCAGAATGATAGACTCTGTTTGTCTGGACAATGTTCATGTTAGGAAGTGGGGTTTCTTTGGCATGTTTGAGATTGTCCGGGATAGCCCTAAGTTGTCAACTAGGTCAGTTGCACCACTGTCCACCGTATTGCAATGACAATTTATTGCATGTTACTTGTTTAGAAGGCCAATAAAAAGATTTATATAAAAAAAGATTCTGCCTCTAGGAATTCCACTAAGGAAAGAACTCAAAGAACAGGATTGCAGAAGTAGAGAACAGTGCTTTTACTTTCCTGCATACATTGGAAAGGGATCTACCACAAATCTACACCAGATAGTGTCTATTTCTTCAGAATTAGACACTATCTGGTGCACATCTAGTGTAATTGGCTCAGAGGGAAAGCACCAGGCTGTTGACCATCAACCAAATATACCGCCATCTTCATTTGGCAGATCATCTGCGTGGCACCGACTATTAAGATGCTTATTTTAACATCGCAATAAAAAAGAAAACCATAGAATGTTTATGAGATTTGTGAAAGCAAAATCTCACAATCAGTACACAATGCTTTAGTTCGACTTGAACAAAGCTACATATACAGTTTTCATGTCTATCACAGTCATATCAGCTCACCTAAGAAATCAACACATTTTCAGTTACCCAACCTGGATAACTGGCTGGTGAAAGCCAATTCTCCTCAGAAGACAGCAATTTCAAATCACACTTTCTTAGCTTTGATTGCTGGAGCATCACGTATATTTCCAAAACCATCTCCAAAGCTAGCTCAAATTCTGAACTATTTAGGCGCCACCAAATTAATAATTTTATCAATCCAATGAAAATGTCACCTTCTGCAAACAAGTCCTCTATCCATAGCATGTCAGGCCTTTTCCCTTCTGGGATCCATGGCATCTTGCATCTTCACTGTTCCACATGCTAGAAAAAATTCTCTCTCTCTCTTCAACATGGCATGGTGTATCAGCTCAAACCGTATGAACGTAGCTGCAAATATAAGTTAATACACTTAGAAGCAGCTCTTACATCCTTTCCATGGGGAGTCTTCTAAGCAACATGATGGCAAAAGTTCAATTTCATCCATTTTCCCCACCATATACAATTGGCATGGATGCTTCACTGACAGACTGGGGAGCTCATCTAGGAACACTCACGATTCAAGCTAAAAAGAGAGTCAGAAAATACAATCAGACCATTGGAACTCAATGCAGTATTTCAAGAACTCAAGTCTATTCCCTATTCTACTATAACAAATTCCATTCTTCTTCACTAGGACAACATTGGCACTATGCCTTTCATGAACAGGCAAATGGGTACTAGATAGAGAGTCCTCTCCCTGGAAGCTCACTACATTTTAAAGGGATTGCTAGCAAGAAATCTGTAAATCACTGCTTTTAATTGACCAGGTCTCTTAAAAATATGTCAAGGGAATTACACAGGCATTTTATAGGGGAAGAATGAGCGAACAAAGGACATTATTCGCAGCATCTTTTGCAATTTGGGATTCCCAGACGGAGGCTCATTTGGTATGGAAAAAAAGCAATGGCCATGCTTCCTAGCAGATTCCTCCAACCATGGTCAGTAGAAAAAGCCATTTTGAGAACTTGTCAGTAGAATTTTGCAACTTTTACATTAGTTCCATTAATTCCACCATTCCTCATTAAATTTAGATGTTGCGGAGTCAAAATGATACTAAGTGCACCCAGTGGCCAAAGCAGTGATGGGACACAGATCTACTGCACGTGTCTGGGATGAATGAAAAGAAAATACCTTGGAAGTGAAACTGCTATCTTTGCTACAAGGCCAGATTTACCACCCCATCCTCCTGTCAATTAACTTGGCAGCATGGCTCCTGAATACCATAAAAATGCCATCTAAATCTTCCCAAAAATTCTGAAAGAAGCAAAATAGTTATCAACAAAATTGGCCTATGTATTGAAGTCAAGTTTTTTCAATGCTTCAAGAAGAACTACAACACAATCACATAACTTATCAGCTGCAATCTGGCTAAATTGGCTCTACAATTCTCATCTTTCAAACTGCATCTTGTAGCCATGAAAAAGGTCATTAAAATCTGTGCCCAGAGCCCACAACTCTCCTAAGGAAATTAAGTTACCACAATGAAAGTATTTCTCCTGTATTCTATTCCTTTGCCTTTTCAGTTTCTAGCCTAGACTAACTTTACATTTTAGCAGTAGAGAACATGAACTGTTCTGGTATTTAGAATTATCCGTCAATAATCCATATACGGCCTCTGCTCTTCTGAGGTGGCAAGTAATGGATTGCAGGTTAATTTTAACATTTTCAAGCCATCCCATTTTTGTCTCTTTTCAGGATGATTTTTTGATTACTATATTCTAATGAGTTATGTTCCAGATAATTTTTATCTCATGCAGTTGTTTCATTTACCTCAATTGCCTTTGTTTTGTCCAATAAAGCTATGTATCCCTTTTCACACAAAACTTCCTTTTTTTTTAGGTCTAACCTGGGAAGGTAAAAATAAAAGAGAGGGGCTCGTAATAACCCTTAGGGAAATAGAGCACCAATATACTGCAAAGTAAAGCCAAAAGGTTTTCCCTATGGGAGGTATTATTTCCTGCTTCTAAATCAGGACTCAAAACGACAAACTCAATTCACACCATTCATATATCTTGCATTTCGTTGGATGGGAGAACACTTACCAGAAAGGAACACAAACAGTCTAATTTTTTAAAAAAAAAGGTATACAATTTATTATAAATAAAAGCATATGGATTCCAAGTTAAAAACACAAATTACACAAGTAAAACCACCTAATGTGGATGTGGAGAATTTTTTTTGAAAAAGACACTACTATCTGTCTTAGTTATGTCATTTCGGGCCCTCGTTTGTCAACATTGGGGGAATAATATTCCTTTAGACCAGGTTATTTGTTGGCAACGCCGAATATGACTCGATGAAAAAGCGTTGACGCGTTTCGGAAGCTTAAGTTGATAATGGCTTCCTTCTTCAGGACAGACTCTATATGTTTTCTCCACTGAATTGTAACATACCATTGCAGTTGGGTTGTATGGAGAAATCTACTGAATGCGTAGTATTCCTGTAGTGGCTGCTTATAGGGTTCGCAGACTCCCACGGTCCTCTCAATATGTAGGAGGCTATTGTGTCAAATCAGGTCTTTTTAGTAGTTTTTTTTAGATGTGATGCTATCCTCACATTCCGATAAAAACAACACTCTGCCTCGAAAAAGGGGGTCCTTTCACACAGCTCGGTAATGTTATGCACGTGGCTGCTTAAACGTGAATGCTAGTTCTTCGTTGTATCGGAAATAACAACGATCTGTTTCAAACACCGGGGGTCCCTTCACGCAGCCGGGTAATTTAATGCACGTGGCTATTGGATGCACACGGCAATCTTTCCCGGGCTGCAAAACGTCGGCGTCTGTACGATCACCGCTCGCGTAGTGGTTTTTAAAAAATTAGACTGTTTGTGTTCCTTTCTGGTAAGTGTTCTCCCATCCAACGAAATGCAAGATATATGAATGGTGTGAATTGAGTTTGTCGTTTTGAGTCCTGATTTAGAAGCAGGAAATAATACCTCCCATAGGGAAAACCTTTTGGCTAGCCTGGGAAGCACATGCGCTGCTCTGCGAGCCGTGCTGTATTGAAGTATGTACTTGAAGCCCCACCCACTCCTCCCATATTTGTCAGTGGCTTGTGTAATTGTCCTTCATAAATGCTGGCTTCTGATTCGCTATTAGGCTTGTCAGTCCCTCCTTAGTACCGCCTTGTCTTAATTTGTAACCTCCCATGAGGACTGGCTTTTTTACTTCGTTTGTTACACAGAACGTCTTCTTTAGTCTGTCAACACTATTTTCTTTAATTAGTTTCTCTTACTGCAGGAGGGCATGAGGGTCTCTCCTTCGCAGTTGTGACCACCGGCTTGTTTTTTTAACTTGTAGCAAGCAGGAGCTCCTCAGGTGCCATGGAAGACAGAAGAGGACAACTCAGCGATGCCTTCCAACATTTGGAATACAATAGGACTCGCATTTGCGAGAGATAAAGCTATTGGCATTGTAAATGACAATGCCTTTTTATTATGTTTTTAAAAACCAAAACATAAATAAAAGGCATTGTCATTTACACAATGCCCATAGCTCAAACGTGCGTAAATGCAAGACCTATTGCATTGCAGATGCATGTTTTTTTACTTTTTATGCCATTATCACAAGTTTATGGAGGGGTAGAGACAGAGCTCTTGAGGCGGAAGCCGAGAGCAAGAATCATTTTTAAAAGACTAATTTTTTAAAATTGTTACTGTGATAATCTGTGTTTTAAAACCTATCTTACCGCTTGCTCCCCTTGGTGATTGCCTCCCCGCGCAGCCGAGTCAGGCGCTGAAGCGGGTTGCAGGACAACCGCCGTGACCCCCCGGGCACCGCCCACTGACACAGGCCACGCCCCCTTCGCTATATCTAGGCGCGCTTTGTTGGCCAGCGCTCGTATAAGACAGAGCTCTTGAGGAGGAAGCCGAGAGCAAGAATCATTATTAAAAGACTAATTTTTAAAAATTGTTACTGTGATAATCTGTGTTTTAAATCCTATCTTACCGCTTGCTCCCCTTGGTGATTGCCTCCCCACGCAGCCGAGTCAGGCGCTGAAGCGGGTTGCAGGACAACCGCCGTGACCCCCCGGGCACTGCCCACTGACACAGGCCACACTCCCCCTCTCAGATATATAAGAATGTGCTGCTTCCGGAAGCGCAGCGGACGGGCGCAGCGGGTGCGCCGGCGGTGCGCCGAAGGCGCGCCAAAGGCAAGCCCGTCTGCGCCAGTCCGCGACCAGACGGGACCAGGGGCCACTACCCCTGCCCCCCACACCACCCATGTCAGGACGTACAGCTCGGCGGCCATCCACAACTTAGGAAATGCAACCGCTGCACACTGCACACATTCCTATCCACCAGCTGAACTCCCCTCTCGCTGTCCAGGATGTAAACATCCCTTCCACAACACTACGCCGCCAACCACGACGAATATTATATGTATATGCTAAATTGCCGGTCTCTACCGAGGCACAGCACACAAATTGCCCTGCTACTAGAGCAGCGCAATCCGGATGCCATCTTCCTGACTGAGACATGGCTTATGTCTCAATCGGAGCCAGACATAGTCTCAGCCTTATCCTCCGGTTTTCAAATCTACAGACTAGACCGGACAAAGGGGAGAGATGGAGGCCTGGCTATCATACTAAAAGACCTGTATTGCTGGCGCACTACAACTGAAACTATTCCTGAGTGCGAGAGCCTAGCATTCAGCATAGATTTCACTGCGAACAGTTCCTTCTCCGGCACTCTGATATATCGCCCCCCAGAACCGGCTAAGTTGTTCCATAGATCTCTTCCAGACATCATAGCCAATCGAATCCTGACCTCCGCCAATTACACGGTCCTAGGAGATCTTAATTTCCATTTCAATTCCCCCACAGATCATACTGCTAGGGAACTAACAGATGATCTAGCAGCCCTACAGTTAACCCAGCTGGTCACAGCCCCTACCCATGAAAAGGGTAACCTCCTCGACCCGATTTTTAGCAATTGCACTGAGTTGGTGGTGGGGCAACCCACTCGCCTCCCATGGTCGGACCATTTTTTAGTCCCACTTACCTGGCTCACCGGGAAGACCCCCCTGCCCACTCCCCAAATCATAACAAAGAGAAATTGGACAAAACTACCTATAGAGTCTTGGTTAACTAACCTAGATTCCACCAGCCCACCCTCCTGTACAGACCCCAACTTAGCAAACAAGAACTATGAGGGATGGATCAGGGACTCACTGGATACGATTCTTCCTCTTCGGAGATCTATACCAAAGAGGCTGCACAAATCAGCACCCTGGTTCTCAGACACTTTAAGAGATCAAAAACGCCTCTGCAGGAAACGAGAGAGAGCGTGGTACTAGACTTCCTACCTGAAAAGAAGTCCCAATACAAAGAGGCAATTAAGGCCTATAGGGACGGGGTTAGGGCGGCCCAGGCCACCTACTTTGCAGACAAAATTATGGAAGCAAAATCCAAACCCAAGGAAATTTTTCACTTAGTAAAAAAATGCACCAAAGTGAACACGGCTCCTCCCTTGACAAAAACACAAGAACAATGTAATGAACTAGCGGACTTTTTTCACAACAAAGTCACCCAGATCTACTCCTCCTTCCCGACAGCAGCCACTAATCCAGGAGTACCCAATCAAACATTTTCGAGACACCCCACCCCCCCAGACCAGCCAAATCTGGAACTCTTCCCCCCATTAGACCCTGACACCCTTCATCAATTGGCACGCCAAGTCAAATCTGGCTCTCCCCGTGACCCAGCTCCACCGGAGATATTGCTCCAGCCAAGCCAAGCCACCCTGCCCGTGATTCTGTATCTACTTAACTCCTCCCTCTCCTCCTGTTCAGTACCCATTGGATGGAAGAGAGCCATGGTACGGGCACTGTTAAAAAAACCCAATCCCAACCCAGAAGACCACTCCAGTTACCGCCCTATTTCATTACTCCCCTGGGTAAGTAAGGTCCTGGAGAAGTATATAAACATCCAGCTAGTCCAATTTCTTGAAAACAACCTGCTTTTGGACCCAACCCAGACAGGATTCAGACCCAAGCATGGTACTGAAACCGCCTTGCTAGGGGTTACCGAAGAAACACGAAGGATACTAGATCAGGGAGGATCAGTGGCAGTGATCCTCCTTGACCTAAGTGCAGCCCTTGATACGGTCAGCTATGCCAGCTTGCTGAACCGTCTATGCAATATCGGAGTAACGGGCGATGCATTAAGGTGGTTTGACTCCTTCCTTACCAACAGGTCTTTTCAGATCTTTGACGGGGAAACAGTATCAGCCAGAAAATCACTAAGCTGTGGGGTGCCGCAGGGCTCTTCTTTAAGCCCTGCACTGTTCAACATATGTATGAAACCACTGGCTGGGGTCGTCGAACCATACGGTATCAAAATCATATCATATGCTGACGATACCCAGCTAGTGGTATCACTAGCTCAAGAGGGTACCAGACAAACTTCGGAAGGCCTGATGAAATGTCTAGAGGATGTCAAGGAGTGGATGACATGCTCCTCCCTAAAACTTAATGGAGATAAAACCGAGCTCATGCTCCTGGGCCCAGCATCACCAGTATCCTTCATCTCCCTATGGCCTCCGTGCCTGGGCACCCCTCCTAGCCCTAAGGAAAGTGTAAAAAGCCTAGGAGTATGGCTCGACAAAAGTCTCTCTTTCTCCACTCAGGCCACTAAGCTATCCGCCACTTGTTTTGGCCTACTTAGAACATTGGGGAAAGTTCTACCTCTTCTGCCAATGGAAGCCAAACAAGTGGCAGTACAAGGCCTGATTCAGTCCCGGCTAGATTCGAACACCGCCCTATACGTTGACGTAAATAATTAATTTACTCTCTTAATTTCTATGCAGGTAAGTACTTAATCAATAATAACTCAGATCGGATGAAAAAAGACAGAGTCCGTGGTGTGAGAGTTCTAAGGGGTTTTATTCCTTAAAAAGGAATGGTCATGGCCAAGATATCATGTTCTGACCACCACACAGGGTGTCAGAAGGGATAGAGCGCTACATTTTATTAACAGTACATAGCTTATATACTTATTTTATTCCATAAGTAACAGTGCAAGAGGCGTAACAGCTGAGAGAAGACAAGATAACAATATACACGTGGTACATGTACGTAATCAAGAGGCGTGAACTAGAGGTGTGTTCTGGAAACGTCACTGATAGGTGTCACAAAGGGGTGGCACTAACAGAAAATGTGACAATGTCAGCAGAAATCGGAAGCTTGGATGCGTGCGCAGCTGGATGACGTGTAATTGGAGGGGTGCAGGGGACTTGACATTTACACTGACGGAAAGAGACAGAAGTCTGGCATGTCAGATCAACTTGTGCTTCTATCATATCTGATATCTGATGTTTAGGAACTAAGCTATCTGGGCAGAAAGGTCTCTAGAGCAGAAGTTATTCTATACTTGCTGTGAGTGCGTGTATAAGCGCCTGAGTGTCTGTATGAGAAGCGTGGGGCATGGGGCCTTCCATGGAAGCATGGCAACAGAAGCTATGAATTACTTGCATAGAGACAGGTCGGCCCTTTAGCCCTGTAGCTGAGGAAGGATGTTTACTGAAGCTAGCAGGCTGGAATGTATTTTCGGGGAGGGAAACAGATAACTCGAAGGTTATAGTCAATCTTGGCAGGCAACAGGCTGAGCCAAGCACGGAGGGCCGCGCTAGAAGTAAGTCAGAGTTCACGGATACGGGGGCTGCCTGGGCAGAGATTTCTCGGAGTCAGAAGCCAGAAAAGAGGCTCGGTGGCAGAGATTCAGGGCCTACTTCAGCCAGGGCTGAAAAACGTCGGAGTACACTACAAAAAGACGTTGGCATAGCATACTTAGGAACGGACCATTCGACCCATTCATGGTGGGTCTGAAAGAGGACATGTTAACGTTGGACGCAAATGTATTTGCGTCTTCATAGCTGACACAGGAGGGAAGTTACATGCACTTTAACTCGTACATGGAGACGGTGGGGTACTCGCTAGGGAACACAACTTGACCATAAAATTTATATTACCTCATTCCCTCCTTGTTCCCTACGGACCCTTCATGATATATCGATCCTCATAAATCGATCGGTTTGTTCTTGTAACATTATATGTTCATCTTTCTTTCTTTGACTGTTTGAGAGACAACTGGAATGTTCAATGCAGGAAGTGGCACACAGTCCACATATCGCTGGCCCACACTGTAGGCACAGGCAGCAGCTGAATACTATAACAAGGCCAATGCCTAGGAATGATAAGATCTTCCATCCCCAAGCTGTTAACGTAGTCCAGAACCAACCGGACCAAGTCCAGGTGCCTGGATTCTGATGTATCTGATTTGCAATTTTATGCAGACGGGTAATAGCTTGATAGACAGATGGTGCATTTTGTGGGATGAAAACACAGCAACTTGACCCGATGACCTTACAGGCTCCACCTCTATCTGCCAAGATGACGTCAATTACAAGACGATTTTGAAGGACAACAACCCGCATAGCAGATTGCTCCTCTGTTAAGTTACCTAAGGCGGAGGCAGTTTCATGTACTACTGCTTCAAGTGTTCTAGTTAATCTACGTATTAATTTACTGTTTTGGACAGGTCCTAGAAAGAAAAAGAATCCTTTATTGAAATCAGTGTACTGTTCCCATGCCGTTTCTGTGTAGTCGACAAGTGGAATATCTCTTTTGGGTCTATTCGGTATTAGATTCGTATTTCTATGGTAATCTGGGGGAGCTAGAAAAACAGGTGGCAGAAGGAATGCAATGTAACAGGTACCATCCCAATCTGGAGGCAAACGTATGTATGCGGTATGACCACAAACAAAATAGGAGTGACTGATAGCTTTGAAAGACGATTTACCATGATCACTGAATTCGACCACAGTAGTGCATTTACTATGACCTACATGTACTGAACCTTTCTTGCTAACACATAATTCACCTGTGACTGGTAATACTAACATATGGGGCAGAACTGGAGCATCCTCGGATTCTACAGTAAGGATCATAAGGCTAATTGTGTAATTACCTAATCCATATACTTCATTTTCTAGATCAGTTCCTATTCGAGTGGGAAGTCCCTCTTTATCAGGATAACAGACGTCGAGCAGGACTAAGTTCAAGTTTCCCCAAACCCAGCCCCCATCGAAAACAGCAATATCAGGATCTAAGGAATTAATTATTTTAAACCATGCCCCACAGGAGCCATTGTGAGTGAACGGGTACGGAAAGAGGGGCAGAGCTCCCTTGTAATTCTGGTAGGGAGGGAGTCGACCACATATCCAGCAGTCTGTGGCATTATTTGTCTGATGGGAGTGGTGTAACATACTAATGAATGTATTGTTGCGCAGCGCAAGTCTGTAAGAGAGTTCATGTGCAGGAAGTTCACTAAAAGTGTGTTCAGCAGAGACATTGTAAACAGATTGTTCATGCCTGAAAATAGGCCAATATATAGGTAGCAGAATGCTGGCAATAATAATTAGAATACTTAGAAAAAACATTATTAACAACGTCACTATACAGTGACTACGCAGTGATTTACAGTATGTACGTTTCTTTGCTTCTCTCTCTCTCTCTCTATCTCGATCTAGGGGATACATGTCAGAAACTATTTAACCGATTCACCTAGGGGAGGACTTAAACAATTAAACTGTCTGACTTGCTAGATCGGAGCTTCATACGGTACAGTTCTTGGGGAGTCTTTTCTCGTTCGGTAACGGTAAAGTCTTTTTCCTCAACACAGTCTTTGGTGGGGGTGGACGAGTCAGAGTCCTGTTTTAGTCCGTTTTTTAGTTCATTGCAAAGTTTGATGTGACTCGTATGGACCCACCCCTTTCTCCCCTCTATCTTCACGGCGGTCCTGGTTGTAAGGAGGACGGTCTTCGGAGCCTTTCAACGGGGTTCCAGCGGACTTTTCCGGTCGAAATTCCGGACGAGTACCAGGTCCCCAGGACGGACCTCATGCGCCTTTACATCGGTGTTGTCAGGGAAGGCTGCGGCAACCTGTGAACGACATGATTGGAGTGCAGACATCAAGGAGGCAAGGTAATCTGTCAACATATTACAATCAACATCAGTTATTTTCTTCGGAATGGGCGTCCCCCACATATTCGGTGGTCTGCCAAAGACCACTTCGTACGGGGATAGCCCTGATCTTGAATGGGCGACCATTCTCATGTAGAATAGTGCCACGGGCAGGGCGACTATCCAGTCGACCCCTTTTTCCTGACAGATCTTGGCAAGGCGTATTTTTAGTGTCTGATTATGCCTTTCTACAAGGCCTGCTGCTTCGGGATGTCGGACACAGTGGAACCTCCACTGATATCCTAGCAAAAGGGAAACCTGTTTCATCAACTCGGACGAGAACGGCTGTCCGTTATCTGAATACACGACACGGGGCAAACCGTACCGTGGGAAGAATTCACGAACCAACTGTCTGGCAGTGGTCGGAGCAGTGTAGTCTGGGACTGGGTATGCTTCGGTCCAGCGGGACAGAGCACAAACAATTACAAGAACATATTTAAAACCTCGACAACTGTTCATCTGGATATAATCCATCTGGAGGACTTCAAAAGGGTGATCGGGAGGATGAAATCCACCTTGTTCTACAGGGACGCTTTTACCTGGATTGAACTGACAACAGATCATGCAAGTACGCACTTTCTGTTTTGCTGCTGCTCGTAAGTGTTTGTTGTACCAGAGATTCTGTAAACTGTCTAACATCGCCTTCTCTCCTAGATGTGCCGGGCTATGTGCTGTATTTATCATGACTTGAACCATTGAGTCAGGGAGAAACCATATAGATTTTCCCTTCGTCACCCAACCTTGATCTGTCTGAATCCCTCCTAGTTCAGTCCATTTCTTTATTTCATCTGGAGTAGCATGTGTCTGAATGTCAATTACGTCTAGGGCGGGATCTCTAATTGTCATACACTTTGTCGGTACTATTGTCTTTGTCACATCAGTAATCTGGATGTGAGTCAGTGCTGTATGTTTTGCTGTCTGGTCTGCCAGGTCGTTACCCTGGGAAACAGAATCTGTAACTTTAGTATGTGCTTTACACTTCATGACTGATATGCCCGAGGGCAAATGTATTGCTTCTAACAGTGCTTGAATGAGGGGACCATGCTGAATCTTGGCCCCATGAGAGGTCAGGAAACCTCGTTCTTGCCAGAGGACTCCGAAGTCGTGTACAACTCCGAAGGCATAACGGGAATCAGTGTATATGTTAACATTTCTGTTCTTGGCTAGAATACAAGCTCGGGTCAGAGCGATGAGCTCTGCTGCTTGAGCAGACAGTGTATCAATACGATGTGTTTCTTTAACTTCAGTTTCAGTGGTCACGGCATACGCGGCCACTAATTCTCCTGTACTTGTTCTCATGCATGAACCGTCCACATAAAGTGTCAGGTCTGGATTTGTCAATGGAACATCTGTTAAATCTCGTCTAGGCTTTGTTACTGCATTAATGATTTCTATACAATCATGTGAGGCTGGATCTGTCATACTTGTTGGTAACAGTGTTGCGGGGTTCAGGATACTGCAGCGTCTGATTTCTATGTGTGGCTGGAATAGTGTTAATTCATAACCTGTCAGTCGTGCTATAGTCAAGTGTTGAGTCTGGGTTCTGTTTAACAAAACCTCTACAGAATGTGGTACTTGAACTGTTAACTGATGACCTAAAACAATTGAGTCACTTTGTCTTATTGCTAATGCTGTTGCTGCTACTGACTTTAAGCACGCAGGGAGTGCTTGGGCTACTGAATCCAATGTACTAGAAAAATAAGCACAAGGCTTATGTGAACCTGCTTGATCTTGGGTGAGGACAGACAACGCTGTACCATCACGTTCTGTAACAAAAAGTGTAAACGGTTTGCTGTAACATGGTGTCGCTAAAACTGGTGCTTGACATAAGGCTTTCTTTAAGTCTTCAAAAGCTTGTGTATGTTCCTGAGTCCAAGGGAGGGCAGTCGAAGTCGCTGCCTCCTGTGTCGTTAACTGGATGAGTGGCTTGGCTAGAAATGCATACTGGGGAATCCATTGTCTGCAGTACGAGGTGAGGCCTATGAAGGCCCGCACTTCCTTTTGTGTCTGGGGTTGTGGCATATTTGTAATTAACTGGATGCGATCGGGAGTGAGCTGTCTCCCCACTTTGGACAGCAAGTGACCCAAGTACACAACTTGCTGAACACAGAATTGTAGCTTTGAAGGAGACACCTTGTGTCCCTTGTCGGCCAGAAAGTGTAAAACGGTCAGTGATGCTTTTTCACATTCGGGCTCACTTCGTGCGGTGATCAGCAGATCATCGACGTATTGCAGTAAAGCGGTGTTAACTGGCATTTGAATACAATCTAGTTGTCTTTTCAGTGCTTGACTATAGATGCTGGGGCTTTCTGTGAATCCTTGAGGTGCGCGCGAAAATTTGAAACTGCGTCCATTTAAACTGAATCCGAAGAGATATTGGCTCTCTGGATCAATAGGCACGCTGAAGAAGGCGTTCTTGAGATCAATTACAGTAAAGAACGTTGCTTCTGAATCAATAGCAGTCAATAGAGAGGAGATATCGGGGACCACAGGATACTGTGGAATAATGCATTTATTCAATTCTCGAAGATCAATCACCAGCCGATATACTGGCGGTGCATTGGGATCAGTACGTTTAAGAATCGGAATGATGGGTGAATTACAGATATTGGAGTCGGTCTCGACGACCACTCCTTGGGCAATGAGCTCTTCAATGATTTTCAGTAAAGCCACTACAGCATCGGGTGGTAACTTATATTGTCTGATTCTGGGTAATACAACACCTGCCTTGAGTGTAACGCGGTATGGTGTAATGTGCATACAGCCTACATCAGTTGGGCCTTTTGCCCACAAGTAATCAGGTACATTTTTCAATCTGACATCAAACTCACGCAGAACATAATGACCCTTGAAATCCCGCAGAAAGAGTCTAACTCCCTCCGGGGAACAGCATATTATAGCTCCTAGAGCCTTCAATGTTTTAATTCCTAGCAGATTTTCTGGACATGATTTCGTGAGTAACAGGTCTGTAACGCGTGATAATGGACCCACAGCCAGGGGAACTGGTTCTGATACTTCATTTACAATAGGCTGTCCTGAAAAACCCAGGGAAACATTCTGTGAGCCTGAGAGGGGTGCCCCTGGAACTTCATCATGACTTATTGTAGTGCGACTTGCCCCTGTGTCAATTAAAAACTTTCTGTCTTTTCCCAATACTTGACTGTGTACATAAGGACCTTCTTGATCTACAGGAATTTCAATAAGAGGCAAGCCACCTTCCCTCTCTAGGCTGTTTCATGTATATCGTGAATATTCGGGATAAGCGGACTGGGCATACTGGTACATCTGCTGTGAAACTTGCTGAGTTGCGGCAATGGGCTGTGGCTGTGGTACTGCTACGGTCTGTGCTGGAGTCGAGGAAGCATGCATAGGCGGTGTATTCTGTGTAGACTGATGCTGGTTATGGTCTTGTCTAGGCGGATGCGGTCTTTCTTTAGTTTTACCTGTCGCTATGTTATGTTTCAGAACTGGGCATTCGTGTACGTAGTGACCTGGCTGCTTGCAATAATTGCATGTCCCTTTAACGGGAGCTGCAGTGTGACTTGTCTGGGTCGTACCCTTTCTGTGTCCGTCGGATGGGACTGTCTGAGCTACTAACATTTTCATCTTTGTGTCTTTCATGCGTTTTTGTTCCTGATCTTGTTCTTCTCTAATTCTGTTCTGATGATATTGTAACATTTGTAACATCTGGGATGGCGTATTTGCTTGCCATGTACTCTCAACCTTGTACACTCGATTTTTAACTAACGGTAGGGAATTCTCGACTAACTTTGATACAAAAAGATGTGGGTACGACTCGCTACTTGGCTGGAGGCCACTATTAATAATAAAACATTTCTCGAATCTTGAATAGAAGTCACTAGTATCTTCCTCATGTTTCTGTTTACAGGACGAGATTGCATCCCAATCCTCCTTTCTAGTTGTCAATAATCTGGGCAGGACCTGTACTATCAAACCTGGTAATGCTTTAGTTTTGTCCCCAAGGCCTAACCCTGGAACCCGTTTCTTCTCTTCTTCCTCTATTTCTGCCCAGGCAATTTTTGTGTCTCCCACCTCCCATTCCTTTTCCTTTAATTTCTCGAATATACCCGTAGGTAATAATACTTTCAACATTTTCATGATATCATCATATGTGTAGTCCCCCATTAATAACATGTCTTTAAGCTCTCTATGGAAACCTGCAGGGTCTTTATCATGGCATGGTACTAGTTTCTTCATTTCTAACAGTTCTAATTTAGTCAGAGGCGTGTGAACATACACGCGTTTCAAAGTTTTATCCTCACCCATAACGGGGTGCACTTCTCGTAAGGGGTTCTGACTTTCAATACCACCCCCGCATTGCATATGGTACATTTTCCTTTCTGGAGGTGGGGCGGGAACATATTCAGAGCTTACAAAGGTATCATATCTGTGTCGTTGTTCTAGAATTATTTGAATTAATTTAGTGCTTAGACCTCTCCATCTATCCATCAGTAGCGCTTCTAGTGTCTCGTGTAAGGGACCTGGATCGGAATAATGTTTTCTGTATTTAATGAGAAGGTGCTGAATCATGTATACACCTGCTAATTTCTGTTCGTCGGGGGAGAGGTTTAGAAATGTCTGCGCTACTGTGTCATCATTATATATGTCTGCATTTTCAGCCCATGATACAGCTGATCGGGCGAGTTCTTGTTCATCCATAGAATTGAGTACATGGTACCCAACTCGATCTCGAAGCCTTTTATCAGTTTCCTGGAACTGATGCTCAGCAGAATTCGGATTTGTTAAGGCAGAGAAGAAAACTCTCTTGCTCTCTGGACGGATACCCTTCCTAAGGTAAGTTCCCTTACCTACATATGCTATTGTTCCTACATTTCTTTCGGATTCTTCCTGTACTTCTTCCTCCTCGGAGGAAGCCTTTTCTTTCTCTTTCTGGTGTACTGCTATCACTGCTTTCTTAATCTTCTTGTACATAGAGTCTATGCAATTTTGTCTGTCATGTCTTCCATCAGCTATATTTTGACCCCACTTGTTCAATGCGTCTAATTCACTCTGATCTGTTCCGGGCCTGTCTCGTTCTCTTATTAGACAATTTATGAAAAATCGTAGTATCAGTGCTTGCATGCCAACTTTCTGTTTCTCCATGGCATCCTTAATACTGTCAGAGTCCTTTCCTGTCTGAACGAACTCATATATTCTGTCTAGACGATCCTTCATTCCTGCATAGCATAACAAGCTATCAGTAGCGGATCTTAACCGTAATGATGCCAATATCATTAAATCGTCTTTTCCGGGTACTGGATCATATCTGCAAACTGACATGTTTTCTTTTAATGTGTCAAGGCGGGATGAATTAGAGGAGTGGGGAGACCTGTACGTGAGAGGACTCTGCATATCTCTGAGATTGAATCTGTGAGTTGGTGGCGGGGTCTGAGGACCCGCGGTCGCACCTCCTGAAGCGGACGCTTGTACATTACCTCCCTGGGGAGTCTGTATCTGAACTTGAACTTGTCGTTTAGGTGGATCAGGCAAACGTGGTTTCGGTAGGTCAGTTTTGAATACGGGAAGTGGCGGAGCTGGCGGAACGGGAGAAGTCTGTTGCGGTACCGGCGGAACGTGACCTGGGGGTGGGGTGCCACCCCCATCCCTGTCAGTAGGCAGGGCACGAACAGGCAGATTGGTGTAAGCTGGTGCTACATCGTCTAAGTATGAATTTAGGAATATGTCTTTAGTAGTCTTGTGCATTACTTTAGTTGGAACTAATGGTGACGGCAAATTTTTCGGTATTTCTGAAATGGCGTCAGGGGTACCTTCGGCCAAAAGATACATGTTGTTCACTTGGCTATTTCGGATGCGATCTATTTGTTCTGATTTTACTCGAATTCCTTCAATAACTAATTCGTTTTCTTGGGCCTTTTCTGATTCTTTAAGTCTGTCTTCTCTACGGAGTGCTCTTTCAGCACGTTTATGTGATTCCTTACGCCAAAATTCTATGGCGTCTTTCTGAGATTGTCTGGCTTTCTTTTTCCGTAATGCTTCTTCTACCTTTATGATGCACTCGGCATCCCATGTTCCGTTAACTGGCCATCGGTATCTTTCCTCTAGGTGCTTGGTATAATCGGTCCATAACTCTAGATACAATATGGCGTCTATGCCATGTTTGTTATACATGAAATTACCTGGAGTGTCCCTAGGGGGGATCGGAATTTCTTCCTCTAACATCCCTTTCCTAGTTCCTATCTGCTTTAACTTGTTAAAAAACGGCATTGTGTCTACTTGATACTGAAATGCTTGATCCTTGATACTTAATTCTGAATGTAACTATTTATACAAGAAAACACAATAATGCACAAGGAAAACAATCACATTCATACCACAACATTAATCACAAAAACATTTAAAACATAGATGACTACCCCACTATACTAGATGTACTGCTCAACAGTACAGATACACTGCTGTAATCAGTGCAGAAATTCAGAAATTCGGAATACTAGATATACTGCTAAACAGTACAGATACACTGCCTAAAAACAGTGCAGACCGGACTTGCGTACCCAAACCCGTCTAGATACGACCCAGCAATGGTACTCACCGGGAAGCACGGAAACAGAAGGCCTCGGAAAACTCGACTGGACTCGACTCGATACTTCGGAAAACTTCGGAAAACTTCGGGAATTTTCAGAAAACTTCGGAAACCTGGTGGGCCTCTTGACCAGGCCTCTGGCCTGGGCAGAGATTTCTCGGAGTCAGAAGCCAGAAAAGAGGCTCGGTGGCAGAGATTCAGGGCCTACTTCAGCCAGGGCTGAAAAACGTCGGAGTACACTACAAAAAGACGTTGGCATAGCATACTTAGGAACGGACCATTCGACCCATTCATGGTGGGTCTGAAAGAGGACATGTTAACGTTGGACGCAAATGTATTTGCGTCTTCATAGCTGACACAGGAGGGAAGTTACATGCACTTTAACTCGTACATGGAGACGGTGGGGTACTCGCTAGGGAACACAACTTGACCATAAAATTTATATTACCTCAACGTGGGAGCCCCCGAGATGACCTTACGAAAGCTACAGGTGGTACAGAACTGTGCAGACCACACCTTCCTACAGATTCCACAAACTCAGTCAGCTAGACCCGCATTAAATAGCCTGCACTGGCTGCCAGTGAGGCAGAGAGTGGCATTCAAGGCATTATGCATTGCCCACCGGGCTTTCTGGAAGACAGGACCAGCAATTAATGACAACTTAGTCACCCATTACCTTCCAAAAAGAAACCTTCGATCTACGGAGGCCTTCCTGGCCGTGGTACCCAAAGTAAGGAGAGCTAGGACCGGAGGAAGGATGTTCTCCCTAAACACCTCGAAGTTGTGGAACTCACTTCCTTTACAACTCCGGACTAACTCGAACCTACTCTCCTTCCGCAAACAGTTGAAGACCTTCCTGTTTGCCAGGTCCACCGAGCTCTAACCCTCTCCGCATTACCCAGTTCTGTCTTCATGCTCAGCGCTTGGACGCCCATTGGGCAGCAATCGCGCTATACAAAAATCAATACAATATTACCACATGGGTTAAAAAGATAAAAAAAGACTGTACATGATTGCAATTGTAATTGGGTGTGGTATTACCAGGTGGTATTAGAGTACCAAGTGATATGTTAATCGGAATTACCACTTGCTTTTCCAGTCACAAATCCCACCTGCTCAAAGCAGCTAAGAGAGAAAATTTGAGAAAGGCATGGATTTCAGGAAAAACATATAGTAAATGGCAAATTGTCATTTACTGTGCAGGTTATTCTATGTTCTGGGCCTCTTGTTTGTAACGATCAGTAATACCACCTGGGAGTAGTAATACAGGATCTGGTTTTGATACACCACACTTTCCTCCTTTTTGCATGTGTTCCCTTTCCTTATCTGTTTGTGTCAGTTCTGTTTCCTTTGTTCTTTTAGTCTTAAACTTCTTTCAATGTTTCTTGTTGATTTGTCTTTTGTCTCCTTTTTGTTCCTTCTTTCTTTCTTTTCTTCCTTCTCAATCCCTGCCATCCCTCCTCTCTCTTCCCATTCCCTCTTTCATGGGAATCTCTCCTTATCTCTGTCACCGTCCCAACTCCATGTCTTCATTCCTCCTTCCCCCTTACTTCCTAATTTTTCACCTAAGCCATTTAAAATAAACAGTGCTACATTTAGGGAAACTATCTCTTGTTTATAGATCTGGTCCTTTCATCCCCATCATCCGATTCTTATAAAGAGCTACATAAATCAATCAATCAATCAAAGCATTTATATAGCGCACTACTCACCCAGAGGGTCTCAAGGCGCTAGGGGAGGGGGGTCCGCTACTGCTCGAACAGCCAGGTCTTGAGTTGCTTCCTGAAGGCGAGGTGGTCCTGGGTCAGGCGGAGGTGGGTCAGGAGGGAGTTCCATGTCTTGGCGGCGAGGTAGGAGAAGGACCGTCCCCCTGTGGTGGTTCTTCAGATGCGGGGGACGGTGGCGAGGGCGTGGCCGGTCGATCGAAGCTGGCGTTTGGGAGCGTAGAAGTTGAGGCGGCTGTTGAGGTATCCTGGGCCTTGGTTGTGTAGGGCTTTGTGTGCGTGAGTGAGGAGTCGGAAGGTGATTCTCTTGGTGACCGGGAGCCAGTGCAGGTCTCTCAGGTGTCCGGAGATGTGGCTGCGATGGGGGATGTCCAGGATGAGTCGTGCTGAGGCGTTCTGGATCTGCTGAAGTCTTTTCTGGAGTTTGGCGGTGGTTCCGGCGTAGAGGGAGTTGCCGTAGTCCAGACGGCTGTTGACGAGGGCCTGGGTGACCGTCTTCCTGGTCTCGGTGGGGATCCACCGGAAGATCTTTCGTAGCATGTGCAGGATGTTGAAGCACGACGAGGAGACGGCGTTGACTTGTCTGGTCATGGAGAGGGTGGAGTCCAGGATGAAGCCCAGGTTGCGTGCGTGGTCTGTTGGTTTGGGTGCGCTGCCTAGGGCGGGGGGCCACCAGGAGTCATCCCAGGCGGAGGGTGAGGATCCCAGGATGAGGACTTCCGTCTTGTCCGAGTTCAGTTTCAGGCGGCTGTTCTTCATCCATTCGGCTACCTCTTTCATCCCTTCGTGGTGGTTGGCTCTGGCGGTGGCGGGGTCGTTGGTGAGGGAGAGAATCAGCTGGGTGTCGTCGGCGTAGGAGATGATGTTGAGGTTGTGCTGGCGTGCGATGTCTGCGAGGGGGCTCATGTACACGTTGAAGAGGGTTGGACTGAGCGAGGAGCCTTGAGGAACGCCGCAGATGACTTCGGTGGCTTCAGATCTGAACGGGGGAGGCGGACTCTCTGTGTCCTTCCAGCGAGGAAGGAGATGATCCACTCCAGTGCCTTCTCCCGGATTCCGACGTTGCTGAGTCGCTGCACTAGTGTACGGTGGCAGACAGTGTCGAAGGCCGCGGAGAGGTCTAGGAGGATGAGGGCCGCTGTTTCTCTGTTGTCAAGCAGAGCTCGGATGTCATCGGTGGCTGCGATCAGGGCGGTCTCGGTGCTGTGGTTGGCCCGGAAGCCAGACTGAGAGAGGTCGAGGGATCCGTTCGTCTCGAGGAAGGCGGCTTGTTGACGGTCTTCTCGATGACTTTTGCAGGAAACGGGGGCAGCGAGATGGGGCGGTAGTTCTTGAGGTCGGTGGGGTCGGCTGATGGCTTCTTTAGTAGAGCGCTGAGTTCAGCGTGCTTCCAGCTCTCCGGGAAGGTAGCGGTGTTGAAGGAGGTGTTGATGATGTCCCGCAGGTGTGGTGCAATGACAGCGTTGGCCTTGTTGAAGACGTGGTGAGGGCAGGGGTCGGTAGGAGATCTGGAGTGGATGGAGTTCATTGTGCGGACGGTGTCTTCGGTGCTGATCGGGGTCCAGGCGCGGAGGGTGGTGGTGGGGGGCGGTGGTTCGGTCGTGGCGTGCGTCGGTTGAGTGCTGAAGCTGTTGTGTATGTCCGCAATCTTGTTGTGGAAGTAGGAGGCGAGGGAGTTGTAGAAGTCTTGCGAAGGGGTGATGTCGTTGTTTCCGGCGTTGGGGTTGGAGAGCTCTTTGACGATGTTGAAGAGTTCCTTGCTGTTGTGTGCGTTGTTGTCCAGTCGTTCCTTGAATGCGGTTTTCTTGGTGGCGTGGATGAGTTGGTGGTGTTTTCGGGTGGTGAGCTTGAGGGCAGTCATGTTGTCCGGTGTTGGGTCTCTGCGCCAGGTTCTCTTGAGGGCTCGGCAGTTCTTCTTGGAGCTCTTGAGTTCGTCGGTGAACCATGGGGCTTTCTTGCTACCGGGTCTGCTAGGCGGGGTCTTCAGAGGGGTGAGGTCGTCTGCGCAGTCGCTGATCCACTTCGTGAAGTTGGTGGCCGCTTGGCTGGGGTTTGTTGCGCTGGTGGGTGGGTTCTTGCTCAGGGCGGTTGCGAGCTGGTCGGCTGTGATCTTGTTCCAGCTTCTGCGTGCAACCTGTTGCTGGTGGTGGTGGATCTTGGTCCTTCTGAAGCTGAAGTGGACGCAGCTGTGGTCCATCCAGTGGAGTCCGGTGGCGTGGCTGAAGGCGATGTCCTTGCTGGATGAGAAGACGGGGGCGAGTGTGTGTCTGGCGTAGTGGGTGGGGGTGGTGACCAGCTGCTTGAGTCCGAGGTTGGCGAGGTTGTCCAGCAGGGTGGTGGTGTTGCGGTCGTTGTTGTTCTCCAGGTGGAAGTTGAGGTCCCCTAGGAGGATGTAGTCAGCGGAGGGGAGGGCGTGCGGGCTGATGAAGTCGGCGATGTCTTCGCTGAATTGTGTGCGAGGTCCCGGGGGTCTGTAGATGAGGGTGCCTCTGAGGGTGGTTTTGGGGTTGATGTGGACCTGGAAGTGCAGGTGCTCGGCGGGTGCGAGGGTGTCGTCGGTGTTGGTCGTGATGCGGATGGTGTTCCTGTGGATGATGGCGATGCCTCCTCCGGTGTGGTTGATGCGGTCCCTTCGGATGATCTTGTAGCCGTCTGGGATGGCGATGGCGATGTCGGGCGCTGAAGAGGCGTTCATCCAGGTTTCCGTGAGGAAGGCGACGACTGGGGCTGTGGTGTCGAGCAGGTTCCAGAGCTCGACGGCGTGTCTGTGGACGGAGCGGGTGTTGAGCAGGATGCATTTCAGGTGGCTGCTGCTGTTGCTCGTCTTGGGCTTGGTTGGTGCTGGAGTAGTGCAGGTCCGTATGCAGGTGAACTTGCAGGAGTTGCAGCAGAAGGGTCCTTTGGTTCGTCTCGGGGTGGCTCGGTAGCATCCTGGGATTCGGCCGGCGTTGAGTGCGTTGAGGGTGGCGGCGTCGTACGTCCGGCGGGTGGGCTGGGGTCTGCGGGGGCCAGGGGTCCAGGCGCGGACGGGCGTAGACGGGCTTACCTTTGGCGCACCTTCGGCGCTCAATCGGTGCTCACGCTGCGCGCGGTCGCTCTGGGGACGTCATAAGAAGGGAGCCGGTCGGGAGGGTCTGCGGGGAGGCGGGAGCGAGAGCCAATCGGCTGGCGGGGGGCGGGGCCACGGGCTAGGGCGGCTGGAAAAGCTGGAGTGGGCTTGGCGGCCCTCGGGTGGCTGGGGCTGCGGGAGGCTGGTGTGGGCTCGGCGGCCCTCGGGTGGCTGGGGCTGCGGGAGCAGGCACAGGCACAGGAGCGTGGGGGTGACTAGGCCAGAAGGCGCAGTGGTCACATAGGCTTATAGTCGAAACTCTTTATTATTACTTGACTTTCGACGGTAGGTGGACGAGAAGTCAATGCACGCTCTAGGAAATGGTAGTAAGTTGAAAAGCAGTTACAGTATGACACAGTAATCCCAAACCATCAGGATCAATATATAGCCAGTCTTATTTGTTCTAAACTACAGTTGACTTTATTTATACTTTTAAATTTTAGGAGAGCTATTGCAAGGTCTATCCATACACACATGAAGGCCCATGCCCTTGGGAGCCAATATATGGATTCAAACATGTTTATAGCATCTAGAAAATTAAAGAACTAAATCACCTTTCCAATGGTTAGGCTATCTGTTATTCGATGGGTGGTGATACCAATTCCTCAAAAACACTTAGGTGTAGTCAGATCCACTGGCATAACACTAGCCCCCACAGCCCCTGTGGTGCGGGGTGGCCCAAGCTCCAGGGGGCACCTTGTGCAAAGGCCGGAGGCCCCTGGCTTCAGAACTCCTGACTGGGTTCAGAGCATGAGGGCCCCTACCATGTTCTTTGCAGGGGGGCCCCTCAAGTTTCATTACACCACTGGTCAGATCCTTGAAACTGTGCCTGTGCCTTCAAGGGCTGCTATGAATTCAGTTCCCAAGTTCCAGTCAATGAACACTACAATGTGTTCATGCTTTCTAATTGTCTTTGCTGGGTTCTAGAACAGCACACTGGGGCTTGACAATGTAAGTCTGTATCTCAACCAAACAAAAAATAACCCCCCCCCCCAAAGTCAAGCACAGTGAAAAGATGGGGGGCTCTGGTACTGGGAAAGGACAAACCTTGACAGTGAGTTCAGGGTCTGTCTGGTTCCCCAGGGCCTCTATGTTACAGGGAACAGTAGTAGGCAAGGTAGTGGACATAATGGGGGAAAGTCTGTGGTGTTTTGGTTTTCTAAGGTTCTTGTTAAACATAAGTTAATGTTTCCAACCAAAGCTAACCATAAATTCACTTTAACCTTCGTTTTTCATTGAATTATAAATATATATTAATATAATATATATGCAGATGAGCAGAGTCTAACATGCTTTTATTAACATTGTTAAGGGTGGGGAGGTTCCATGATCACAAAAGGCGAAGCCTTCAGTTAAACATTGTACCCCTCCTCTCCCTCATCAATGGTAATAAATAGCCGATTATACTGTGCATCTGCGTATATGGTATATTATGTAGCATTTTTCATGTGTACTTGTTCTAAAGAAAGGTATTTTACCAAAACCAGTATACAAGAGATAAAGTTGTGCAGCACGGTTACATCTCACTGAAGAGATATCCTGGCTATCAGAAGAATTCTGTTCCTGAGTAAAATAATTGCTACATACAATCTGTGAGGCTGTATAAAATGTTGTCTCATGTCAATATTGTTGTACTATGGAAATAAACTTACATTTTACTTTTGCACTGTAGAAACAAATGTGTCTTTGTGTGTTTATTAGTATTGTTACTCCAAATAACATCCGTTTATCAGCCACATTTATCTTCACTGCCTTTTTTGCAGTTTTATATAAGGCAAATCTGGCACAAGGGCATTACATTGCTTTATATGAGCATCAGATTATATTGTCAGATTTTTTTTGCAGAGATTAAGTGATTTGCTTAGAAGCACAAGATGTTGAGCCAAAGCCGAGACATCAACCTGGTTCAAAAGGACAAAACCAGGTCCATAGTTGTGTTTGAATGGGTAAATATGATGTCAATGAATACAATGATATGTGCAGGCCTGACAACGGTAATACCAATAAATGCAATGGGAACGTATGCCATAGCCTGTGCCTGCAGAACCATGCCAATACCCATAAATGCAATGTCAATATATGCCGTAATCCATGCTCACCCAACAGTGTCGATATCGGCAGTAACAATGTTAATGTATGCCATGACCCGTGCATGAATGACAATGTTGCAACCAGTAGAAACAATGTCAATGTACACTATGACCTAGGGAAGCATGACTGTATCAATATCAGTAAAGAAATGTCAATGTACGCCTTGACAACAGTACTCATAATGTTGATAAAAATTATACCAGTGACTGCCATAATATTCTCCGGAATTCCAACGAACTTCTGTCATTGCTGTCGGATTTACCCAAGCTGACCTCCCCAACAACCCATGTCAGAGATACTTGGTCAGGCAGGCCCTGCAACCCACACCCATGGCTATCGAGTGACAGGTCACAGATGGGGTCTCCCAAAGACAAACGTGCGCCCAGGGAAAACCCTAATTGATCCCACAGATAGTTGCACCACAAGCAGGTCCGAGGAAATCGGTCCCAATGAAACACGTTTGACCAATGGCTCACATTCCCCCAAAATACCACAAAGCTAGATACCACATGTAAATGGGAACACTCAGCCAATCAGGACACAACATGCACGCCGCACGCTCCTCATGATGGACATCTGGACACCTACACACTGGCCCACACTAGCTCTCCTCCGAGGTCGAAAGCCATCTGTGTTCTTATCTGATGCCCTAGCTTGTTAATTTATGACTGAGATGCTTGGCAGAAATGTAGAAATTACTTCATTGTCCCTCACCAGATGCATATAATGTCAGCCAAAACTTTGTACACCGAAAAACTTTCCTCAGACACATTCTGTCAAGACTCTTTTGGCTGCTGAGTTCAATTAAACCACCTTGTTCCTGTTTGGCAAACATCTCTTGCCTTTTTGTTTCTTTAAGGTAAATTTGTATCTGAGCAACATTTTGGTGAGCCAGCCAGAAGAGATTGGGTAATCGATCCTGACTGCTGCCAAAGGACAAGGAACCTTGCCCGAACTGATTCATCTGTGCAAACAAGATCATTGAGCAGACGCCATAATTGATTAGAAGTCCTGCAGAATGCAAGGGCTGGAGGTCCATATGGAGGTCGCCGTCAGAAGGGTAACAGACACTTCTGATCCTTAGTCCCAGCATGTAGCTTATGGCAAACTAGGATAAGCATGTAGGTAATTGTTTCCCTAGTCAGCACTCTAAAGAAAAGTGAAGGTCGCTACAATTTTTTTAATCTTGAACAGTTGGACTTGACACAACAGTCACCCATGGGGTTGGTGTGTTATATAGGGTTACCAACTCAATCTTATTTATTAGTCAAATTAGTTTTCTTTGAGACTTCCAGGGTTTGTTAACACTGGGGATTTAAAAGAAGTGGAAAGGTGTATTTTTGCGCTTGGACTGCGGAAGGGTAGGCTGTTGGTATGCACTACCCTTTGGTGTGACATGGGTGTAATTCAGAATGTTAGGGAAGATTCAGACTAGGTGAAATAAGGTGTAGCGTGTGACTGGCCACTTCAAGCCGATAGTTGTCAGGTTATTCCTTTTTTCCGAACAAAGTGCGGCTACCTTTTTCTGCCAAGCCGATAGTGACAGAATATCAGGCTCACTTAGCTCTGCGTAATACATGGAGCATCCCATCTCCTCGGGCCGCAGGCGCTCGGACTGGGCCAAGGTTTTTTAGATAAAGAAATAATTTTTCTGTTAACTTTTTTCCCTCTTAGTGTCTTTTAGATTTTCTATTTTATGCATTTATTGATGTGGTACTGTCATATTTTGCAATGTACCGCATGTTTAAATGTTAAGTCATGTCAGTAAGACCCAGATTTATGAAATATTACCAATTGTTTCCAGATCAGACTTTAACATTTGCTAGTTTGTTGTTACACATCAACTCATACTGCTCTGAACTAACAATTGGGTTCCGTTTCAGGTTGTTACTATTTCAATGCATTGGTCTTTTGTTTAGTGTTAAATGTCCGTTTTCAAATGCATTAACTTTTTATAGCGCTCATAACCAGCAGATTGTTTTCAATACCACCCAATGTACATAGTTCACCAAAATTAGACTAGAATTTCGTTTAGAGTAGAATCTGTAATTGTTTTAAGAATCCTGACGGAACCCAAATTTGCAAAATCCATAAAACAAGTTCCCCAATCCATCATGGAGACTCCACTAAGCCATATGCAAGCGAGTTTCCCCACCCATGCCAGCAATCTAGAGAAACAATTCAGAGAGTGTCATGTCCATAACAAAGTCCATGCTTTTCCCTGGCCTCAGGGGGGATGTTTGACAACAACACCGTAGAGTATACAAAGACCCACCTACAGACTAGGTATACTGAACATAAGAATGCCAAGCGAGAGGCCCAACTAGAACTGTGGGCCATTTTTGAGGTGGCCCCAGCCTACAAAACTATCCTGAAGTCCATAAGTCAGACATCTGCATCTCCCCCACCATACATTTGCAGGGATGTGCTCTTGCTCATGCCGGCCATCACAGTCGCTGATGCACTGGATTACACCAATCCATCAGGCTGATAGACCTTCCCCAGGGCAGCCAGCTGTGAGATGGGCAAGAGGATCACTGGTCCCACCAGCCAGGTGCAGTCAGCCCTGGCTCAGTCCAGTGTCAAGCCTCCTCTGGGTTGACCCTACACCCTCGGCTGCATCCCATCAGGTCCAAGATGAACAGGGAGCTCATAATCCTGATTGCCTCACTGGGCACCGTAAGGTCAGAGGGAGGTTTGTGATCCTCCTGGAATGTGATTCAACCGGTGGAGGGGAAGAAAGGAGTGCCAGTCCCACAAAGTCCGACTCTGAAGGGTAAGCCGCACCTGGACAGGCCAATGCATGGAGGAAGCATCAGGGAGTGAGGTTGAGGCCAAGACATTGCCTAGAAGGATAGCGCATAGCACTGAGAGTAAGAGACAACCCAGGTGGGAGTTAAAGGAAAGGCAATATTTAAGGATGGAGAGAGTGAGAACTCTCGCCTGTGAAGCACAGCAGGGAGGGGAACCAACTCCCCCTCCCCCCGAAGGAGCAGGAGCTAGGCCTCGGGCCCCACATAAAGATGTGCCAGGAGGAAGGTCACTCACTGAGTCACATACATCACCTGGCAATCAGCCTAGGACAGGAGCTGAACAGGAACTAAGTAGTCAACAAAGCCTGACAGGGACACAATCTGCCCCTACCCCTGAACATGCTCATCATGAAGACTCACCCCTAGAAAGATAGGGCCTGATTCACAAAAGTAGATTGAGGCGAAAGTCACAAAGGGCATTTACAAGTAGTAAATGCACTTTGTGAATTCCAAAAGTCATAAAGTTAGACTTTCGTCTCATTTTGCCTTTGTGAATCAGGCCCATAGTATCTAGAGAAGAGGGCAAGGCCTTTGTGCAACCTTTTTGTCATCTACTGGCCTGCTAGAATGAAGAGAAGGGCCACCAGCATGATCGTCCCTGGCCAGAGAAGGGGTCCTTCAAACTCGAAGACATGGCCATTACCGAGGACTGCATTTGGCATAGAGAGGGGGACCCAAAATGCAACTACCTTTACATGCGGGAGTGCTTGAGACGCTGGGAGCGCTATGTTGGGGAGTAACCTACAGAGCTGCCCCAAGCCAGGATTTGTCCGATGCTACACAAAGGTGCAGTAGTAACCATCGATGCACCTTGGACACAGATAGACAAAGAAGTGCTCTGTAATAAACTGCCTCCATTGGTGGAAGGGCAGGGAAATGGATCTCATGCTTCGAAAAGAACACCACAGGTATAAACTTTGCCTTAAGCAACATCAAAAGACTTCCCTGCAGCCTCATTGGGGAGCAGACCAATGTGGTGTCCACCCGAGCCCGCATTTCTGCAGTCATGCTTATGAACATTGAGCATGATGGGGCTGCATTTAACTTATTCAGTCACCATATCTGGGCAGCCCTGAAGGAGATACTCCCTGACCACCCAGGTGCAGGAGGACTAATGGCAGAGAGCATGAAGCCGGGGGAGTCTGTGACTGAATTCCTAGACAGGATGAGAGAATGATGTGGGAGGAAGACAGGACAGTTCTGGACTGACACAGGTCCCCTGGTTGCCTTTTCCTAAAGCATCCTCAAGCGGGGACTACCCACTGAGATAGAGACCAGATTAGATAGTGTAGTAGGGCTAGACACCAAACCCTGGTAGGAAATACATGCCCATATACTATGCCATAAGTCCCAAACAAATTCCTGTAATGACTTATACCCTCCATACCACTTCCAGTCACATTTCCTTACCTGCCTTCACAATCAGCCTTCGGGACGGAAATTCTATGTCGACCAGAATCCACGTCAGAGTTTGCCATCTGGTTGCCCACAGAGGACCCAGGGCCCCCACTGCTGTTGATCCCCTGGGGAAGGTTTGGCTGACCACGCACTGTGGGGAGGACAGTCTGACAAGGGAGCAGTGCAGGCCCCCCAGCTGGTGCATAAAAACAGGTACCCAGGACTGCTCACCCAAGTCCAACTGTGGACGGGCTATGTACATCTCAACTGCTTCAGGGTTTACCGCCAAACGGAGGCCCCCCTTTAGTTCCAAAACAAGATGAATTCTCCAACATCAGCATTGGGAGTTAGGTCCCTCAACACGCAGAGGGCAGCAATGTCCACGATTACAGCAATATCCTCAAAACCCCAAAGTAATGCAGTTCCCTTGATGCCAGTCCATAGGAATATCCATCGAATTCATTAGCACCACCTCCACCAGGCCAAGCACATAATGTCCCTAAGAGGCCCCTGACACTTGCCGAGAAAAGGCTGCAAACAAACATAGTTCTAGAAATGTTTTGTGCAGGTTCCAATGGGGGTCCACAGACTACCTACCAACCACCTCCAGTATCCCTTTTTAAAATTTGCTATGCCCAAAAACAACAATTTCTACCCACCAGGACCCTCACAAAACAGCCTAAAAAACAGCCCAATCATTCTCGATCCTTCCAGAAGAAGGGTGGAACCAATTAACTCAACCTAATTAGGGAATACGTTGTTCCATGCCACACGAAGAGACCCAATGGATGTGCATACGTCAACGGAAACATTAACCTAAAATCCAAACACCCACTTCCCTTCACAGTTGCACACAGCATATGCAGGTCAAAAGAACACCTCTGACCTGATAAAAATCTCACACCTTTAAACTGAGCCACCCACAGGAAATACTGTTCCCACCATAGCTAGAAGAGGGGGAACGCAAAATACAAAGAGCATTAAAACAGTTTAAAACTCACCATTCCCCTAAAATCCTAGCACCTCCTAAAACAGTTTAAAACTTACCATTATCTTAAAATCTTAGCACTTCCTTTCCAGCTCCCCTTTAGAAAAGTTTGCTCACAGTTGAGCAATCGAGCACATTGGTAAAATGTAAATTCAGGTATTTTCCAGACAACTGCCTACAATGTATTTTTCTCCAAGCTAACCTGCAACTCGCAGCTCTTATCCTACAGGTCCATGATCGACCTGAATTTGCACCAACACTGCTGTGGCCCGCCATCCCTTTGACCAAAGTTTTCAAAAGGACTTTCTTTTACAAGGCAAAATCGCTCAAGTATTACAAGATCAATTGACTTTTGCAACAATGCCTTCAAATAAATGTTTCGTCCTGCACCAAGACAAGACTCCTCATCCGCAGATGACCCTATAGTCAACAAAGGCTTTTTAAGTTATGTAATTTTGTATTTTTGCACATGCTGTATTTAGCTGGGGTGCTCTCGAGCCCCTCTGGAGCTAGAAATATACCTAATCTCATGTATTTCTACATTTAAATTCTTTCAACGCATGCGCAGAGACCTCTCTCACTTCCCATATATCTACACTGAACCAAATGCTAGTAGTCCTCATGCATCACACAGCGCACTCCTACACAACACCTGTGTAGTGTGGGTATTATGTTGTATTACATATTGTGTTATATCCATACTTCCTGCATTTTTCATTCATTCTTGGAATTTGCCTAAATATCGGGAAGTTCCATACGGTTGGGATGTTGGGACTTACTGGTTGTGCTGCCGTGTTGGTAAGCAGTCGTTGACCCGTACCAGAATAAACCTATTTTGAGAAATATCTTTACTTTGCCAAGAACCATTATTTCATCATTGGATGCCTCATTTATATGGTGATGAGCGATTGAGGATGTATTGGGACCCACCGACAGGCTACAAGCTACATTTTAGTCACCATATAAATGTGGCGTCCAATGATGGGTCCCCATCAATCCCGAGTCAGAGATATGTGGTCAGTCACGACCTGCGACCTGCACCCATGCCTATCGAGTGACAGGTCACAGTTGGGATCTCTCAAAGACCCAAAGACAAATGCGCTCCTAGGAGAACCCCTGATCAATCCCACAGATAGTTGCACCACAAGTAGGTCTGCGGAAATCGGCCCCAATAAAACACGTTTGGCCAAATTCTCACATTTCCTAAAAATACCACAAAGCTTGATACCACATGTAGATAGGAACAATCAGCAAATCAGGACACAGCATGCACACCACACACAGTGATCACGTGCTCCTCATGCAGGACACTTGGACACATACACACTGGCCCACACGAACTCTCCCAGAGCCATCTGTGTCCTTACCTGATATTCGAGCTTTTAAATTTATGACTGAGATACTTTTTAGGAATGCAGAAATTACTTTAGTGTACATCACGAGATGTATAAAATGTCAGCCAAAACTTTGTACACAGAGAGACTTTTCTCAGAGGCATTCTGTCGAGACTGTCCTGCCACTCCATTTAATTAATAATAGGGGCATTTGTAGAGCGCTGAGTTACGCGCACCGGCGTGTCCCCGTGCTGACAGTGAGAAAAGCATAAGAATTAAACAAACTTTTTTTGCCAAACTCCTCCTGTCTTTTCATTTCTTTAAGGTAGTGATACTCAAAGTACGACGTACGGCCCTCTTGACCTTAATATGTGTCCCCCCAGGTGAACAGCAGCACAAGCTGCTGTTTAGTGGCTGAGCAATAATATTCAGAAGAAAATGTTAAATAAATGGGCAAGCATTTATTAATATGCAAATAAATGTTTGCCCGTTTATTTATCATGTTTTACCCCTCTTTACATAATCCCTGACCCACCCAGCCCCCTAACCCGCCTGCCACCCTGCTGTCATCAGGGCGGCCCTCGGTCACACCTCAGACTGTACGGTCCCTGGGCAAATGTTTGTGAGTACCCATACCCAAGGTAAATTCATAGGAACAGTTGCCATCTCTGCCCTCTAGGCCACTTCCCCTCCCTCGAAAATAAAAAAAAGGCACAGAATAAGTTGTTCGTTAGTTGACATACTTACTAAAGAGATTGTGATTTATATTAGGAGTATATTATAGTCAGTTTGAGTGAGATTTGAGAGACCCTAGAAAGGTTCTCGCAAGGCAGTGATAAAATCCTTACATCTACGTTGTCGTGAATTCTAGTTTGGACCTACATGAGTGGCTCTTGCTGAAGAACACTGCCGAATTCCTCTAAAAAGTTCCTGAGAACAATAAACGCTGTGACAATGATTTTGGGATAGCTGTACTCTCCACGACCTCCCCGTCTGCTCTGCTTCTGATTTTAGTCCTGTTCTCTCCATCGGCTGTTTCCAGTTACAGAATTAGGAGCTGAACAGAGCTGCTGCGCCCTCTAGCGGCTCAAACCGGCAAAACCAGTCTAACAGCCGTGCCTTTAAGCACAACGGTGTGAATAATGTACATATGTGATCAAAACATGACTGTCGGCTAATAAAGCACATCTGACGTGTTTTGCAGTACACCAGAGTAGATCAAAGGAAAGTGCATCCAGTTGAAAAGAAGTGATCCGTATTTTTTCTTAATTACTCAGAGTTATTCCAGAGGCCACAACATTGCGCTCTAAGCAACAGTATTCCGAACATCTCAGCAAAAGCAGCAGTACATTTTGAGAGACATGTAAGGTAGAGCAGATAGAGTCAGGGCATGCTGCAGAGACGAATGTGACAGTGCCGTCTGCAGATCAAAGGTTTTAATTGTAGTTGGAAGTTCAACTAAACAAAGTTAAGACAACCTGATTCAGATGATTAAGTTTGTGGTGTAAGGGACATAAACGATTAACGTTACAGGGCGACGCTCCGTAGCACCAAGGACAGCGGCAAATCATTATGAAACAATTGCCTTTAAAAAGAAAGAAAAAAACGTTACAGGAAGCGTTACTCAATAGAAAATCTCTAGTTTACTCATCAACAATCTCTCGAAGATTTTCTCTTAGTAACCTCAGGCAGTGCTTAGTTTGTAAAATAATAATAATAAGTGCCAAGGCTCTCAACAGGAGGTCACTGCGCTTTCACCACAAATTGCCACTCCCAGCGCTGCCAATGAATCCCAACACAATTACTAATCATCACACTCCTACAAGTTTGACAATTCAGCCTATTCCAGGCCCCCAAAGGTATCAGAATGGCTTGGTTTGGCAGTCATTCCTCTTTTTTTTATGTATATTGAATTAATAAACAACTGTTGTTGAGCTGATCTTTAAATTAGACAGACAGCGCCACCATTTGGCAGATTTTTACAAGTCTGGTGTTGACAGTTAAGTGCTGGTGCAGAGCACCGAAAACCACCAGCTCAAATTAAGCACTAGTCACCTGGGGATGCCAGTGATCTTTTGTTTGTGTTTAAGGATAATGGAAGTCTCGAACACAAATGAACACTTGATAAAATAAGCAATAATACTCTGAATACTTGAATTCAAGAAGAAAAGCAGTGTGCCAAGATAACTAGACCATCGCGAAATGCCGGAGCATTGCTGCAAAACACCCAACCTATAAAAAGGAACAGGTTCAAAAATAATATTTCACGGGTAAGGCAACCAGAATTTGGAACTCACTACCTCCAAACCTTTGCAATACCACAAGATACTTTAACTAAGACATTACAGCCACCCCACCTCCCCTCCCTCCATTGTGAACATGCTACACCCTTGGCACAGATCTGCACTACCGCCACTTCATCAGATGCTTGTACATACTCACTGTATAACTTGCATCCCTACATATGTTTTGTAATTCTAGAGTTTATCTACCTATATTTGTTAACACAAACTCAGAATCCTCTTTAAAAGTACATGTAACAAGTTATTTCTTCTATTAAGCACTCTGGCACTTTCAGGTAATGGTCTTGCTACAAAAAATGCAAAAATAAATAAACTGCTATTCTCATGCTAGGCACTGTCAGGTTAATTCCAAGCGCTTAACAGTTTTCAGGCACCAGAGTAGGCCCCATGGGCATAATATAGGGCCTCTCCGGCCTATTCGTAGTAGGGAACCTCATTGCTTTAGGGGCTCATGATATTACTATAATTATTATTGTTGTTGTTGAAGCTGTTGATGTTGTTAGTTGTGGTAGTGCATTATTATCCTTAGTTTTAGAAATATTAATAATAATTTATTTGATAAAACCATCATACCACTCTTGTGTTGTTTCTAAGCTCAGCTCACAGGGTATTTGTGATTTCACACAAAAGCAAATGGAATATTAGTTGAGAACATCCTTGTGACCTAAATGTTTCACTGAATTATAATAATTAGCAACAACCATTTGGATGAAAAAAAAATCATAGAATGTGTTTTTTTTCTCGCAATTATCCTTTATATACTTTTTAATGTTGTAAACTGATTGTAAAATAGGTTATTTTAGTTGGCTCTTCTTTAAGGTCTGAGTCTGTCAGTCTCTCCTTCAACCCCATCCCTTCCCACATTCTGCCTTCGGACAATGATTCACATTTGTTATTATCTGTCCTTCATTTACACCGAAAAACACAATTCCCTCATTCCACTACTTTTTGCCCCTTCCAAATTCCTTCTTCACCCAGCCTCTTCCTCTTCCCTCTCAGCTTGTTCCATCACATTCTAACTTTCTTTTCAGCTACACATTCTGCACACTCATTCTTCCTACTAACCATTTCCTCCCTGCCCTCCTTCTATCTTGGTCTCCTTGCCTCTTTTGCCCACTTTAATGTTAAAACTATATATTGTACTGGGAATATGCTGTGGGGTTATTGTAAACCAAACTGTGTTTATATTAATTTGTTTTTCAGTTAAATATGTTTTTAATTATTTGGTTTCTCAGAAATAGGTTTTGCAAGAAATCTGCCTTTCTGCGTGGTCACCCCTGATTTTTCACGCTCTCTGGGTGTGACCAATAAATTGTGAATTGCCCATCAGAGAAGTCTTCTTGGACAATACCAGTGAAGCATGAATTTTACCAGCCCCAGCGTCAATCCCATCCTCCTACCCCATTAGTTTTCTCCCTTCAAGATCAAAAGTTCATTTCAGCAGAAATCGAATCCCTTCTGAAAAAAGGGGCAATTCTTCGGACTTCCCGCCATCCAAAGGGGTATGTGAGCACAGCTTTTCTGGTCCAGAAAAAAGGGGGCGGGTCCCGGTTAGTACTAAATCTAAAGGATTTCAACGGAGGGGTGGTTTATCGCCATTTCAAGATGGAAGGCATAAACCTGTTGCGAGATCTGCTTCGGGAAGGGGACTGGATGGTCCGTCTCGATCTAAAAGATGCCTAGTTGTCGATTCCGATTTACGGTCCGCATCGTCGGTTCCTGCAGTTCCAGTGGCAGGGGAGTTGGTTCGAATACAAAGTTCTCCCGTTCGGCCTCTCATCGGCACCTTGGTGCTTCACGAAGCTTCTGAGGCCCGTCGTGGAATCCTTGCGTGCTCGGGGAGTTCGTCTGATTATCTATCTGGATGACATTTTGATCATGGCAGATTGTCCCCACAAACTCATGACACACCTGAAGTGGACTATCACTCTCTTACAGTCTCTGGGATTTCTTGTGAATCCTCAAAAATCTGTCTTCCTTCCTTCTCAGGTGATAGAATTTCTGGGTTTCCAGGCCAATTCCCTCTCCTGTCAACTCCTTTTGCCCAATCAAAAGATTTGTTAAATCAAGAGGGAGTTAAATTTAGTTATCTCCAGACAGAATGTATCGTTGCGATGTATCACACGAGTAGTCGGTCTGTTGGCGTCCCCTATTCAGGTGATTTTCCCGTGCCCTCTACACTACCGGGTGCTTCAGCGTTTGAAGATCCGTCCTCTCCAGAAAGGCCTTCGCTATTCAGATCTGGTCCCTCTTTCAGAGGAAGCAAGGTGGGAGATGCAGTGGTGGTTGGACCACATGGATGCCTGGAATGGGTGATCCCTGTTCGGAACGTCTCCAGAGGTAGTGATAGAGACGGATGCCAGCCTGTGGGGCTGGGGAGCCCAGTGCTGTTCATTGTCAACGGGAGGTTGGTGGTCTCAACAGGAGTTATCTCTCCATATAAATTGCCTGGAACTCCTAGCGGGGTCCTTTGCGATCCGTTGTTTTTCTCCTCGCCAGTCCAATTGTTGCATTCTTCTCCGCATGGACAATGTTTCAGTGGTTCGTTATGTCAACAAGCTGGGCGGAACGAAGTCCAGGATATTGGCGGAGATCGCCAAAGATTTGTGGCACTTTTTTCTCCAGAGGAAGATCGCTGTTATTGCTGAATACCTTCCCGGTCGCAAAAATCTGATTGTGGACTGGAACTCGCGTCACCTTCGGGACTTCCGCGATTGGAGGCTTCACCCTCGCATATTCCGTTCTGTACTCCGGATTTGGGGCCAGTGTCAGATCAAACTGTTTGCCTCTCATCTCAACGCTCAGCTTCCCCTATTTTTCAGCTGGAGACCGGACCCGGAAGCCCTGGCCACGGATGCATTTCTGCAGACTTGGCCATCGCTCCTGTGTTACGCCTTTCCCCCATTTCTGATGATTCCCAAGGTCCTGGCTTGCACAAAGCGTTATCAGTCAGAGCTGATTCTGATCACTCCTCTGTGGAGGGATCAAGCTTGGTTCCCAGTTCTCCTGGAAATGTGTTGTGCAGTGCCGCTCCTTCTACCTCAGAAGTGGAATCTCTTGCTGGACCCTCTCGGCACCCCGCATCCCCTGATCGAATCAGACAGTCTTCTCCTAATAGCATGGCGCATTTCGGGGATCGCTGCCAAATCCCAGGCATTTCGCGAGACGCTACCAGATTTATCAGCGAGGCTTGCTCACCCAACACTCACAAATGTTATGCAGGGTCTTGGAAACTATGGTGTGATTGGTGTGTTCAACAGGAGGTGGATCCCGCTTCAGTCTCTCTGATCCTTAATTTTCTAGCTTCCATTGCCTCATCCGGTCTGGCTTATCGGACAGTTAATAATTTCCGTTCGCCCATTTTGACAGGTCATGTCCATATTGATGGTAAGCCTGCAGGTGAGCATCCACTGATTTCCAAATTGCTTAAGGGTATCCGCCTGGCGAAACCTCCTTGTCCCAAATACGTGGCCCTGTGGGATGTCTCCATTGTTTAGCGATTTTTAGAGGCCTGGCCTTCTAATTCCTTGTTATCTCGCAAACAGCTGTCAGCAAAATTGACTATCTTGTTATGTTATGTTATGTTATGTTATGTTATGTTATGAGTACTTCTAAAGCGCATCATTCATCCTAGATAGGATATCACGGCGCTAAGATTGTCGGAGTCTGCAGGGGGCTGGTACCTGAGTCTAGGGGGATTTGTCGGGTTTGGGTAAAAGAAGGGTTTTCAGTTTTTTCCTGAAAGTAAGATTGTTGTCTGTGAGCCTGAGATCCGTGGGCAGGTCATTCCAAATGTTTGCGGCCAGATGGGAAAAGGCGCGCCCGCCCATCCTGGCTCTCTTTACTCCTGTGGTGGAAGCTCCTGCTGTACATTGTGAGCGGAGATTCCAATTTGGTGCATAAAACTTGATCCTGTTTTTTAGGATGTTAGGGCCCGTGTTATGCAGTGTCCTATGTGTAATGCATAACATTTTAAAGGAGGCTCTTTGCCTCATTGGGAGCCAATGTCGAGCTCTCAGTCAGCTCTTGGCTGAGTCATACTTTTTTCTGTTGCAGACTGCCTTTGCTGCCGCATTCTGGACCAGCTGCAGCTTTGTGAATCGGTAGTCTGCCATGCCGACAAATAGGGAATTCCCCTAGTCAAGCCTGCTTATCAGCAGTGACTGGACTAGTATTTTTCTGCATTCAACGGGGATCCATGGGAAGACTCTTCTTAACATTTTATTTATTTATTTATTTAAAACATTTGTATAGCGCGTCTGTCACCTGGCAGGTATCCTGGCGCTGAGAGATTACTCCTAAGGTGGTAAGTAGTGGGAGACTGGGAGCGGGGTTTTAACAGTGCAAAACTTTTGCCACATAGTGTTGTAAGGTGGTTTTTCATGGACAATGTATTATCGATCTGGACTCCTAGGTTTCTCGCAGTCTGTGTTGGAATGGGGGAGTGCCTAAGTCTGCCGGCCACCAGGTGTTATCCCAGAGCTGTTGGGATCCACCGAACAGGAGGATCTCCGATTTGTCAGCGTTTAGCTTTAAGCAGTGGCTGTACATCCAGTTGGACAATTCGGTGAGGCAGTTAAGCAACCTGTTTTTGGTGTCCTCCTCGCCGTTTAGTGCTACCATTAGTTGGGTATCATCTGCGTATGAGCATATGTTGATGCCCCACTTTTTACCAATAGATGCCAGGGATGATACATAGACATTAAACAATGTTGGGCTCAGTGAAGCCCCCTGTGGGACCCCGTATTTGATCTTCCGGGGGGTAGATGTAAAATTGCCTAAGCGTACAGATTGCAATCTGTCAGACAGGAAGGATTCGAGCCAACATAGAGCTTTTGCCTGTATACCTTTCGAGGCAAGAGTTTTTAGTAGGAAGTTGTGGGACACGGTGTCAAACGCCGATGATAGGTCCATGCAAACACGTGTCTGATGTTCGAGCACTGGACCTAGCGTGTCGCAGTTTCATGCCTGAGGGTGTTACTTTTGTTCTTTCCAGACGCACAAAAACTAATACGTCTTCTGTTACCTATCCATCTTTTCCCAAGAATCCCAAACTTTACGTGGTTCAATGTGTTAAAGATTACGAGGTGAGTACTGCTCCTTTTCGTCAGGATATGCATGGTCAATTATTAATTGCTTTACAGACGCCTTTTCACCCTGTTGCCCCAGCTACATTGGCCCGCTGGGTCAGATGGCTCATGTCCAAGGCTGGTATTGATGTCTTTATCTTTGGTGCACATTCCGCACGAGGGGCTATGGCTTCTAAAGCATTCTCAATCGGAGTAACTTTGATTGACATTATGAAGGCCGCTGATCGGTCTTCTGATTCTGTGTTTAAAACGTTTTATTACAAACCAATTGCTCATATTGATTCTGTTGTGGTGGATCAGCTTTGAACATGCATAATCAGAGCCTCATGTCCTGACATAGAATTCAAAATTTGCAAACATACGTGACAAGAATTTTCAATTCAATAAGGACAAGGAGGCGAGGATTATCCCACCCATATTCTGCATTTACATATTATCTTGTTATTGAATATTGCTAATTGCATATGGTAGTTTGTTTCTTATTGTTCCTTGTTTCCCCCTTTTTTCTATTGAGCTTCTGGGCACTAGATGTGTATATTATCGCTCTATATTTCTTTTCAGGATCTGACCCTAAATAGGGGTTGATGTCCAGCACAGTTCGTCCTGCCTGATGGTTATCTTCTCTTCCAAGTTGCCTACGGCTGCAAACATCCGGCTTCCTTCTCTTCATGAATTTTCTGTTGCTTCTGGTTCCTTCCTTTTGGATCCGCATATTGGACTGCCGTTTGTTTTAGTTTTTAATCTGTTTTTAGTCGCCAAAGAAAGAGGATTTGGTATTCTCAATGGGACCTGTAATACCAGTGACTCTATGATCTGTCATGTGATACCCAAAGGTTCATGGGTATTGTAGTTTTTTATTTTATATACTGTTTTCTAATTGGCTGCTGAGCATTTCTAATAAAGAAATTAGAAAGCATAATCCTCGCCTCCTTGTCCTTAATAGAATTGAAAATTCTTGTCACGTATGTTCGCAAATGTTTAACTCACCGATTCCAGACATGTATGTGTCTATACCAAGTCCAAGCCTCACACCGCGTACTACTCCAGCGCCATTTTTCCATCCCTTAAATCCAAACTCTTTTAATGGGCAGCCATCATTAAATGTGTTAATAAAAATTCCGATCAAAAATAAATAAATAAGCACTGTGTTAACCCTCAGAAAATCCCAGTGAATAGGTGTATTAAGTATACTATTGTTACCGTGTACTGTTCATTCCGTATTATTGCCATATCTAGTAAGGTGAATGAATTTACCTGAGAATACTCCCGGCTGCCAACCCTCAATATCTATAGCCAACACTGTATACAGTCACTAATCCACTTTTACACCTGCCTGAGTCAATTCAAAATAATTAATGACCCCTTTAAAATAAAGAGAAGAAAATGGTCTCAACCACCGTTTCCATCCATGGTATGGAACCCATGACCTCAGAGTTAGTAAGCAGAAAAATAGCTTGTACGCCACGGCGACCTCTGACATTATGTAATGCTCAAAGCATGCCTAATAAGGATAGCTCTGATTACCTCTACTGAACACAGCCGTACGTATAACAAAAAAGACATAAATATAAATTCATTAATATTAGTATGTAGGGTCTTGCGATTTTGTAAACCACATTATCACTCCTAAATTGTTATACCATCTTCTCAAGAGTAATTCATCTGCAGGAAATAACAGTTGAGAAGTCACAATAACATTCAGGTCTCTATTAAAATATGAGATTACCTTCTTTTATAGATATCCAAATCCTCTGTTTCAAACTTATTCACATAAGACTAGTATGACAAACTGTGACTAAAGAAAATATGACTTCAGGCACACCATTGTAACCTGGCTGCTGCAGTGTAAAACCTACAGTGCGACCTGTTAAAATAACCCTTTTTGACCGGTTGTTAGAAATGGGCGTCTCTAGTTGGCAGAGGTAGGTAACTTTGTCCCAGTAGGGGGCCCTTGCTTCTAGTCAGGGTAGGGGGATGCACTCCTAAAATAACCCCGGTTCACCCCATTGGTAGCTTTGCACGAGCAGACAGGCTTATCTAGAGGCAGTGTGTAAAGCATTTGTGAACACATACAGTAATACAGTGAAAACACTACAAATGGACACCACACTAGTTTAGAAAAATAAGTAATCTTTGTCTAAACCAAAACAAGACCAAACAACAACAATCCACAATACAGTTATCAAGATATCCTTAAAAATAAGTTATTCAGTCAAATAAAACTTTTTTTAAATTATTTTATTTATGAATTTTCAAACATAAACAAAAGTGCAGCTGTTCATTGTAAATACAACCTGTACCTCATACATATCTGTAGTTGTTAAAAAGAAACAGTACAAAGGCAAATTAAAAACATGAAATCAGGGAGTCAAGGCAACTCATCAATAGCAATTTGTCCATACATTGATGTTCAACAGTCTTCAAAATGTTTTAACATGTAGGTAGTAAATGGACCCCACATATCTTGTGGCCTTGAAGCAGTTGGTAGCTCTTCTGCATAACAAGTACATTGATTACGACAATAAGCAACATCATGCACCCACTGTTTCAGCTTAGGTGCCGGTCTACCATCCCAATTTAGTGCAACTCTACGTTTGGCCAGTTGCATAGACATTGCCACCAGTTTGCGAACACTCGACTGAAGTTTCGATATGTTACCCAGCAGCATAACGTCACATCACATACGATTGTGTCACCTACCATTTCAGTTCAGGCTGTCACTACATCACCCCAGAAAGTTGCCACCTTCGGACATGACCATGCTAGATGCATAAAATCAGCATTATCAGCAAGCACCACACCTTTTACAACAATTCGATTCCCTTAGACCATATTTATAAAGTTGCACTGGCGTATAATACATCTGATGAATGTATTTATAATGCATAGGTTTAAAATTCCCATTAACCGCAAAGCAACCAGTCATCCTACAACATTCTTCCCATCAGTCATCCATAAGCGGCTGCTGGAGACAAGCATTCCATTTATCCCTAGAACTTGTCACCTCTGAACCTTCATCGAGCTGCGAAACAGAGTAGAGATGCAAGACTAATTTAGTTTTGGTTTGTGCAGTGTAGATTAGTTACAGTGCCCCTAAGACTGAGTGTTCTTCCGGGAAGCATGGGTATAAGCCACACATTGCAGACTGAAACCTAGTGTAAATAAATGTGGACATAGCCACATTCGCCCCATCTTTCATGAAATCCTGTAATGTGATAAATGTCCCGCCAGGGAACTCATCCCCCATGGTACGCATCCCAGCAGTGTGCAAGACTTTAAGGGCGCCAGTTTCCCCCGTCACCGAGAGTGCAGCATGATGAAGGCATCGGTGGGGCATGCAACGGAAGCCGCTGAGTAAGCTTTCCCAGCAAATGCCATGCTTTAGCGGTGCATTTTACTGTGTCTATCTCATCTCGCTCAAACACAGAGTACGTATTCACAATCATTGCCTTCAAGGGTATGGGGAGAACAGCACCAGCTTCAACCGCAACATGCGGTGTGAATGACAGCGCGTTTTGCCAAAAATAGGCAAACTGTGCCTGTGCACACAAATAATATAGGTGCATGTCGGGCACTGTGAATCTGCCCATCGCATAAGGCTTCGTTAAGGTCTCCCAGCTGACTCGCGGTTTCTTGCCCCCCATATGAGAGTAATCAACAGGGAACGCAATGTAATAAAAAAATGCTGCTTGAGGGTCATAGGTACATTTACAAACAGATACAAACATTTTGGCAGCACTACCATTTTAATTAACGCGACCCTATCAGCAAACGTTAGAGGCAGGCGGATCCACCAGGCCACCTGATCTTCAAGTTTAGATATCGCTGTACCATAATTCGTTCTAATAACTTCCTGGGGATTCCTGTGAATCCACACCCTGAGATACTTAACAGGATCAGTAGTCCATTCTAGGGGATAATTCAGTAGAAAATGCTCAGTGCATTCTGTGAGAGAGAATACTATGGACTTCTTCCAAGTGATGGCTAGTCCAGAATACCACTCAAAGCAGATGTATTCACGAATTACCTGTTCTAAATGTTGTGCCGGTTCCCTTACATACAAGACCATGTCATCGGCATACATGGATACTGCCAATGGTCATTGGTAAAAACGCAGTCCCGTCCCTGCATGTCTCTGTTTCAACACACATGCAAGCGGTTCCAGCACAATCGCAAATAGCAAGGGCGATAACGAACACCTCTGTCGGGTGCTCCGCATAATCGGAAATGCCTCAGACGTATGCCCATTTAAATGCACCCAAGCTATCGGGTCTGTGTACAGCAATTTAATCCAATTGGTGAAGAAAAATGGCACACCCATATGATGCAACGCTGTAAACATATAATTCCAGTCAATAGAATCAAACGCCTTTGCAGCGTCTAGGAGAACGGCAGCCGCTGGTAGTTTGGGATTTAAAAGATGCATGACAGCAATCAGTGCCCCTAAATTGTGCGCCATGGAACGAGCGGGGATAAATCCAGACTGACCCAGAAGTACCATTACTGTCAGCAACAGACGTAAACGGGTCGCTAAAACTTTCGCTAGGATCTTTACATCAGTGTTCATGAGTGATAGTGGCCTATACGACTCACACCGGTCTGGCGACTTACCCGGTTTTAGCAAAGCAACAATTAAGGCCTCCCTAAGCATGTCAGGCAGCCTCTGTTGTTCAAAAGCTTCAATATACATGGCTGTTAATTGGGGCAGCAGCATATCCACGTACTCTTTATAGAACTCAGGTGGGAGTCCGTCAGTGCCTGCTGCTTTCCCATTAGGTAGAGAAGAGATGGCATCCTTAATTTCATTGGCTGTCAGCGAGTGCATCAGGAAATCCTGTTGACCCTTAGACAGCCAGACCAAAGCCACATCATCCAAATATTGTGCTATTTCTCCTTCACCAGCCGTGGGCCTACTCCAATACATATCTTTGTAATGCTTGACAAATTGACCAATTAAACAGTAAACTGTGAGCGTATGGCGGCCAAGGTAGCATTATCTGGTGCCTCCTCATAATGCCGCTCCAATCGCACCAGATCTTGCTCTATCTTTTTCATTGCATCACATAGTGATTTGAGCACGCCTGCTTGCAAGCCTATACACGCCCCACGGATAGTCACTTTAAATGCTTCCCATACAATATCCATACTTTTCACCTAGCCTAGATTATCATTAAAATAATTTTCTATAGCAACCCGCATCCGTTCCTTAAAGACTGGATCTAACAGTGCAGAGGGCTGTAGTTTCCATTGAAACGGGGCCAGAGCGTATGCAGGCATCTGCATGGTGAGCAATACAGGTGCATGGCCAGATAAGGTATGGGGCAAATGCACCACCCGGGAAACCCATGCGTTGACATCGTTCGTAGTGAGCCGGTAATCTAAACGTGACCATGTGTTATGTGTATATGAATAGCACATTACCTCCCGCAACCCAGGATGTCGCAGCCTCCAAACATCAGTAAGGCCCAGGTCGCACATATCATCATGAACCGCCTGCGCAGCTTTTTTAATAGTGGAGTTTACATGCGAGTGTCAGTCATCACTTGGTTCAGCACCACATTAAAATCCCCCCCACAGATGATGGCAGATGGCGGCAGCATATATATTTTGTTCCACAACATTTTAAAAAACTCTGGGTCATCTATATTTGGGCCATAGACATTCACCATTGTAATCAAAGTGCCACACAACTTACCCTGCACTATGACATATCGACCATAATTGTCAACCTCTTCATAGTTACTCACAAAGGGGATTTTTTTTAACTAACACCATCACCCCCACGCATATGAGTATGAAGAGGCAAAGCGTGCACCAGCCCATTTTTTGGCTACAGCAGAAGCAGTATGCCTATTGAGATGAGTCTCTTGTAGTAGCGCAACTTGGACATTGTGACCGTCCAAATACGCCAGTACCTGCCTAGTTTTTTTTATTGTTTAACCCCCTGCTAGTCCAAGTGCTCCAAGTAAATTTCCCAGACTGCCATTACCCGCAATGTTGAGGTATTACATAAAACAGAATATCATACTTTGCAAAACCATAATAGCAAAGCAATAGTGAAGTATCACTGTTTGCACAGCTGCACATGTTAACAAACCTGCGACAACACCCCCCACCCACCCCAGCACCCCAACTATGCCGAGGACATCCAAAATAGAGAACAAAAGCAGAATACAAACCCACCCATCTTGAGTAACAAAAGCCCCAATGAAACGATCGCCCAACAAAGATCAACTTGAGGTGCACCCACATGAAGGACATCAGAGGCCCAGCGATCCCCTCAATGTAATGAGGGGAGGTCAGGGCAGAAGTTTAATCTCCCTCCCTTAGACATCGTATATAACAATCTCACCTGTGCTCATTTCAACAGTCATAAAAATTAACAAGATGAAAATTGAAAATCGCATACCAGGACACATGAAGCATAATGTGCGACTCTTGAAATGTCCCCATCCGCACAAATGTAAGCATGACCAGGTGCTCCCCCCTCCCAGCAACCGGAACAAACATTGCAAAACCATTAACATCGCCCCACTATGTCTTAAGAATAAAGAATGTACCATGAAAATGTCACTGACCTAATCAGCATTGTGCTCCGCACAGTACACCTAGAAAAAATGTTCGACACACCTCTAAAGCACTGTCCGTGCATCTCAAACCTTGCGAATCCCAAGCACCACACCAGCTCCATCAGGGCAGGCGTGCAGTTATTCAGTCTTCGTTATCTGCCTCATCCCCATCAGCTCTGAGTGTGCTTTTGCATTCAAGTTGTTTGATGAAGTGCGTAGCGTGTTTTGGGGTCGTGAACAATCGGGTCTTACCACCATGTTGGATCCGAAGACGCGCTGGGTATAACATAGCACATTGTATCTCCAGAGTTTGCAGCTGTTTTTTAACCGGTTGGAACTCCCGCCTCGCCTGTTGCACTGCTGTTGTGAAGTCCGGGAACAACTGCACCTCTACGCCCTGTTATTTGGTAGTGCCCATCTCCCTCGCCATTCGAAGTGCCGCATCCCGATCTTGATAGTTAAGTAACCTGGCAATTATTAGACGAGGGGTCGCCCCCAGAACAGGTTGAGGCACCAAAGATCTGTGTGCCCGTTCCACCACCAACATTCCGGAGAAGCTCTCAGCGCCAAATATTGTTTTGAGCATGTCCTCAACATACAGCTCCATCTTCCCAATATTGGTAGATTACGGGACCCCAAGAATGCATAGATTGTTCCGCTGGGACATAGCTTCTAAGTCCTCATTCTTTGCATTTATCACAGAAAGCAGCTTCTCCATTTGCGCTCAGGATTTAGCAGTACTCTCCACTTTGTCCTCAGCATTAAAAATCCGCTGTTCTGCCTCTGCCAAGCGCACTCCATGCTTGTCCAGTTTGGATGCCATGCTATCCATGCGGAGATTAAGAGTGTCTATTTTACCATCAATGGTCTGTAAACTCTGCTGCATGGACATCAACATGCACTCCAAATTACTAGTGCCACCAGCCTCCATGTCCGTTTCCGTGTCTGATGCTACCTGTGACGCTGCTTTTTTGAGGAGCTTTGATTCAAAAGATAACTTGGGTTGCACTAGTTTATCCGGTTTGTCCATCTTGACAACGAGGGGGCCTGAAGCTCCAGCACAATGTAAACACAGACCACTGTTCACAAGGCCAACCGTCCACCACACTCCGCTAGTGTCCGCAGACCAGTTAGCTGCAGCCGTATGACATGTAATCTTAATCAGGCGTCACAAAGTCCATCACCTCCGACTGCAATCAGTCTTGTAGCAGCAGCCTCTCAATGCACCTCGTGGGTAATTCCGAACACAAACCGCCCACAACGGATGCCACTAGGTGCAGAATATTGATGCACAAGGTTGTGGAACTAGGAGAGCAACGATGAGCAGCGGCCTGTACTTGTGACAGACAAACAAAACAAGGCCCAACAGTCACTGCTATTAAGTGAAGCAGCAGGTAAATATATGATGGCCAATTCTGTGAGTAAAGGGAACACTTCGAGCTGGACACATGCACCGCTTGTTTCCGCCAATTGTATTCAGGAAGCTGCAGGTACCGTATGCATTAGATCAGTCCAGGAGAACCCACAGTCCCTGTGCGCCCATCAGTACTCCATGCAGTAACCCCGACGCTATCTTCCAGTAACCACTATGCAGGCTCAGTGAAATTGACGCGCATATGAGAAGCACACAGATGACAATGATAAAATCCGGCGCGCATCTGCGGCAGAAAAATGAAAAAACCAAAGCCAGCACTCACTGGATATGTCCTAGGCGTCAGACGTCACTGCCCCAATGTCCGCACTTGCCTGCGCATGCCTTCCGCCATTACCCGCTGTCCGTTTTAGAAAATGGCGGGCTGAATTCACCCTTGAGGCTCCACATTAAATGAGCGTCCGTCCGCGCCGCCTGCAGCGATGCCTTCAGTGAGCCGACACTCACTCCGATCAGGAGCACCGCGTCTACCTCACTCCCATCGGTGGCCCCAGAGAACCAAACACTAGCGCCAGGCGGCACGTACCCGGGCAGCGGGGCCAACACGGTCCCCATCTCCTCAGCAGCGATTTCCCACAGCAGAGCCGCCTCAGGTTCCGCACCACTCCACAATTCCAAGATCCAACCCGGGCTCTCCGCTCCAGCTATAGCAGCGTCTGAAGCACAGCAACAAAGCCCCCCATGCAGCCACAGCAGTCACAGAGCCCAGGCAGCCATTACATGCAGGCAGCGCGGGCCAGCCCCGGCAAGGAGCCTAGAGCGCATACCGTTCACCAAACTTTGCCACCAGGACATCAGCAAGCAGTTCACAGGTAGGGGAGTCAGAGCCGCATTGAATTATAGATGGATGTCATGAAGAGAGACAGGATATTTGCAGGATTATGGCCCGACCAGCAGAGCTGCACTAATGTGCGGCCATCTTGCTTCGGGCACTCTAGCACCTCCTGTGTCAAATAAAACTGGTAGCAACAAATAACTCCACGTCCTGACAGATTAAAATCCCAAAGTACGGCGCTGACCACAAGGTACGCGGCGTCGGGCCCGGAGTCAAGCAGACCCTCAAAGAACAGTACCTTTGAAATGATGAAAGCAAAGATGGTTAATGAGGAGGTGAAGGTTCGTTGGCGCCTGCGGCATCGGTTCCTTACAACCCCAGGGGAGGTTATGCCTTTGTTCCTTACTGCAGCGCAGGGGAGGTGCGATATCGGTTCCTTTCTGTGTCAAGGAGGTGACGTCACGAATGGTGGCGAGGTGTCAGTTCCTTATGACGGTACGATGCCGATTGATTTGGGAGTTACCCACATCGAGGATCGGCTCCTGATTGATGAGGCACCGGCGTTGCTGAAGTTGGGTCTGTGGTGTGAGTCGGGATGGTGCATCGTGGACATCACAAGCGGTGTCCTCTGCTCTGGTGCAGGCAGCAGCCTCGATGATGTCTTTGAAGTCGATGCATCACAGGCATCGGGCCTACGGTGCAAGTCAGGGAGGTGCGTCATGCTCTTTAGGAGAGTTGCCCACGGCTTCGGTGAGGTTACGGCATCGCTCCCCGGCATGGGTGTTGCAATTTCCTTCTGTAGCAGCTGAAACAGCAGTTTCAGGTGCAGAGAGACAGAAGGGATGAAGTCTTTGTGTCACTGAGACTTCAGAACAGGAGGCAAGCTCAGTTTTAAGCCCTTGGAGATCTTCCTCATGATGACAAAGCAAACAGCAAAGTCCTTTTCTCCTTTCATTGGCAGCAAGCAGCCACTGCAGGCCAACCCCAGACAGCAAACAGCACAGGGGCAGTATTCCTCCTCAGCTTACCTGGCTCTTCTCCTTGGCAAAGGTTCCTCTTGATTTCCCACAAGTGATCTAAAAGTCTGGGGTCTGGGCTCCTCTTTTTATACATCAAAAGCCTTTGTTCTCTGAAGGCAGAGAGTGTCTGTACCCAGCCAAAACCAGTTCTGTGGGGCCCTTGGCAAGTGCGCAACAACCTCAGTGTGAGCCTTGGCTCTAGACACACCACAGGGGTGCAAAGCCGTCATTGTGGAAGGCAGGCACAGCCCTATTCAGCTGAAGGTGCTACTCCTCCCACCACTCCAAATGCAGACCAGGCCTATTCAGCCCAGTCCTGACTCATCAGACTTCTGGAGCCGCTGCCCTTCTCCAGCCCCTGTCATCCAAAAGCCAGACATGCATTACACAAACCTAGCAGAGGCACACTGGATAATTAGGCAAGAAAACACATACTTTCTAAAAGTGATATTTTCAAACACAGAATGTAAAAATCCCCCTCACCAAAAGATGCCTCTTTTTCAGTTCAGGCATACTAAACTTTAATATCCTATCTTGTTCCCAGGGTCAGTTATGTTTAAAAGATGTTATAAACAAACTCCCCATTCTGGTCAAGGGAACAGATAGCCTTGCAATAGTGAAAAATGACATTGGAAGTATTTCACTATCAGGACATGCCACAAACATCAGGGCATGTCCTACATTTCACATACAATGCACCCTGCCCACAGGGGTACCGTAGGCCTACCTTAGGGGTGACTAATAAGTAGAAAAGGGAAGGTTTAGGGACTGGCAAGTGTGTGCACTTGTCAAGTCAACATGGCAGTCCTAGACTGCACACAGACTCTGCAATGGCCCTGGTTATGCGCTCTGATACCTCTGGGTCTAGATAGCGCTATATAACCTTCCCAAATTCAAATAAACTAAAAACTTTTTTTCCTGAACGCTGAGACTTGAGCAACATGGACGATGACCGGAGGAGCTGCCAGACAGCTAATGAGGAGTCTTTCCCCTTGACCGTCACCTGCCCAGCCGGTCATTGGGCATCGTTTCCTCCTCGTCTCCTCACTTTTACTCCTTCCTCCGCTCCCTCCTACGAATTTTTGAAACATTGTTTATGTGTACTGTACCTTAGTATGCTCTTATCTGATGTAACTTGTAACGCAACAATCCAAAATGTAAAGCGCTCTGATACCCCTTTGGGTCAAGTTCGCGCTATATAAAACTTTATAAATAAATAAATAAGGCCTGAGTCACATTTTACAAGCTGCTTCTGTGGGTGGCACAATCAGTGCACTCCACACCACTGGATTCAAGCAAGCCGGGCTGAAGACGGCTGGAATGCCAGAAACCGGTCCTCGGAAGCTTGTTTCCGGTCCAGGGAAGACATGGCTTGGCAGTTCGGGCTGGACTGTTCCCATGAGGCACAGGGTCAGACAGATTTGCATATGGCCATGTCTGAACTGGGGTGGCGTGGAGTGCAAAAAAACGATGGATTTAGGCCCAGATCTCTGTACTGGGGTGAATGTATGACATTGTTCTGCATTCTGTCCATCACCTGTGGTTTTTGCATTTGTCACCCCGAGTGGGATGGGTATGCTCAGAAGTGAGTCCCATGCACTCCACACCACTGGATTCAAGCAAGCCGGGCTGAAGACGGCTGGAATGCCAGAAACCGGTCATCGGAAGCTTGTTTCCGGTCCAGGGAAGGCATGGCTTGGCAGTTCGGGCTGGACTGTTCCCATGAGGCACAGGGTCAGACTGATTTGCATATGGCCATGTCTGAACTGGGGTGGTGTGGAGTGCAAAAAAACGATGGATTTAGGCCCAGATCTCTGTACTGGGGTGAATGTATGACATTGTTCTGCATTCTGTCCATCACCTGTGGTTTTCGCAAGCCCACCAGCAGCATTTCATTTACAGACCCTGGGCACACATAGTGCACTGCACTAGGGCAAAGTACCCAAAGCATCTAGACCAGCAAAAATGGAGTCCAACACACAGCAAAACACAGAAGATAGAGGCAAAAATGGAAGTGAGACCCATCCCAATGGTGCCAGGTCTAACAATGGTGAAAAACACCAGTTTAAATATTAGTAAGTCACCCAAAGGGTAGGGTGAACTGTACTTAAAGAAGGACATATAGAAATTGAATTGTACCAGGTCCCTATAGTTCATTGTGGCTGGGCTAGGTGCCCTATGTAGAAAATCAGTTTGAAATACTAATACTGTATCCCAGGAATTGGACCAGCTAGAAAAATATTTTACAGTTTTTTTATAGTTATTAAAAAATCTGATTTAATGGTGAAGTTGGATTTTTAATAAATAGCAATGAAAAATAACTTTTCAAAAGTCACCTTTTCCCTACCTGAAGTTGCTTAAGGCTCATTTTAATTTGTTTTTCAACTTCTCCCCGTCTGTGCTTTACTGAATAAGGTGTGAAGGAAGAGATAAATGCTTCCCAAGAATCAATAATAGGCTGACCTGAATGGGCAGCGGTGACACCTCTGAACTCCACAGAATATTCAGGGGGGGCTGTGGGCATCCTGTGACACCACAATGTTGCATTATGCTTGTCAGGTCTGTTTAACCACATGTAACACTTGAGTCGCCCTTGAAAAAGACAGAACAGGAAGACAAAACTATTCCTGTGTATCCCCTGTCTGGTTGCTGAAGAGCCCTGTTTATGTCCTTGAGGAAATATAAATTTTATGGTCAAGATGTGTTCCCTAGCGCGTACCCCACCGTCTCCATGTACGAGTTAAAGTGCATGTAACTTCCCTCCTGTACCAGCTATGAAGACACAAATACATTTGCGTCCAACGTTAACATGTCCTCTTTCAGACCCACCTTGAATGGATTGAATGGTCCGTTCCTAAGTATGCTATGCCAACGTCTTTTTGTAGTGTACTTCTACGTTTTTCAGCTCTAGCTGAGTAGGCCCCTGAATTTCTGCCACCGAGCCTCTTTTCTGGCTTCTGACTCCAAGGGCCTCTGCCCAGGCTGCCTCTGTACCCGTGAACTCTGACTTACTTTCAGCGCGGCCCCTCGCGCTCGGCTCAGCCTGCTGCCTGCCAAGATTGACTATAACCTTCGAGTTATCTGTTCCACTCCCCGAAAATACATTCCTGCCTGCTAGTTTCAGTCAACATTCCCCTCAGCTGCAGAGCCAAAGGGCCGACCTGTCTCTGTGCAAGTAATTCAAGTAATTCATAGCCCTTGTTGCCATGCTCCCATGGAAGGCCCATGCCCCCACGCTTCTCATACAGACACTCAGGCGCTTATACACGCACTCACAGCAAGTATAGAATAGCTTCTGCCCTAGAGACCTTTCCGCCCAGATAGCTTAGTTCCTAAACACCAGATATCCGATATGATAGAAGCACAAGTTGATCTGACATGCCAGACTTCTGTCTCTTTCCGTCAGTGTAAATGTCAAGTCCCCTGCACCCTCCAGCTTCACGTCAATCACACGTCATGCAGCTGCGCGCGCATCTAAGCTTCCGATTTCTGCTGACACTGCAACATTTCTGGTAGTGCCACCCCTTTTGTGACATCTACCTGTGACGTTTCTAGCACACACCTCTAGTTCACGCCTTCTGATTACGCACTTGTAACACGTGTATACTGTTATCTTGTCTTCTCTCAGCTGTTACGCCCATTACAACTGTTTCTTATGACATAGATTAAGTATATAAGCTATGTAATGTAATAAAGCATTGCTCTATCCCTTCTGACACCCCTGTGGTGGTCAGAACATGATATCCTGGTCAAGACCATTCCTTTTTAAGGAATAAAACCCCTAAGAACTCTAACACCACGGACTCTGTTTCTTTCTTTCCGATTGAGTTATTATTGATTAAGTACTTACCTGCATAGAAATTAAGAGAGTAAATTAATTATTTACGTCATTTGGCGCCCGAATAGGGACCCCTCCCCCACCTCAGGCGCCGGTTGGTGCATTTGCAAGCTGTGTCCCCTGCCATCAGTTAGACGGAATCTACGCGTACCGGCAGGATTTCCTGCATCTCCCTCTGACCCACGGAGGTGACGAAGACTGCGATCAGTACCCAGACGAGGCGGTGAGGAGTGCGGAGGATCCCGACCAGAGCCTAGCCGAAAGAAGCAAGGTCCGAGGTGTCAAGAGGCCCACCAGGTTTCCGAAAATTTTCCGAAGTTTCCCGAAGTTTTCCGAAGTGTCGAGTCGAGTCCAGTCGAGTTTTCCGAGGCCTTCTGTTTCCGTGCTTCCCGGTGAGTACCATTGCTGGGACGTATCTAGACGGGTTTGGGTACACAAGTCCGGTCTGCACTGTTTTTAGGCAGTGTATCTGTACTGTTTAGCAGTATATCTAGTCTGAATTTCTGCACTGTTACACCAGTGTATCTGTACTGTTTAGCAGTACATCCGGTATGGGGGGTAGTCATCTATGTCTCAAATGTCTTTTCATGTGATAAATGTTGTGGTATGAATGTGACCGTTTTTATGTGCATTATTGTGTTTTCTTGTATAACTAGTTATATTCAGAATTAAGTATCAAGGATCGAGCATTCAGTATCAAGTAGGCAAAATGCCGTTTTTCAACAAGTTAAAGCAGATAGGAACTAGGAAAGGGATACTAGAGGAAGAAATTCCTATTCCCCCTAGGGACACTCCAGGTAACTTTATGTACCATAAACATGGCATAGACGCCATATTGTATCTAGACTTATGGACTGACTATACTAAACACCTAGACGAAAGACACCGATGGCCCGTTAACGGAACATGGGATGCCGAGTGCATCATGAAAGTCGAGGAAGCACTATGGAAAAAGAAAGCCAGACAATCTCAGAAAGACGCCATAGAATTTTGGCGTAAGGAATCACATAAACGTGCTGAAAGAGCACTCCGTAGAGAAGACAGGCTTAAAGAATCAGAGAAAGCACAGGAAAATGAACTAGTTACCGAGGGGATCCGAGTAAAAAGTGAACAGATAGACCGCGCACAACATAATCTTGTAAATGGTATGTATCTTGTGGCCGAGGGTACACCTGAGGCCCTATCAGAAATACCGAAAAACTTACCGCCACCATTAGTCCCAACTAAAGTAATGCATAAGACTACTAAAGATATATTCCTAAATTCTTATCTAGAGGATGTAGCACCGGCTTACACCAATCTGCCTGTTCGCACCTTGCCTACTGACGGGGACGGGGGCACCCCGCCCCCAGATCATGCTCCGCCAGTATCACGACAGACCTCCCCCGTTCCGCCAGCCCCGCCACTTCCCGCATCCAAAACAGACCTACCGAAACCACGTTTGCCTGATCTAACAAAACGACAAATTCAAGTACAAAAACAGACTCCACAGGGAGATAATGCACAAGCCTCCGCTTCAGGGGGTGCGACCGCGGGTCCTCGGACCCCGCCATTGACTCACAGATTAAATCTCAGGGATATACAGAGTCCTCTCACGTTCAGGTCACCCCGCTTTGACGCATTCAAGGAAAACATTTCAGTTTGCAGATACGATCCAGTACCCGGAAAGGACGACCTAATGATATTGGCATCACTACGGTTAAGATCTGCTACTGATATGTTGCTATGTTATGTAGGTATGAAGGATCGTCTAGATAGAATATATGAGTTTGTTCAGACAGGGAAAGACCCTGACAGCATTAAGGATGCCATGGAGAAACAGAAAGTTGACATTCAAGCACAGATACTACGATTTTTCATAAACTGTCTAATAAGAGAACGAGATAGGCCTGGAACAGATCAGAGTGAATTAGATGCACTGAACAAGTGGGGTCAAAATATAGCTGAAGGAAAACATGATAAAGGGACCTGCATAGCCACAATGTATAGAAAAATTAGGAAAGCAGTGCTAGAGGTACACCGAAAAGAGAAAGGAAAAGCTTCCTCCGAGGAGGAAGAGGAACTTGAAGAACCAGAAAGAGCTGCAGATACTATAGCATATGTAGGTAAGGGAAATTACCTTAGGAAAAGCATCCGTCCAGAAAGCAAGAGAGTTTTCTTCTCTGCCTTGACAAATCCGAATTCTGCTGAGCATCAGTTCCAGGAAACTGATAAAAGGCTTCGAGATCGAGTTGGGTACCACGTACTCAATTCTATGGATGAACAAGAACTAGCCCGATCAGCTGTATCATGGGCCGAGAATGCAGACATATATAATGATGACACAGTAGCGCAGACATTTCTGAACCTCTCCCCAGACGAGCAGAAATTAGCAGGTGTATACATGATTCAGCACCTCCTCATCAAATACAGAAAACATTATTCTGATCCAGGTCCCTTACACGAAACACTAGAAGCACTACTCATGGATAGATGGAGAGGCTTAAGTACCAAGTTAATACAAATAATTCTAGAACAACGCCGTAGATATGACACGTTCATCAGCTCTGAATATGTTCCCGCCCCGCCTCCAGAAAGGAAGATGTACCACATGCAATGCGGGGGTGGTATTGAAAGTCAGAACCCCTTACGAGAAGTACACCCTGTTATGGGTACCGATCACGTCTTGAAACGCGTATATGTACACACGCCTCTGATCAAGTTAGAACTATTAGAAATGAAGAAGCTAGTACCGTGTCACGATAAAGATCCCGCAGGTTTTCACAGAGAGCTTAAGGACATGTTACTGATGGGGGATTACACATATGATGACATCATGAAAATGTTAAAAGTACTGTTGCCCACGGGCATCTACGAGAAACTAAAGGAAAAGGAATGGGAGGTGGGAGACACAAAGATTGCATGGGCAGAAATAGAAGATGAAGAAAGTAAACGGGTCCCAGGGGTAGGCCTTGGGGACAAAACTAAAGCATTACCAGGTTTGATAGTACAGGTCCTGCCAAGATTATTGACAACTAGAAAGGAAGATTGGGACGCGATTTCGTCCTGTAAACAGAAACATGATGAAGATACTAGTGACTTCTATTCAAGATTCGAGAAATGTTTTATTATTAACAGTGGCCTCAAACCAAGTAGCGAGTCATATCCGCATCTTTTTGTATCAAAGCTAGTCGAGAATTCTCTACCATTAGTTAAAAACAGAGTGTACAAAGTTGAAAGTACTTGGCAGGCAAATACGCCATCCCAGATGTTACAAATGCTCCAATATCATCAGAACAGAATTAGGGAAGAACAAGATCAGGAACAAAGGCGCATGAAAGACACGAAGATGAAAATGTTAGTAGCTCAGACGGTCCCAGCCGATGGTCAAAGAAAGGGTGGGACCCAGACAAGTCACACTACAGCTCCCGTTAAAGGGACATGTAATTATTGTAAGCAGCCAGGACATTACGTACATGAATGCCCGGTCCTGAAACATAACATAGCGACAGGTAAAACTAAAGAAAGACCGCATCCGCCTAGACAAGACCATAACCAGCATCAGTCTTCACAGAATACACAGAATACACAGCCTATGCATGCTTCTTCAACTCCAGCACAGACAGTAGCGGTACCACAGCCACAGCCCATTGCCGCGTCTCAGCAAGTTTCACAGCAGATGTACCAATATGCCCAGTCCGCATATCCAGATTATCCCAGATATACATGAAACAGCCTAGAGAGGGAAGGTGGCTTGCCTCTTATCGAGATTCCTGTAGATCAAGAAGGTCCTTATGTACACAGTCACGTATTGGGAAAAGACAGAAAGTTTTTAATTGACACAGGGGCAAGTCGCACTACGATCAGCCATGATGAAGTCCCAGGGGCACCCCTCTCAGGCTCACAGAATGTTTCCCTGGGTTTTTCAGGACAGCCTATTGTAAATGAGGTATCAGAACCAGTCCCCCTGGCTGTGGGCCCATTATCACGTGTTACAGACTTGTTACTTACAAAATCATGTCCGGAAAATCTGTTAGGAATTAAAACATTGAAGGCTCTAGGAGCTATAATATGCTGTTCCCCGGAGGGAGTTAGACTCTTTCTACGGGATTTCAAGGGTCATTATGTTTTGCGAGAATTCGATGTCAGACTGAAAAATGTGCCAGATTACTTGTGGGCAAAAGGCCCAACTGATGTAGGTTGCATGCATATCACCCCATACCGCGTTACACTCAAGGCAGGTGTGGTTCTACCACGAATCAGACAATACAAGTTACCACCCGATGCTGTAGTGGCTTTACTGAAAATCATTGACGAGCTCATTGCCCAAGGAGTGGTCGTAGAGACCGACTCCAATGTCTGTAATTCACCCATTATTCCGATTCTTAAACGTACTGATCCCAATGCACCGCCAGTATATCGGCTGGTGATTGATCTTCGAGAACTAAATAAATGCATTATACCACAGTACCCTGTGGTCCCCGATATCTCATCCCTATTGACTGCTATTGATTCAGAAGCAACGTTCTTTACCGTAATTGACCTCAAGAACGCCTTCTTCAGCGTGCCTATTGATCCAGAGAGCCAATATCTCTTCGGATTCAGTTTAAATGGACGCAGCTTCAAATTTTCACGCGCACCTCAAGGATTCACAGAAAGCCCCAGCATCTACAGTCAAGCACTGAAAAGACAACTAGATTGTATTCAAATGCCAGTTAAAACCGCTTTACTGCAATACGTCGATGATCTACTGATCACCGCACGAAGTGAGCCCGAATGTGAACAAGCATCACTGACAGTTTTACATTTCCTGGCCGACAAGGGACACAAGGTGTCTCCTTCGAAGCTACAATTCTGTGTTCAGCAAGTTGTGTACTTAGGTCACTTGCTGTCCAAAGTGGGGAGACAGCTCACTCCCGATCGCATTCAGTTAATTGTAAATATGCCACAACCCCAGACACAAAAGGAAGTGCGGGCCTTCATAGGCCTCACCTCATACTGCAGACAATGTATTCCTCAATATGCATTTCTAGCTAAACCACTCATCCAGTTAACGACACAAGAGGCAGCGACTTCGACTGCCCTTCCTTGGACTCAGGAACACACACAAGCTTTTGAAGAATTAAAGAAAGCCTTATGCCAAGCGCCAGTTTTAGCGACACCATGTTACAGCAAACCGTTTACACTTTTCGTTACAGAACGTGATGGTACAGCTTTGTCTGTCCTCACTCAAGATCAAGCAGGTTCACATAAGCCTTGCGCTTATTTCTCAAGTACATTGGATTCAGTAGCCCAGGCACTCCCTGCGTGCTTGAAGTCAGTAGCAGCAACAGCGTTAGCCATCAGACAGAGCGACTCAATTGTTTTGGGCCATCAATTAACAGTACAAGTTCTACACTCTGTTGAGGTTCTGTTAAACAGAACCCAGACTCAGCACTTGACTATAGCACGACTGACAGGTTATGAATTAACGCTGTTCCAGCCACACATAGAAATCAGACGCTGCAGTATTCTGAACCCCGCAACACTGTTACCTACAATTATGACAGATCCAGCCCAGCATGATTGTATAGAAATCATTAATGCAGTAACAAAGCCACGACGAGACTTAACAGATGTCCCACTGACAAATCCAGACCTGACACTTTATGTGGACGGTTCATGCATGAGAACAAGTACAGGAGAATTAGTGGCCGCATATGCAGTGACCACTGAAACTGAAGTTAAAGAAACACATCGTATTGACACACTGTCTGCTCAAGCAGCAGAACTCATCGCTCTGACCCGAGCTTGTATACTAGCCAAGAACAGAAATGTTAACATATACACTGATTCCCGTTATGCGTTCGGAGTCGTACACGACTTCGGCATGCTATGGCAAGAACGAGGTTTCCTGACCTCTCACGGTGCCAAGATACAACACGGTCCCCTCATTCAAGCCCTGCTAGAAGCAATACATTTGCCCTCGGGCATATCAGTCATGAAGTGTAAAGCACATACTAAGGTCACAGATTCTGTTTCCCAGGGTAACGACCTGGCAGACCAGACAGCAAAACATACAGCACTGACTCACACCCAGACAACTGATGTGACAAAGACAATAGTACCGACAAAGTGTATGGCAGTCAAGGATCCCGCTCTAGATGTAATTGACATTCAGGCACATGCTACCCCAGATGAAATAAAGAAATGGATTGAACTAGGAGGGATCCAGACAGATCAAGGTTGGATGACGAAGGGAAAATCTACATGGTTTCTCCCTGACTCTATGGTTCAAGTCATGATTAATACAGCACATAGCCCAGCACATCTAGGAGAGAAAGCGATGTTAGACAGTTTACAAAATCTCTGGAGCAATAAACACTTACGAGCAGCAGCAAAACAGAAAGTGCGTACTTGCATGATCTGTTGTCAGTTCAATCCAGGTAAAAGCGTTCCTGTAGAGCAATGTGGATTTCATCCTCCCGATCACCCTTTTGAAGTCCTCCAGATGGATTATATCCAGATGGACCGATGTCGAGGATTCAAGTATGTCCTTGTAGTTGTTTGTGCTCTGTCCCGTTGGACCGAAGCATACCCAGTCCCAGACTATACTGCTCCGACCACTGCCCGGCAGTTGGTTCGTGAATTCTTCCCACGATACGGTTTGCCTCGTGTCGTATACTCAGATAATGGACAACCCTTCTCGTCCGAGTTAATGAAGCAGGTTTCTTTACTGTTAGGTTACCAGTGGAAATTCCATTGTGTCCGACATCCTGAAGCCGCAGGCCTTGTAGAAAGGCATAACCAGACACTAAAAATCCGCCTTGCAAAGATATGTCAGGAGAAAGGGGTCGACTGGATAGTCGCCCTGCCCGTGGCACTATTCTACATGAGAATGGTTGCCCACTCGAGATCAGGGCTATCCCCGTACGAAGTGGTTTTTGGCAGACCACCGAATATGTGGGGGACGCCCATTCCGAAAAAGATCACTGATGTTGATTGTAACATGTTGACAGATTACCTTGCCTCCTTGATGTCTGCACTCCAATCATGTCGTTCACAGGTTGCTGCAGCCTTCCCTGACAACACTGATGTAAAGCCGCACGAGGTCCGTCCTGGGGACCTGGTACTGGTCCGAAATTTCGACAGGAAGAGTCCGCTGGAGCCCCGCTGGAAATCTCCGAAGACCGTCCTTCTCACCACGAGGACCGCCGTCAAGATTGAGGGGAGAAAGGGGTGGGTCCACACGAGTCATGTGAAAAAAATTTTCGAACTGAAACCTGATCGAGACTCGTCCACCCCCACCAAAGACTGTGTTGAGCCGAAGGACTTTACAGTATCCGAACGAGAAAAAACTCCCCAAGAAGAGTACAGGTCGAAACTCCGATCTAGCAAGTCAGACAGTTTAATTGTTTAAGTCCTCCCCTAGGTGAATCGGTTAAATAGTTTCTGACATGTATCCCCTAGATCGAGATAGAGAGAGAGAGAGACAAGTTAAAAAAGGTGCATATTGTAAATCACTCCGTAGTCACTGTATAGTGACACTATTAATCATGTTTATTCTAAGTATTTTAGTTATTGTTGCTAGCCTTCTGCTACCTATCTACTGGCCTATTTTCAAGCGTGAACAATCTGTTTACAATGTCTCTGCTGAACACACTTTTAGTGAATTACCTGCACACGAACTCTCTTACAGACTTGCGCTGCGCAACAATACATTCATTAGTATGTTACATCACTCCCATCAGACGAACAATGCTACAGACTGCTGGATATGTGGCCGACTCCCTCCCTACCAGAATTACAAAGGAGCTCTGCCCCTCTTTCCGTACCCGTTCACTCACAATGGCTCCTGTGGGGCATGGTTTAAAATAATTAATTCCTTAGATCCTGATATTGCTGTTTTCGATGGGGGCTGGGTTTGGGGAAACTTGAACTTAGTCCTGCTCGACGTCTGTTACCCTGATAAGGAGGGACTCCCCACTCGAATAGGAACTGATCTAGAAAATGAAGTATATGGATTAGGTAACTATACAATTAGCCTCATGATCCTTACTGTTGAATCCGAAGCTACACCAGTTCTGCCCCATATGCTAGTATTACCAGTCACTGGTGAATTTTGTGTCCGAAAGAAAGGTTCAGTACACTTAGGTCATAGTAAATGCACTACTGTGGTCGAATTCAGTGACCATGGTAAATCGTCCTTCAAAGCTATCAGCCACTCCTATTTTGTTTGTGGTCATACCGCATACATACGTTTGCCTCCAGATTGGGATGGTACCTGTTATATTGCATTCCTTCTGCCACCTGTTTTCCTAGCTCCCCCTGATTACCATAGAAATACAAATCTAGTAAAGAATAGACCCAGAAGAGATATCCCACTTGTCGACTACACAGAAACGGCATGGGAACAGTACACTGATTTTAATAAGGGATTCTTTTTCTTTTTAGGACCTGTCCAAAACAGTAAATTAATACGTAGATTAACTAGAACACTTGAAGCTGTAGTACATGAAACTGCCTCCGCCTTAGGTAACTTAACAGAGGAGCAATCTGCTATGCGGGTTGTTGTCCTTCAAAATCGTCTTGTTATTGACGTCATCTTGGCAGATAGAGGTGGAGCCTGTAAGGTCATCGGGTCAAGTTGCTGCGTTTTCATCCCACAAAATGCGCCATCTGTCTATCAAGCTATTACCCGTCTGCATAAAATTGCAAATCAGATACATCAGAATCCAGGCACCTGGACTTTGTCCGGTTGGTTCTGGACAACGTTAACTGCCTGGGGATGGAAGATCCTATCCTTCCTAGGTTTCGGCCTTGTCATAGTATTCAGCTGCTGCCTGTGCCTACAGTGTGGGCCGGCGATATGTGGACTGTGTGCCACATCGTGCATTGAACATTCCAGTTTCCTCTCAAACCGTCAAAGAAAGAAAGATGAGCAAATGATGTTGCAAGAACAAACTGATCAATTTATGATGATTAATATATCATGAAGGGTCCGTAGGGAACAAGGAGGGAATGAGGAAATATAAATTTTATGGTCAAGATGTGTTCCCTAGCGCGTACCCCACCGTCTCCATGTACGAGTTAAAGTGCATGTAACTTCCCTCCTGTACCAGCTATGAAGACGCAAATACATTTGCGTCCAACGTTAACATGTCCTCTTTCAGACCCACCTTGAATGGATTGAATGGTCCGTTCCTAAGTATGCTATGCCAACGTCTTTTTGTAGTGTACTTCTACGTTTTTCAGCTCTAGCTGAGTAGGCCCCTGAATTTCTGCCACCGAGCCTCTTTTCTGGCTTCTGACTCCAAGGGCCTCTGCCCAGGCTGCCTCTGTACCCGTGAACTCTGACTTACTTTCAGCGCGGCCCCTCGCGCTCGGCTCAGCCTGCTGCCTGCCAAGATTGACTATAACCTTCGAGTTATCTGTTCCACTCCCCGAAAATACATTCCTGCCTGCTAGTTTCAGTCAACATTCCCCTCAGCTGCAGAGCCAAAGGGCCGACCTGTCTCTGTGCAAGTAATTCAAGTAATTCATAGCCCTTGTTGCCATGCTCCCATGGAAGGCCCATGCCCCCACGCTTCTCATACAGACACTCAGGCGCTTATACACGCACTCACAGCAAGTATAGAATAGCTTCTGCCCTAGAGACCTTTCCGCCCAGATAGCTTAGTTCCTAAACACCAGATATCCGATATGATAGAAGCACAAGTTGATCTGACATGCCAGACTTCTGTCTCTTTCCGTCAGTGTAAATGTCAAGTCCCCTGCACCCTCCAGCTTCACGTCAATCACACGTCATGCAGCTGCGCGCGCATCTAAGCTTCCGATTTCTGCTGACACTGCAACATTTCTGGTAGTGCCACCCCTTTTGTGACATCTACCTGTGACGTTTCTAGCACACACCTCTAGTTCACGCCTTCTGATTACGCACTTGTAACACGTGTATACTGTTATCTTGTCTTCTCTCAGCTGTTACGCCCATTACAACTGTTTCTTATGACATAGATTAAGTATATAAGCTATGTAATGTAATAAAGCATTGCTCTATCCCTTCTGACACCCCTGTGGTGGTCAGAACATGATATCCTGGTCAAGACCATTCCTTTTTAAGGAATAAAACCCCTAAGAACTCTAACACCACGGACTCTGTTTTCTTTCTTTCCGATTGAGTTATTATTGATTAAGTACTTACCTGCATAGAAATTAAGAGAGTAAATTAATTATTTACGTCATCCTACCAGATGTACGCCTCTGAGTTTGCCCTGGGTACAGTGCCTTCTTCAAACTGGATTTTAGTGTTAGATGTGGGTACTCCCACGCATAGACCCATCCTTCAGAGCTCAAAGCTAGTGTGGCTGAAGATATTCACCATCTTACAAATGCCCTGACACATTGAATTTTGGCCTTGTTTGCAGTAAAGCAGACAGGAACTATTGCAAAAGTGGGTTGATTGGCCTTGGAAACTTTAACCCCATTGTCATGGAGTGCCTAGGAGTCAAACTATACTCCACAAATGTGGCACCTCACAGCACCCACTTCAGAACACTTTCTAGACCTGACGAAGATCAGAAGAGATCTGGACCTGTGTCTGTGACCTGAGAGGAGCCTCAAAGGATTGAACCAGGTTCCTCTTGTACCCTAGTCTGAAAGGGACCTCCAAGGATTTTATTTTAAGTTAATGCAATTTATAATGCACTCAAATCACCCCGAAGGTTATCTCGCCGCTGGCTGACCTCTAGTGTGACAACAAGCTGCAAGAGGCCTTCTCCCTGAGGTGGCCAGTAGCAATTGGATGTGGACTGAACCTTGCTGGTGAACTCTGCCGGAGTAAGTAATGGCCTCTAAGTACCGCTCTCAAGGTTCTGCTAGCCTTAGAGGTGACTCAGAAGAGCTGCTCCAGAAATTCAAAAAAGTTAGGACTTAAAAGACTGAGGGCCTGATTTTCGCAGAGAGGGCGCAACATTTGCACATCAAACCAGTGTCAATAAGAGTCGTCCCACAGACTCCTATTGGCCTTGGTTTGATGCGTGCCTTTCATGTGCACTAGGCCCAGCCACACAAGTTGAGTAGCATTTTTATCGGAACAAGAGGAAGAACAGTGGGTGGTAGGAATTTTCTGTATTCCGGGTGATTTTTAGGCAAAGTTTGAGGTTCGTAGGGCATTGTGGGCAAGAAAAAAACGTGGTGGGATTCACGTGAGGTACACCACCCTGGACTCCCCTGGTCGTCTAGTTTTCAGAGATGTCACAGCATTGGGAAGTTTCTCTGGGTGGCCTCTGAGCCCCGACCCAAATTCTGCAACCACCTCCACAGCCAAATCAGTTGCTGTTTCCACATTGTGTCTTGGGGCCTTTCCTGCTGCGGGCTCTGGGCCTACCCCCACAAGTGAGATACCATTTTTATTAGGAGACTTGGGGTAATGCTGAGTGGTAGGACACTTGTGACTCTCTACAGGTTCCAGAAATTTCCACCACAGAAATGTGAAAAAAATTTGTTCTTTTAGTCAAGGTTTGAGGTTTGCAAGGGCTTCTGGGTAAGAAAACCTGATGTGAGCTACACAAGTCATCTCACTCTGGATGCCCCCAGGTTGCTAGTTTTAAAAAATGTGCAGTATTTATAGGTTTCACTAGGTGCCAGCTGAGCTAGGGCCCAAAATCCACAGCTTCCCACATTCCATAAAAGGGATGCGTTTTCAGTGGAAAAATGTGATGGGCCCATGTTGCTTTTGGGGGCCTTTCCTGTTATGGGCACTAGGCCCACCCCCACAAGTGAATTGACATTTTTATCAGGACCCATGGGGAAATGCTAGGTGGTAGACAATGTGTACCTCTGCACAAATGTCAGAATTTTACATTACATAAATATGAGGTAAATTTGTTTTTTAGACGGAGTTGGAGGTTTGCGAGGGCTTCAGGGTAAGAAAGCCTGATATGAGTCACACAACTCACCCCACCTTGGGTTGCACTGGGTGTCTAGTTGTAAAAAATGTGTGGGTTTGCTAGGTTTTACAAGGTGCTGACTGAGCTAGGGCCCAAAATACACAGCCACCCACATTGAAATAAAAGGGTCAGCTGTCTGTGGTAAATATGATATGTCCATGTTGCATTTTGGGCCCTTTCCAGTCTCAGGCACCAGGCCTACTTTCACAAGTGAGGTTCCATTTTTATCAGGAGGCCTGGAGAAATGCTAAGTGGTAGAAAATGTATGGCTCTCCACATATTCCAGAACTTACAATCACACAAATGTGACAAAAATGTGTTGTTTTTATTCAAAATTTGAGGCTTGCAAGGGCTTCTGGATAAGAAACCCTGATGCGAGCCACACAAGTCACCCACCCTGGATTCCCCCAGGCATCTAGTTTTCATAAATGTGTGGGTTTGGTGGGTTTTGCCTGGTGCCCACTGAGCTAAGTCCTAATATCCAAAGCTACCAGCACTGCAAAAAAGGGTCAGTTTTCAGTGGAAAAATGTGATGTGTTTATGTTGCATTTTGGGGTCATTCCTGTTGCTGGCAATAGGCCTACCCACACAAGTGAGGTACTATTTTTATAGGGATACTTGGGGAACATACAATAGTAGAAACATTTGTCATTACCAATTGTATTTCTCTGCATGTGTTCCAAATGAAAGTCAATGAGCAAGAAAGTAGTCAGTTTGAGAAATGACCAATGAATCACATGCTTGTATGGATACCCACAAATTCAGAGATGTACAAATATACACTGCTCTTGAACTCCATGTCTGGTGTCCATTTCCGAAATACATATGTTTCCTTGATACCCATAATTTCACTAGTTATATTTTTCTATCTCAATTGCTCTATACCCCGTACATAATGAGAAACCATTGTAAGGTGCAGCACAGTTGTTGGCGCTGGGTACCTTGGGAACATAAGAAAACTACAAACCCTATATATCCTCGCAACCAGAAGGGTCTAGCAAATGTAGTAGTACATTGCTTTTGTAAATCTGGCATCGTGACAAGAAGTTACAAAAGAAAACGGTCTCACAAATGGGTGTTTCTACCCATTCATTTTCAATATTATTTTATTTCAATAGTTAGATTATTTGGGAAAACCATGAGGGATCTCCACAAATTACCCTTTGCTGAATTCAGAATTGTTTCTACACTATAGAAACATATAGTTTCCCTGATTACCCATGAGTTTTATAGCAGTTTCAACTTCAAACTGGAAAAAGGTTAAAAACACAAAAATGAGAACAAGCATTTGCAATGCAATAGGTCTCGCAGTTACGAGAGTCTGAGCTATTGGCATTGTAAATGACATTGCCTTTCCTTTATCTGTTGTTTTGAAAACAGATAAATAAAAGGCGTTGTCATTTACAATGTGAGTAACTTAAACTCCAGCCAATGCAAGACCTATTGCATTGCATGGCGCCAGTGCTATAAAAATAAAAAAGCGTTAGGAGAGAGCCTGTCCTGCCTGTAACAGTTAAAAAAAACATCCTGCTTTGGGATTTTGCTGTGAAATGAAAAAAAGATACTGAACGTGTTCCACACAGCGCCATTATGTTGACAGAGCCACACAGCACACTTTGAAGTGACAGGAATCACCATGATGAGGGTTCTGACTAATAAAAGAGATGTCTGCATGGATGGCAGACATTTTTAAATCTGTAGTAAGTTTACTACATCAGAGTAAATACTGTACTCTGCAACCTGAATCATTGCCAAAAGCTTTGACTGACTCGAACCTGGTTGGTATATATGACCCACACTCCATTGCGGTCACCTTGAAATTGCTCATAGGTCCCAGTCTCCTGAAACCAAAAACTATAATTGGCGCTTTGCACTTTTAGGTCCTATTCCTACTGAAAAGTTTAAAAATTCATATCTCACCCTTATTGGGTTTACTATTTTGTTTTGAATTCATGTTGAAATTTTTACTGCATGTCATTTTGACTTTATTACCCCAAGTAATAATCCAATTTTTAACAGGTTTCTATTTTTTTTCATAAATTTTTACAATGTACACGGCAGAAATCCCTTTGCATATCTTCGAGGCAGCCAGTCTATGTGAAAATTCATGGGGCCCTCACCAACATTTATGGTTGTGGGTGTCATTTGCTTTATGACAGTAGAAGTCCCTCATAATGCTGAATTTCATTTAATGAACATACTAGATTATGTTAGGCTAATTTTCTATCTATAAAATTACTTTCTACTTCTGCACTTTTAATACTTGTATAAACCACAGTTCTACTCATTTCACCAGATAAATTTGGCATGCTAGAAAGTTTAGCTTGATCAATTGAGATTTGATAAAACAGTGTTAACCAAAGCTTCCCTATTTAGTTTATCCACTATGAGATGTGTTGTCTATCAAAAAGCAGGGTGGCATTGGCCTATAAGGGAGTGCTGCTGTGCCTGAATGGCTCGTTCGAGGGCTCGTGTGGGCTTTTCTTTAGCATTTTGTGCGACTGTTCTATGTCCGGGTGGGCCGATGTTTACTGTCGATTTCCCTAATATTTTCACGATCATTGACTGCCACAAACACAAATGCATGCAGTCTCCAAAACCTTGCAAATAGGTGTCTTTATAAGTTCAAAACTGCCCTGATTTGCAAATGTAGGGCACGTTCTTAGCTATCTGGCACATGTATGGAGATCAATTTATTTTTAGTGCCCGGGCCTATTTTTATGTCCCAGTCCGACCCTGTCAGAAAAGTCTCACTCCCTTATTCATGTAAAGATAAATAGTGAAACATTGCTCTCGAATACCCAGCTTATCAATTATCCAGCGAAATCCTGGGGTTTCCTATTACCTCAGGATCAATGCACAGTCAGAAGATGTTCATAAACAGTTTTTCACTAAAGAAGGCATGCCTGTTTTAAAAGCTAGTTGAACTTTAAATGTATCTTTGTGACCTAATGTGTGACATCTCACAAAGATGTACCCTACATTTCATACTTGGTTTTGGTAGTCAACTTCTCAACAGCAATGAATTTGCTTAAGGCACTGGATGACCTGAATCAATATCTTACAAGGTAGTATGCACAAGGAAGCATGCGGCCCTGTTGCGAAGCTTCTGACTAAGAAATCAGCCAACCTCAGGTCTAATCTTGCTTTCACAACTTGATCTAAATTGTGTTATCTTTGTGTGCCTCAATGGTCTTTGCCACCAACTGCAAGGGCACTTAGTAATGAACCAAACTGTTGAGGGTTTTCTTTCAAACAGAGTTCTGTAGGTAAAATCTAGGACCTTTCTAGTTGACCTGGGCAAGACTGTTTTGTGAAGTTCCACATGGCTCACTAAGCTCTTAGTAATTTTTAATACATAAATAACCCAATTTCTCAATTGCCGAAGGACCAGTTGCCTTTAATACTGAATATTGGTTCATGTTATAACAAGTGCTTTCTGAGGATCGATGTTTATACTTTGCCCATCTCTATAGCTTAGCCACTGGCAATTACTTTGGGCTGCATCTCAGTCTATAGTTTTTTCGTACACAATGGCCCATCAGTTTGGACCCACCTATATGCAAGCCAGTCCTGCACCAGCCCCGACGGGAAGAGTCCAGCCAGAACTTCCAAGCCAAGCAGTCGCGGCCGGCATGACCCCAGGTGGAGGGTCGCATGGGGAGAGGGTCGTGCAGGGGTTTAATAAAAAAATAAGTTAACTTACCTCACCCGCCCAGTCCAGCGGCGTCTCTGCTTCTCTGCTCCTCTCCTGAACAGGAAACAGACAGACTCCCTCCCCTCCCCATAGCCAATCACAACGCTGCAATGGCAGAGTTGTGATTGATCGGGACGCTAACCAGCCAGCCGTCTATGGGGAGGCTATTTTCTCCTTGCAGGCTGATGCCATGGAGAAAAGGCAGAGTACACATGGCTGGTTTGGTCTGCCCCAGAGGGCCGACCAAACTATCAGCACCCTCAGCAGTGGGCAAGCCACTCCTCCCCTGCCCTAGACCAACCCAGTCTACCCGTCTGCCCCCAACCATACACTTCTGCTTTCTCACAGTGCGAGAAGCAGAAACATAAAATGGTATTTACAATACCATTTTATGTTTCTTCTTCTCGCACTGTGAGAAAGCAGAGGGGTGACACTCCTCCGCCCGCATGGAGGCGCCGCCCCTGAAGCCAGGTCCTCCCTGGACCGGAATACAAGATACCCAATATCGGTTTCAATGATATTATAGGCTCATCAGCTGGGTATAGCTTGGTTTCAGTGTGTTGAGAAATTACTTTCTCACACATGTTGAAATCACATTGCATCTTCTTTATATAAGATACCCACAAATTGCTTCTTCGGACATCGAGTATCCACACAATGCCTCCTTTATCTGCTACTCCAAAGCTACTTCACTGACGTCCAGTAATCACAGAATGCCCATTTATATCTGCTACCCAAAAATTACTTCTCAGAAATCCACTAAATCTGATAGTTCCAGGTCAAACTAATTACTTCTCAGACATCAGGTGTTAAAAGAACTGACTTAATTTCTGCTACCTAAAAATTACTTTTCAGACATAAGGAGTTCACAGAGTACTGACTTTACTTCTGCTACTCACAAATTACTTCTCAGACATTTAGTACTCAGATAAGCTCATCTATATTTGATTTCTACTAATCACTTCTTAGGTATTTAGTATTCACAAAGTACTTCCTTTTATATGTAACCCACAAATTACTTCTCTGATATCTAGGGCCAGATTAACTAATATTTGGCGCAAAGCAGCAAGACAAATGGAAAGGGGCGACCACTCGGTCCCCCCGAACGTATGGTGGAGTGCCTCGATCCCCCCGGGAAGCCATTTTTGGGCGGGAGGCGTGTCTCGGCTGGTATGCCCGAAGCGGCGTAGCCGGGGCGCGCTTTTTCCCGCCCTAGAGTGGGCTGGCCTAGACACCGACGTAGCCAGCCCCGCCCTAGGGGCGGGCAGGGGCGGGTTCTCGCCCGCCCTGAAGACGGATAAAAAGAGACGCAAGACCAGAAGACGTCCTCTTGTTCTTGTGCTCCGAAGCTGCACCTCCTCGCTACACGTGAGCTCGGGACAGAACAAAGAGCCAATTTTGAGCGTTTTGATCCTTTTCTTTGTCTTCTAGATACTTCCTCGGGGAGATGCCCAAGAAAGGCGCGAAGAGAATGACGACCAACCAGATGGTGCGGGCCCTTTGCAAAGAAGTGTCCGACATAAAGAAACGGTTGGCAGAACGGGACGGGGAGGAGGGTACGGGCCCTGCGCCGGCTGGAGGGAGACCTAAGAGGCCGAGAAGGGTTCCAGCCGGTGGAGACGTCCCGGTTCCCTCTGCCCCGCTCGAGGCGCCGACCCCAGTACCGATCGAGGGGAATCCAATCCCTGTTGTCGTCACCCCGACACCCAAGGGAGACATGCCCCCCGAGCTGGCAGCACAGCTAGCAGCATGGTTGGGGGATAGTAGTGATGGCGCCGCGGCTGCCGAGGCACAGGCGCTGATAAAAGGACTTCGTGAGAAAAGGGAGGCGGCTAAAGACAAGCCGCAAGCGGCAGAAGTCGCGTCCGGTTCAGGTAAGCGGCCATTGCCGATTGCAAGGGACGAGTCAGCACCCTCTCGTAGAGAGAGACTGGGACAACATGTGCCTTTGGCTATAAAGGAAAAGATCTGGTCTGGGGAGTATGTGAATATTTTCTCCTTGCTTGTTGACCATTATGATATGGAGCATGTTAAAAGTCAGAAGGACTTAATGCATCCGAGTGTTTGGCGCGCAAAAATGGCCGCCTTTAAGGTGAATGAGAATATTGGCAACTGGGGCAATGCGTGGGGTATTTTCACATCGATTTTGGGGGGTCGTAGGCCCGAGTTGCTTCCTGAGTTTCCCGTTTATCAATCACGAATTATGGGGTACTCGACATCGTATCAAGGTAACCATTGGTTTTGTTATGACAACCTGTTCAGGAAAGAGAAGGAACATAACAAGAGTTTGACTTGGGATTGTTACGATTCTATAACATGGGATAAAATGAAAGAATCGGGAATGTTAAGAATGCCATTGGTTGGGAGCAATGTTATTGATTACTCCCGCCAAAATGTGGGGACGCCCTTTCGTCCAAGTACGAGCACCGACGACCAGTCGAGGCCCGCAGGCAATACAGGGAGAAAGGGTTTCTGTTTTAATTTTAACAAAGGGAAATGTACCAGGCCTCCGGGATTGTGTAAATTCAAACACGAATGTAGTACGTGTGGGTCGTCCCATCCTGAGTCATCGTGCAGAGCCAGAACGGGTGAGAATGGGGGTAAGGGGGGCGCCAAACAGGTCTAAGCTTGGCCGAGGGGCGCCGTTACCAACCCCGATTGATACCTTGGCAATGATTCCCTGGCTCAGCGAATACCCGGATCGTACTTCTGCCGGGGTGCTGCGGAACGGTTTTTCACATGGTTTCCGCATCCCGGTGGGGGACTTTCAGGGGGTAGGGATGTGCAAAAATCAACTTTCCGTGTTGCAACATACATCTGTAGTGCATGAGAAAATTCAGAAAGAGGTTAGCCGGGGACGGGTTGCCGGCCCGTTTAGTGTACCCCCGGTACCGAATTTTGTTTGTTCTCCGTTAGGGGTGGTCCCCAAGAGGGACCCAGGTGAGTTCCGTTTGATCCATAATCTGTCTGCTCCACATGGTCTTTCGGTGAACAACGCAATTGATCCGGAAGTTTGTTCGGTGCGATACGCATCGTTTGATGAGGCAGTAGCCATCTTGAATCGCCTGGGGCCCGGGACGTTGATGGCGAAATCTGATATCGAGTCAGCGTTCCGGTTGCTCCCGGTACACCCAGACGATCAGCGTCTTTTGGGATTCGGGTTCCAGGGGTCATTTTACATGGATAGGTGTATGCCAATGGGTTGCTCTATATCATGTGCTTATTTTGAGCAATTCAGTACTTTCCTGCAATGGGTGTTTACTAAGAAAACGGGTTTTCGAAATGTAATGCACTACCTTGACGACTTTTTGTTCCTGGGCTCCGCCGGAAGTCCCGAATGTGCCCAGGCCTTAGATGAATTCTGTGTGTTGATGGGCCATTTTGGTGTGCCATTGGCAACGGGTAAGACTATGGGTCCCACGACTTGCCTCGAGTTTTTGGGGATCGAGTTGGACTCAAGGGAGGGGTGTTTCCGTTTACCAGCTAGCAAAGTGTTGAAATTCAGGACAGCCCTCCAAGTATGTTTAAATGCACCTAAGGTTACACTGCACCAGTTGCAACAATTAGTGGGAAAGTTGAACTTTGCCTTGAGGGTGATCCCAATGGCTCGCCCGTTTTCCCGCTCGATTGCCCAATCAATGGTTGGCTTAAGAGAGGGGCATCATCGCACGAGATTATCGGCCGAAGTCCGCCAGGACATGCGGATTTGGTTAGCATTTTTGGCGGACTTCAATGGCCGAGTCGTCTGGAACAAGCCAGCCGTGTCCTCCGAAGAGCTTGGGCTATGGACAGATTCAGCAGGAAGTATAGGTTTTGGCGCCATCTTCGGCACAAAATGGTCTGCACAAAAGTGGCCCCTATGGTGGCACGAGAAGGGGCTGACGGGTAATATAGCTTTCCTTGAACTATTTCCCATTCTGGTGGCCCTGAGAACATGGCCAGACGGGTTCAGAGATCATTCTGTCGTGTTCTGGTCCGACAATATGACCGTGGTAGAATGCATCAATAGTCAGGCAGCCCGTTGTAAATTGATTTTGAGGCTGCTCAAAGAAATTGTCTTACTGTGTATGCAACTGAACGTGATATTCAGAGCAAAACATGTCCCAGGGGTGATGAATCAGGCTGCTGATGCACTGTCTCGTTTTCACATGCAGGCTTTCTCGGGTTTCCTTCCTTCAGCGGACCCAGAGCCGGCACCCTTCCCCGAAGCTCTCTGGTCTCTCGGTGCCCCGAACTTCGTCACCTCGTGGGAGAGAGTCTAGCACCCAGGACAAGGAAGGCATATGAAGGGGCGTTTCAGGCCTATTTAGCCTTTTTGGGGGAAGAGAGAGGGGGACTGTGGGGGCAGGAAGAGTGTGTAGTACTTTTTCTGATGTCTTTACGTAGGGCTGGGAAATCGGTGGCTACGGCCCAAAGGCATCGTGCCGCCATTTCCTTTGTTGCCAAGGCCCATGGCATCCAGGACCCGACAGCGTCTTTTACGGTACAAAAAGCGCTGCGTGGGTGGCAACGCCTAGAGGGTCGCAGAGTAGACGTAAGACGACCGATAGGTCTGGATAGGTTGGCCCAGTTACTGGCCTCACTCCCTAACACGTGCTCGTCCCCTTTCGAGACCTGTTTGTTCCGGACTGCATTTACGCTGGCATTTCACGGGGCTATGAGAGTTAGTGAGCTGGTTGCAAGGAACAAACAGGATGTGTCGGGGGGCTTGTGCAGGGAACATGTCCGGATCAGGGGCGATGCGATGATTGTCTCCTTTCTCAGGTCCAAGTCCGACCAAGACGGGAGGGGGGACTGCACGATCATTCGCCGGACCCCCGGATCCTCCATGTGTCCGGTACAGTGCTTAGAAGACTACCTAGCACGAAGGGTGGCATCATGGGGGGGGACATTGTTGAGGCATGCAGACGCCACCCCACTGACGAGGTTTCAGTTTCAGCGGGTGCTTGCAATGGCCATTGCCGCAACGGGCTTGGACCCGGGCGAATTTGGGACCCATTCCTTTCGGATAGGGGCTGCCACTGAAGCTACAGCCAGGGGTCTTAATGTAGAACAAGTAAAACGTGTGGGGCGTTGGTCCTCCAATTGTTATAAGAGGTACGTGCGATTGCACATGTTGTGAAGCTGTAATCATGTACTCACGCCTCTTGTCTTTGTTTGTTTTCAGTTGCGCAAGCCTACGAGGCAGGGCGGACTGTGCAGTCGACCCAACACCAGGCCAGCAGTTGCACATCACCGGCTGTAAGGAAGGAGGTGTGGGTCGTGGGCCACTCATACGTGAGACGGGCCGCGGACGTATTCAAAGCAGGTGACATGGTTCACGTACCTGGGGAATACGGGTACAGAGTGTCCTTCTACGGAAGGGGCGGTCTCTGTATTGACCAGTTTCAGGCATTTTTTGAGGGTTTGTTAGAGCGGATGAGGTCACCGCCGTCCATAGTCATAGTGCATTTAGGGGGTAATGATTTGGTCACTACCGGTAGACGACTTCTCCTGGAGACTATGCTTTCCACGGTAAGTTGGTTAGCAAGGAGAGTTCCGGGGTGCATAATTGCGTGGTCTCATATGATCCCACGAAAAGTATGGCGGGGGGCTATCTCGATCCCTGCTTTAAATCATTCTGTTAGAAAACTGAATAACAAAGTGAGTAGGTTGTTCCGTTCCAAGACATTGCATTCGATCTCGCATAGTTGTATTAATGATGACAGTATGTATCTGGGGGATGGTGTGCATTTGTCGAGGGTGGGGAATGAGTTACTCATAGGAGACTTCTTAGCCTGGTTAAAATCATTAAGACATGACCTTTAGGTAGGAGTTTTGTGGGGGGTCCGGATAGCCGGTCAACTATCCGGACCTGTGGCGGTAAGGTCATGATCGGTGAGCACTAATTGGTAGATCCCTATGAGTGGGCGTCACCCAACACGGATGGGAGCGCTCGGGAGAGGTGGCCATTGGCCCCTCAGTGGGGAGGCGGTCCCGTCTAAGGGCGGGTCGCCGGAAGTAAAGGAAAGGCGGTCAAGGCCCCTTCCGTTGTAGGAGGGGTTACAGCCCCCTCCTGGGGAATTTCCCGGGGCCAGGGTCATCTGCGACGGCAGATGCGGTAAGTTGTGTGGGATGGGGGGAGGTCCACGATACCTTCTAGATACCACACACAAGTCTTCAAACGACCTTTAAATGGCGTCGAGTCTTAAGTGCCCCCGTCAAGTCAAGGGAAATTGTTAGTAGTTGCACTTGAGGTAAGCCTCTGTGCTGTCGCCCCTCACAAGTGGGAGGGGTAAGTCTGGTTAGGGATCTTGACACCGGTTATGACCTTGCCGTTGGCCCTTAAACGTTAGGATGTACAATTTCAGTGTTTCTAGAGAATGTTTTTGTTGGATGCTAGTTCGGCTAGGAGAAACTCTGTATTAGAGAATATGTTAAGGTGAGCCAAACATCGCAATGTGATAATGAAATTGTACATAAAATGAAACGTTTAATGTTTTAATTTTTTGTTTTAATAAATACGGCCGGGGGAGGGTCACTCCCTCCCCACATCCAAAAACTTCAAGAACTGTTTCCGGTTTCCCTTCCTTTTGGGGATTGTGTTGAGAGGGGGTGGCGGGTATCTCAGCCATATGGAAAGGGGCGACCACTCGGTCCCCCCGAACGTATGGTGGAGTGCCTCGATCCCCCCGGGAAGCCATTTTTGGGCGGGAGACGTGTCTCGGCTGGTATGCCCGAAGCGGCGTAGCCGGGGCGCGCTTTTTCCCGCCCTAGAGTGGGCTGGCCTAGACACCGACGTAGCCAGCCCCGCCCTAGGGGCGGGCAGGGGCGGGTTCTCGCCCGCCCTGAAGACGGATAAAAAGAGACGCAAGACCAGAAGACGTCCTCTTGTTCTTGTGCTCCGAAGCTGCACCTCCTCGCTACACGTGAGCTCGGGACAGAACAAAGAGCCAATTTTGACCCACCCACCAGCCCCTGAGGACAGCAAGTTGTTGTGCAATAAAGTGAATTTATAAGTTTGTTTTTCCATTCCGTTTACAGGCTGTGAAAGTATCAGTTTGCTGTTGATCATAATAAAGTATGGTGAATATTGTGTAGTTTGTTTCGATTAAAATGATTTGGTGTAGTGTTGTATTTTTAGCATGTTCCTTCGGTCGTAGCGACCAATGTTTTTTGTAGGTTTGAATAAAAATTGTCGTATTTATTTTTTGGTAGGCGGTAAGGTCATGATCGGTGAGCACTAATTGGTAGATCCCTATGAGTGGGCGTCACCCAACACGGATGGGAGCGCTCGGGAGAGGTGGCCATTGGCCCCTCAGTGGGGAGGCGGTCCCGTCTAAGGGCGGGTCGCCGGAAGTAAAGGAAAGGCGGTCAAGGCCCCTTCCGTTGTAGGAGGGGTTACAGCCCCCTCCTGGGGAATTTCCCGGGGCCAGGGTCATCTGCGACGGCAGATGCGGTAAGTTGTGTGGGATGGGGGGAGGTCCACGATACCTTCTAGATACCACACACAAGTCTTCGAACGACCTTTAAATGGCGTCGAGTCTTAAGTGCCCCCGTCAAGTCAAGGGAAATTGTTAGTAGTTGCACTTGAGGTAAGCCTCTGTGCTGTCGCCCCTCACAAGTGGGAGGGGTAAGTCTGGTTAGGGATCTTGACACCGGTTATGACCTTGCCGTTGGCCCTTAAACGTTAGGATGTACAATTTCAGTGTTTCTAGAGAATGTTTTTGTTGGATGCTAGTTCGGCTAGGAGAAACTCTGTATTAGAGAATATGTTAAGGTGAGCCAAACATCGCAATGTGATAATGAAATTGTACATAAAATGAAACGTTTAATGTTTTAATTTTTTGTTTTAATAAATACGGCCGGGGGAGGGTCACTCCCTCCCCACATCCAAAAACTTCAAGAACTGTTTCCGGTTTCCCTTCCTTTTGGGGATTGTGTTGAGAGGGGGTGGCGGGTATCTCAGCCATATTGCTTCACCAAATGGAGAAGGCAGGAATGCACCATATTTAATCACATGTGACGCATTCCTGCTCTCTCTCTGCGTTAGAGCACTTGTGGCTCCCAAACACCAACACAGGCACCCTGGGCTTCTGTTACAGCCAGGATTATTTTTGTGCAGGAAGGGGCACCCAATTGAACAAAATATTCTTCGGAGGCATTTTCCTCCAGAATGCAGCACACATAGAGGAAACAAAGTGCAGAAATAAACATATTCCTCCTCATTATTCCTCACCTGGGAAGGCATAGCATTTTGATGCATTTCCAGGTTTACTAGTCTAAGTAAATCTGGGAATGCACCACAAAGCATGGGTGGATGCATTGAAGCACCCGTGCTCCACCCATGGAACACTTTCCTGGGGCAGAGTAACGCAAGGCAGTGACTTGCGTTGCCTTTTATACTGTGGAGAAGTGTGGCTCAGGGGTTAGAGGCAGCAGACCTGGAGCTTGAGTTCGGCCCTGGACCAGGGTTCAATTCCCCGCCTCGGCGGGTCATGGGCTCAATAATTCCACAGATCGATAATTCTCGCTCCGGTGCCTTCTTGACTCACGGGTTCACACTCTGCGACTCTGGGCAATAGCTTGCTTAATCTCCACATCGGCCCCTCGTGGTGGGATGCCTGGCTTTCACCTTGTGGATACCCTGCCAGGGTTATCTCACAGGGGAATACCAGGACGGGTTCCCTAAGCAAGCGCGGAGATGCCCCAGGGTAAGTCATGCGCTATATAAGCTTCATACATTTACATTCACATTTATTACTCCAGACTTACTATGCCACGTAGAGCTACACAAGTTGGCTCTGTGTGACATAGTAAATCTGACGTTAAGGTTTGCGTCAGTTGCGTGGCACAAGTCCTTAGTAAATCTGGGTCCTAGTATTCACAAAGTACCTTGTGCACATTTAATTTGAACGAATTGCTTTTCAGACACTAGGTACTCAAAGGAGTTTCTCCTTTATTTCTGCTACCAACAAATTAATTTTCAGACATCTAATATTCACAGACCACTTCCTTTATAGCTTTTAACCACATATTATTTCCTGAATATCCGGTATTCAAAGAGTACCTTTTTATATTTAGTTTCTAAAAATAATTTCTTGGACTTCCTGTATTCACAGAATTTCTCATTTTATCTGCTCCCCACTAGTTATTTCTCAGATATCCAGTAATCACAAAGTCACTCCTGCAAATCAGGTCATTTGAATCAGGTACAAATTACTTGTCAGGCATCAGGTATTGAAAAAAGGGCCTCCTAGGCATTCACAACCCATGGCCACTGGAATTATAGGGTTGTATGGCTGCAACATTTTCACATAACTATAGATTTGTCGCATTTGCCACATGATCCATTTGCTGCTGCATAACTGCAGATCTTAACAAGAAATGTTTTGTTTCTAGCTCAAACCGTACTAAAACTTCAGCGACACGTTGGTGGGAAGCCTTTTGCAAAGGTTGGCTGGTCACTTTTCTGTTGCTTTTTGCTTCATTGTAGTGTTACACTGGTACTAAAGATGTGCAACCAGTGCCCAAACAGTGTAAAAGTGACAAAATAATGAAGAAATACTATAGCAAAATATGCCCCATTGCGTAGCATAGTTTGCCTATTCTTGCCATATAATTTTCTCAACCCTGCCACATAATTTGGCCCTTGCCTTCTGCATTATTCCAGTGGCCCTACATATACTGGTTCCCATTACCCAAACATAACATTCACTGGTAGGTAAGTCATGCTTTATTCCATACATGTCCAGAAGCTCCAAATACATTCCAAGGTACCATGCCGTGTGATTTAAATTGCCTCAAGTGTTTTTCGCGTGCAACAGTCTATGTTGTACACTCCCTAGTGGAATCAACTCAAATCCTAAACAACTTTTCTGATTTAAAGTGTTTCTTTTTTAATTACTTTCCTATTTGCTTTTTGTGGTCAATTTACAAGTTGATACGACTTTAACTGATTTAAGCATCACACAGAAAGCTTACTAGTCCGAGGTGTAAGTAGCAATCTGCATTTACGAAGGTAATAAGCTTGGATTTTATACTGTGAAATGCTTCAGTGTTGAGCAGCTGTATTATGTGTTTTGATGCTGTGTATGTGGCGAGTGTGTTACACCCCGTAGTTCCAAGGTTGATAGAATGAATGTCTTTGGGTTTGCTAAAACAAATAACAATTTGCATTAATAAAAACCAAGACAATGCACAAAATAAATGGTCAGGATTGCCCTCAATTGACTTTGTGGAAGGTGGCTCAATAGTTTAAAGTACCAGCGTGTGTGAGCACACACAAACACATGCACATGCGCATGCGCATGCACATACACAGACACACACCACCCGATTACGAGTTAGACACAGTTAGAGGGGAAGATACCAGTTAGAGGGGAAGATACCAGGTGCCAGAATTGACGACTGGGCTTGTATCTACACAATAAAAAATGAGGGGCATAGTTATGAGCCCCTTTGCATCACTCTTGCACCACGCTACATGGTGCAGGAGTGACAAAATTTAAATATGAAAGTTATGGAGCCTCCCAAGGCCACCTTGCATGGAGTGGCTTCATAAATCTTGAGTAATGCAATGCAGTGCAAATCACTGTGTTGCCTTACTTTGCACCAGGGAGACTTTTCCATGGGTGTTGCATTGGTGTTCCCACACAAAATCAATATATTTTGACGCATTACTAGATCTACCAGAAGTGGTAGACCTGGCAATGCACCAAACACCTACATCTCCACAGGTAAGGCATAACGAGGAGAAGTATCTTTATTTCTCCTTGTCTTTTCTCTTTCTATGTGTGTTGTATTCTGCAGCCGACATAGAAAGAGGACTACACCTTGGGGATTGGTTTATGTGCAGGAAAGTGCCCCTTCCTTCACAAAAATAAACCTCCTTAGCACCCTTGCACCAGTAGAAGGGTCCCTGCATTGGCACTAGCAGCTAAAAGAGCACCAGCACAGGGGAAAAGTAGGAATCCACCGTATTGACTTAAATACAGCGCATTCCTGTACTTTCCCTGTCACGCAGTGCAGCAAGGTGATTTGCTGCGCTGCGTGACTTAGACAAAAATTTGGTCTTAAGTATTTATGAGTTAATCCTCCTAGACTACAGAATAACTGATCCACATAGAAATATATTTTCAGTTCTGCAGATATCAACATTCACATTTAGCAATTGCATCAAATAGGTAGTAAATGGGAGTGCTAGGACCAGTGGTGGGCAATAGTTTGGGTGCATTGCTGTAGGAAGAGGGGTGTAGTCTGACTTACAATACAAGTTCCCCTATACCTTCGCTAATGGTCAGATTGGTGGCAGGCTGCACTTGCAGACCAATCCTTTAGACATTTTTCAGTCTATATTTTCCAACTGGTAAAATCAGGTGTGCTGTAACTAATGCGGAAACACCTGCCCACATATTCTTGAACACAGCAGTATACCACTCCAGAAGACCACTCCACTCAACTCACGTGGCCCCATAATGAGAAAAAAACACACATACAAAAAAAAGTATAAATTTTTTTAGGGACATTATAAAATGACGATTTTCATCTTGCAATCACTACAGAATGTTTAACTTAGACAATACACACACGCATTCACACAGGCCCAACCTCAAACATAGGTGAAGTAGTTTAGTAGGGCAACGTAGAAGACACATAAATGAATTAAAGGAATTATATGCTGGTGTTTTAGTCCAGTGTCTAACTGCTAGAAATACACTAATATTGTAGCATCCTTCAACTCTTGAAAGGCATCCTTTATCTTGGAAGGGCAAGGAGGAGTTTAATCTTTACCATTCTCTCCCTTGCCCTAAGAATTACTTTACTCGCTCCCCTTTTTCTTTCAATTTCTTCTTATCCCCACCTGTTCCATCCCTCTATTGTCCCCTCAACCATTCTTGCTTCACTTTTCTCCCTGATTCCTCATTGCCTGTGGGGGTGTTGTCCAATGTCAGGCAGTATCTGCTTTCTGGAATTAGAATGATTCCACTGACTGAGTAATAAATAAACTCAGGCCCTCTGGACTAATTTCCTGTAACTCTCCACTGTCCGCATTGCAGGAGATGGAGTAGATGACTGATGGCTTGTCTAAAGTGAAGATATTGATTAAATCAGACGCCTAGCAAAGCAGCTGGGCAACTCTGCTCTCTTGCATCACAGGCTTGCCTTCCAAGACTATTAAAGGTTATACATATGAAAGGAACACTGAAGTTCCAGGATGTAATATTTTATGGTCCTCATACAGGATCAAAGTTATCCATATCAGACATTTTTAACAAGCAAGTAAAAAGAAACTGATTTAAGGTTTGATGCAGAGCATTCATCAAAAAGAACCAAATTCTCTATCTCCCATGGAAAGTGCATAGGCATCGATTCACTCGAAATAGGGCAGAAAGGACACCAGCTGCTTTTTGGTGGATGTGCATCAGGCACCAAACTCTGAATCAGGCCTAAAGATCCTTCTATTGTACACGCAAACACTAGGTTTCGAGCTAAGCCTCTCTTCAGATAGACCTGAAATGGTTTCCTATGGGTAGTCTTACAAACTATGTATATGATTTACAAACATTTTCACATATGGGCATTAAAAGTGGATCTCTGCTTCCAAAATGGAAATCTTGATTACCAGGATTAGGATTCCCAAGAGTGCATTGAGTTACTCAAGTCAAAAATTCTACCATACGGGTAGATTTTTTCCTTTGATTACGTGAAGAAATGTATAAGGACATTGAGATGAAAGGGTTGTTAAAGAGTTTGGGCAATAGAGAACTTTTGGAAACTCTCAGAACGTTGTACCTTTCAGGAATTCACAAATGTTTTGCAGGTAGTTTCCCATCAAGCAATTGCTTCCAAATGCACACCAACCAAAGGTGTACATGTGTAGAAGTATGGAAAAGAAGAAGGAATCACTCCCAAATTTAAATGTGGGGATTGGGAAATCCTTTTTATTTAGAACAGTTTCGCATGTGGAGAAAAGAAATGACAGATAGAGTGCAAATTAATTCTTAATTCAAACCCAGTAAGTTTGCTGACTGTGAACACTTCATAATTTGTACCAGCGATATCAGGTGGGGCATACCGGTACTAATAAGTCTGGCGCGTATATTTCCTCATCACATTTTGACCCAGAGGCAGAGAGAGATACATACACAATGACAGAAGAACAACGAAAAGAAAGATGGAAAAACAATGACAAAGAAAAAAGCATGGATTGAAAAGAACCTGAAAGAGTGAGATAAAGAGTAAGGAGTGTCTGGCGGTGGAATCAAGACCATGCAACCTTGGTACTCAGCACCCCTGACCTTCATAGCACTGACCACAGGCTTCTGAGCAAACCTTTGGGCCCACGCACTTATGTGTTTTTTAATAAATTAAGCAGTGCCCATGAACACGATAGGCTTAGAGATTTGGTCAAAAACCTATGCCTGGAAAACTTCAAGTGTCGTTGTCCAGGTGTAATGTGGGGCGTGTGATTTCTAAAGCAAACCAAAACCTAAAGAAAGAAGAGAATTAAATCTGCACTTTGCAGATGGCTCTTTTCGGAATGATCACGACCTTCTTTTATACTGACTTTGTGCACTGAGACTCTGCTAATCAGGCCACATTACATGTACTGTGACCACTAAAATATGTCAAATGTATTGTCTATACTGCTTATTGGCATATTTAACTTATGAATAAGTCCCAAGTATATAGTACAAAGTGCATCAAGGCCTGTAATTTAAATGTCACTAATGGATTACAGCACTTATTGTGCCACCACTAAAGTGACAATGAAAAACATAACTACAGACCTGTCATCAGTAAGCTGGCTGTGCAGGTGTACACTGAAAATGTATCCAGTCAAAATAACTCCATTTGACATGCCTAAACCCACCTTTAAAATATTCATATGTCACCCATAGTTAAGTTGTAATGCCCAATAAGGCAGGGTGCAAACTATTTAAAAGTATGCCATGTAAAAGTTAAATGCAAAACATAGACATTTTCTCTGTAGCTGGCTTAGTTGGTCCATAGTAAAACACTTGCTCCCAGACATAAGACAACGTCCTTGGGTGTGGGGAGGTGTTCTGGTCCTCTGACAGGATGACCATCTGGGCTGTGCCCAGGCACTTAAGTATCTTCAAGGAGGCTTACTCTATCACAGGCAGTTGTAGCTACCACCTGGGCTTTCCCCTTCTTTTATCCTGGATAAAAGAAAAGGCAAAAAACCCAGGCACCAATCCCAGTGTGAGAAGAACTGTCCCAGAACTGGTTGTTAGTGATCACAGAGGAGGAGTTGCTCATTTGCCTGCCCACATCTCTAGGGTATGCACATGAGCTCTGCACAACAGATGAAAAGTCCTGCCATCCTGGATTTAGATAGAGAGGGGCACTGTGGGATTGTTTGCATTAGAGCACACATGAACTGATGCACAAGTAGGTAGGGTTACCCCTTGGGAACTTTTTCCCTATTTATTAGGAAGGGGCCAGGAGTTGTGGTGAAGCCCTTTTGGGCCAACGTCGTTTCTCCTTTTTAGTTTTACAATTTACATATTTTAGTAGACATCGCCTTAGCCATGTTACCTTTTACATATTTTATTTTCACTATATGATTGTAAGTGACACTGTAAATGCTGCATAATCTGTACTCTTCGATCAAGGCTACGAACATAGAATGAGGTATCCTAGTACAGCCGTTGTCTGCTTGGAGACAACTTCTAGCATCAAGACACATCATTGCATCAGAGCGGCATCACTAACATGTTGGTTTTATTGTATAAACAGTGCACTGTCCCTTTGTGGGACAGAGGGTGCACTCCAGCCACAACAGTGCTGTAGCAAATGTCTGTTTGACATGCAGCTCTGCCAATGTTGATCTTCCATGCAGACCTGTCAGAGAGGGATTGCCAATCTAACTCCTGACTAAGCCATCCAGGTATGAGGTCTAAGGCTATCCTGAGAGATCGGGCAGTAGGTACACCCACTATGCTCTCAGAATAGGGGTAGCATTAGGTAGGATTATAGGTATATAGAAATCAGACTGCCAAGGTTGAAATGTATACTCTTTTCACCATGTTCACAATGCTGCTTATTTTGCTTTGTTATATTTGCCTAATAATCGCAGCTCATTCTTTCTATGCAAGACTATGATTGCCTCACTAAAAGCATTGATAACCCCATTTGTATTCTGCCTTTGTTTTTGCAAGGGTCTGCATGAGTAAGCAACAAAAGGGGTAAGATCTGTTTCCACGATTACCTTGTGGATCAGAGTGTCATGTTCGAGGTTTGCAAAATCACCGGCCACCCCAGAAGGGTTAGGGGTTTACCTGAGGCACTGTGAGCTAGCCAGCTGTTGTCCTAATATGCAGTCCTACATTTTCTAATGGGAACTGCATAACAGAGTCACCCACACCCACATGCTAGTGCATGGCAAAAATGAGGCACACCCTGTGCACCCTCTTCAAGTCACTAATGAATCACTGTAAGACAGAAGCAGGGCACCTGCTTTTGAGGAGAATCCTAAGGGCAGAACCTGCTTCAACTTCTACCAAGGAAAAGAGGTGGGCTCTAAGGGTCAGGTGGGTGACCTCCTGTTAAGTTACAGGGACACAAAAGATGTGAGAATCCTACTTTCCTGAAAGGCCCCAGATGACCAGTTTTAACTGGACCTGCTCAGGACCCTACTGGTGTCTTCTGCTAGAGTGAGCCCTGACCCCCTTTGTCCTATTACAGAGGTCCTGGAACCTCTGGCTAGTATCAGAGTGCGCTCCTCCTGCTGAAACCAAAAAAGCTGGGTTTAAGAAACTTTTTGCTACATTTTGAATGGCGAACAGTCAAGGGATGAGACCCACTTGCCAGCCAATCCACTGAGTTGTGCATTGCCTGTGGGCCTGGCTTTGCCACAGCTCCCACTGAATTCTTCTTCGCAGCAGCAAATCAGATTCAGCTGGCCCAGCTCCTACTAGCATCTGACAACATTGTACCCTCTTCAGCTACTGCCTGAAGTCTTGCCTCATTGAGGAACTCAGAGTACCTGAAAAAAGTATAAGTCTGAAGGGAGAATTCTTCACTGGCTCTGCCCCCGAGCAACATACTATCAATGTCAATTGCTTCCTAGGCACAAACTCTGGACTTTTTCTGCTCTGAGCTTTTTCCATTTTTCTCACCTTCGTCTAAGGCGTCCCTGAGACCTTGTCCTCCATCAACACGTCGCCAACAAGTCTATCTTCGGATCAAGTTTAAGGTCCAGTCTTGCCCCACGCAGACTCTACCTTTTTTTGAAAATGTTGTAAGCCAGAAGGTAACTCTTTGATTGGGTCCAACCAGGTCCTTGTATCTATCTGACATGTGCTATGTCACAGTCAGCCTCAAAACTTACCTTTGGCTTGGTCTAGTACGACTAGTTGCCTGCAGTTGATGCTTTGCACTTTATTTTTGCACTAATTCTATTTAACACTATATAGATTTGAAATCTGTCCTGTTTCCCTTATTGGATTGTTGTTTTGAGGTCATTTTGTTCATGAAAATATTCCCTATTTTTATGAATTGGATTTTTATTGTGTCATCATTTCAATTTTTAACTAATATGGTACTTTTGAATACTTTACACGTTTTCTTGAGTTGAACCTGTCTATTTTGCACCATACATACTAGGAGTTGAGCTCTGGTTTAAATTACTGAAACCATTACTTGGCCCAACAAGATCAGTGCCATTATTATTTGTGGGGGACTACCATTTAACTCAATTAATAATTAACGTTCTCACATTTGTTAAAAACAAACTATATGTTGGCTAAGATTTTATCTAAATAGTTAACCCTCCTAAAGTTTGCAAAATGTGTTTGCTTAATTTTTTTAGCAAAGGGTAATGAAATATCAGTTGTAAAAGTTTTAGAATCCAAAATTTAATTTGATACTGTAATTTGCCACTTATGTTGAGCTGAACAGTTATAATTCTCCCAAGATCTGCTCATGAACTCATACATAACAAATTACACATACACAATTGTTGATCTCTCCTCACCTTCACAAACAAATCACACCCTATCCAATAAGGATAAGGGACCAAAAACACCAGAGGCAAAGTTTCTGAAATATTCATTTGCCTCTTGCCAACTTCAGCCTTTACTCTGTAAGGGCGAGCTTCACCTTGGAGACAGGTACCTATCTTGCTGTCGGGCCATATTTACAAGGAAGTAATGCAATGGGGTGCAGCAAGCTATTTGGCTGCACCACGTTACTGCCGAAGCACAAGGATGCATCACATTTACAACAACATGACATATCCCTGAGCTCTCACCTGCACTGGCGCACAATTGAATGCCATGTGTCAACACAGGCACCCTTGCACCATGGGGCAAGGGTGCCTGCGTTGGGGAGATGATTGTTTCTGTGCTATCATGAGAGGTGTTTTCCTTTTTCTATGTGTGCTGTTGAATGCAGCACGCTTTGAAAGAGGAAAAAGTTAGGAGAAAAAAACAATTTCTCGTTCTGCCTGCTTAATCCTCCCCGGTGTGCATAGTATTTATACGCATTCCCAGGTTTTCGAAATGTTGTAAATCTGGTGAATGCAACAGAATCTATGGGTGTTGCATGGGAACACCCACAGCAACACCCATGGAATGCCCCTTTGGCGCAAAGTGCTGTGTGAAAAGAGGCTGTATTTACAAGGACACCAAAAGCCACGCAGGGTGGCTTTACATGTCCCAATAAATATGGAGCACCACACGGCGCCACCGGTGTGTCACAAAAAGTGACGCACCAGCAGCTCAAGGGACTTGTAAATATGCCCCATTCTTTTTTTGTTTTTTTTATTGTTAGCTCTGCTTCCTGAGGTTACAAAAGAACAATCATCACTTCAGCAAGTATGTTGCCAGTAGTTGTAGGTGGTGGTCACCAACTCATATTTTTGCAGGATGAGGACTTCGTTTTCATCACCCAGATTGTGACCCAGTCTAAGAAAGAAAAAGACAAACAGAGAACAAACAAAGAAAGCTAAGATGAAAATAACTTCACAGTTCCATTACATCAAAAGTTGCATGCAGAAATATTAATAACAACTATCTATACCTCTGAGAAAGAAAGCACACTTGAGTGCCTTAACAACAGCAGTTCTCAATGTATATTGCTGCTGCTTCTGCAGCATCGAGCATTAACACAGACAAAGAACAGGGTTCTTTAAAATAAATCAAATGTTCAGATGCATGAAAATAAATGCCTAATATTTTGTTTTTATCTCAAACATATATGAAGAGCCATCCCAGACACACATTTCCAAAGAGAGAGAAGGTGCAATTGCAAACTCACCTCAAATCGCCTAAAGATAAAAATAACCAAATCCCAATGCAAGCAGCAAAAGGACACTGATAAAGTAATTATTCAGTACCTGGTCAATGCTCCCTCAAAAGGACAAACTCTCTATAAGAAGCAAGGTAACAAGAGTGACAATGAAGCCAACTAATGGTAAGTAATAGGTGAGCTTTAAGCTCCTTTAATTTTCTTTTTTAATTAGCAAAATAACTCACAAGTGACAGGGTATGTGTCCAAGGCGAGACCTAAAATAAAGCTTTCTACATAAAGATCTAGTAATAACTGGTCTTCTGAGTAGAACCACAGATATTTTCTTTTTTTAAGTGATTCTACAATGGAATGTGTGAGGAATTTAGCAGCATTTAGCCACTTGCAATATGCAGTGGTAATCACGTGTTAGAAATGGGGGTCTCTAGTTGCTAATGGTTTGCATCTTTGTCTAAGTGGGGACCCTTCTTCGTAGTCAGGGTGTGGGGATACACTTCTAAAATACACAGGGAGCATATGCACTTGAGCACTGATCAGCAGTGGTAAGGTGCCCAGAGTCATAAAACCAACAAAAAAAGTTTAGAAACAGGAGTCCGAAAAGCAAAACGTCTGAAGGTAAACCCCCTGAAAAAGCCAGGTTTAACAACATGCAATTTGGGTTTTGCATTGTTTACAGGAAGCACAATCCCCATTGCTTATGCATGTGTAGGAAACCTAGAGTACTTATACTTTACCCACACAGTCTTCACTAGAATATATGTTTATTCTAACACCTTAACCCTAACATCTGGTTGAATGATGCCCCACTACTTTATGGTTGGAGCATTATTTCTTCTTTTTTATAGTACATGGTTTTTAGGAAATAAGTGTTTGTTATTGCTTGAATCACCTTTGTCTTCACATCCTGTCTTTTATTTCTGTAAGCATTTGTAATTTTTATGTTGTTTCATAAAGCCTCCTTTGTCTACTGAAATGTTAAAACATATAGCTCACATAAGCTACTCTTCCTTCAGCAAGAGGTACCTTGCTGATGCTTTCGATTGTTTTTAATGGTGAGTACCTATGTATAAGTATTGTGAAACTTCAGGTAAGGTGAATACATGCTTTACAACTTCTACCAGTCTGATGACATCCGCTCAATACTACTTCATAAGTATGCCCAATCTGTCACTGTGAGGTACTGGTAAGGAAACTCTGCTTTGTAGTTTATTTGAGTTGATAACAGGGTACCGTTGGATAAATGTGGCTCACTGATCATGGAAAACAAACCTTTTAGTGGTGTTGCAAATAATTAGAGCCAAGACTTGAAAACCTGAAGGCTTAATCATATTTATGATTTTTATTCAGATATTTCATGATTTAAATGGGTCAGATATACATATACTCCAGATTGATGAGGGGATCTACCAAACACACTAAACATTTCTGATTGGAATACTTGTCTATCACTTTGAAACAATGGTTTTTAAGAAAAAGCCAGAGGAATGCATGATAATGGATATCGTTAAAGGTTTAGGAAAGAGATTTTCTCAAAGCAAGTGTTCTTTAATATTAACTAGAAGAGATACATTTTGATGGTTCTCGATTCTGATTGGGGTTTCACTCCAAATCTTGAGGTTGGCCCCAAAGAATGATTGTCTGAGGCCCTCATTCCGAGTCCTATGCGATTGCTTATTGGCACAGAGATTAGAAGTTGGGTGATCATTTTTGAAGCCTAGCAGATTTCCTCATATAATTTATAGCAGGTCAAACCTACCGAAATATATTGGGAGGAGGGGGAAGGCTTGCAAAAAAGTCAAAACGTGGTAATTCATTGTGTTAAACACTGATTCCACATATTATGCCTCATTTGCAAGTTTAACACTCGAAGTAGGAGGTATTTACCACATGTGGAAAATACATAACCACGGGGTAACTGTATTTAAATGTAAATGTATTTGAGCTTATATAGCGCACAGCTACCCACAAAGGGTTTCCCGGCGCTTGCTTAGGGAACCTGTCCTGGTATTCCCCTGTGAGATAACCCCAGCAGGGTATCCACAAGGTGAAAGCCAGGCATCCCGCCGCGAGGGGCCGTTGTGGAGATTAAGCAAGCTATTGCCCAGAGTCGCAGAGTGTGAACCCGTGAGTTGAGAAGGCACCGGAGCGAGAATTATCGAGTCCGTGGAATTTTTTGAGTCCAAGGCCCGCCGAGGCGGGGAATTGAACCCTGGTCCAGGGCCGGTCTCAGCTTCCGGGTCTGCCGCCTCTAACCCCTGAGCCACACTTCTCCATGGTAGTAAATACTTTATCCTGTTCTGCCCAACTTGTCACGAGGGCCTTAGAGACTGATACTTTTAGGAAGATGAGTTTTAAACAACTAGCAAATCTTACTTCAAACATGTGCAGGCACAGACATCAATGTTGGCTTTTGCAATTCCTTAATTGCGATTTTTAAGGAATCACAATTAAGGAACTGCAAAAGCCTATGCATGTAGAAATCGCTTTAAAAATAGCGATTTCTAAACATTCCTTAATTGCGACTCGCAATTAAGGAACACTCCCCTTTCATTCCTATGGGCCTCTAGCCCCATAGCAATGAATCGGAAGACATTCTCAATTTGCGATTCTCAATTAGAGAATCCCAAATTGAGAATGCAATTTCAAGGGTGCCAGGTTTTCAAAAGGACACCCTGTTGCACCCCTGAAATTGATCTGTGCGCATATGTTGCGCACACAGATGCCCTAAGGGCATGTGTGTGCGCAACATGAAACTTTGAAAAATGCACACAAGAGCATTTTTCAAAGTTTTTGCAAATTACCATGAATTACCATAATTAACATAATTTTCCAAATTACCATAATTTGCTCCCCCTATTAGCGAAATTACTGATTTTTTAACTTTCATGCATTGCATTTAAGGAATTGCGAAATGTGATTCTTCAAATGCAATTGCAATTTGAGAACTCGCAATTAATTGCAAATTCTCAAATTGCGAGGGCCTTGACCCTTGATGCATAGCAAAAGCTAATTTTGCAATCGCAAACGGCCGATTTTTGAGAATCGCACCATTTGCAATCGCAAAAGGCTTTGATGCATGTGCCGGGTGATGTCTTATTCTCTCCCAGATCATCACTTTGTGTTTTCAGTACTTTGTTGTAGCTGTCTACAGGGCTTTCTGAATGAGCTAATTTTACGTAAAGACATGTCTAACCTCCAATGAGAGTACGTGTAGCTCTAGTAAAAAAGAGGTTCGATTATCTTAAACTACATTATCATTTACTTACATTTCTTAAATTTCATGATTTTCGATTAACACTAACCCCTTGTGCCACAACGTGGGCATGATTTCTGGTGATTCTTCTATTACCTCATGTTCCATTTGTAGTATTTTCATTAATAATCCAGTGCTATCTTTTATATATCGTCTTGGTGCATTACAGCAGAAACAAAATAATCAACACACCTGAAAACAATAATCTTCGAATTTAAGCGAAGGACTGGAATTTGGTTTGCCAGGCAACACTGATCAAGACAATGAAGTCCTACAACTAGCACTCGAATATGAGCATTTTTAATGAAACATAAAATTATTAAATCTTGGGCACAGATCTACATGAAGTCATGACATACGATTTCAAAAAGCAGCACTGATTAGTGGTTAATATGTAAAAGGAAATCACGGCTTCCAAAATAATCCAATGCTATCACTCAGAGTTATCTGGTGCACATCATTGACGTGCAGTGTAACATCCAATATCCCATTGTAAATGTATGCCCAGATGTAAGATGTGGATGGAGAAGGTAGATTTAAAACACCTCCATTGCTTATAAGTCTGAGAAAATCTGTGTTGACATGGTGATCTACCATTTCTCACGTTGTTTGCCAATATTACACTCACAATTATTAACATGAGAGTGATGTGAATACAGGAATGCATACGGCATCTTAACAATGCAAATTAAATGGGCATACACACATGTAAGACTACACTCCTTAGATAACTTAAATTTATGTTTCAATTTATCTCCTACTATTTTGCACTTTCGCCCTTTGCATGAAACAGAAATACAATTAGAGGGAAAGGCCATATTTGGGCAACAGCCAACATGGCATGGGGAAAGCAAAACAAAAACACATACACACACATACATATATAATATTATGAGATAAATTGGAAACATAAATATAAATATATATCAAAGCGTAATGCTGGGCACTTGCCTGTGTATTTTGATTCGATGCCATTAGCACCGCAATAAAGCACTTCACTCTGGAAAAGCATGCTGTGGTCCGTATCAGATTTTCAGCAAGCCATCGGTGTTACAGGATTGTGGTTTCTACATATTTAAATATATATATACTGTCACCAGTAGGTAGTTATAGTTAGGACCTACTTTCCATAGGAAATCCACAACATTCTATTTCGAATAACTTTGGCGCCGGTGGACGAATCTTCGCGAATTTCTCCACGAAAATGGCCTGCTTGGTTCTGCTCCATCCCTGAAAGTTTGGGGGTGATTTGTCAAGTGGGGGCCGGGAAAAAATGGGGGTCCCAAAACGTGTTTTTCCCATGAAATTTTCAATAGGGACCTTTAGCCAGGGTTACAGCCCGAACGGCTGAACGGAATTACACCAAATTTGGCAGAGAGGTAGAGTCTTGTTCACAGATTGTGCTTTTTGTTAAATGGTGTAAATCCGTTCAGTAGTTTCTGAGAAAATTACAAGTAAAAGCATAGCGATATCTAGAGATGAAGTACCGCACGCATACGGAAATCCGTACAATTACGAGCACGAGCTGCATGCTGATTGGATGTCAACTGTCTGTCAACACTCCAAACCAGGAAGTGTTGGCAGCCATCTTGTTCGTCGCTAGAATCGAGTCACAAGAAAACAGTAAAACAAAGTTGAGAAATAAGGAAAGGGGGCGGGGTGGAAACATCCTGACCCTCTAGGCTTGCTCAGGGGGTCGTACATGGATTTTTAGGCTCTATTTTTTCTTTAAAAAAAATAGAAAAATAGCGGGGTACGCGTACGGAAATCCGTACAATTACGAGCACGAGATGCATGCTGATTGGCTGTCAAAAATCTGTCAACACTCCAAACCGGGAAGTGTTGGCAGCCATCTTGTTCATCGCTAGAACTGAGTCACAAGAAAACAGTAAAACACAGTTGAGAAATAAGGAAAAGGGGCAGGGTAGAAACAGCCTGACCCTCTAGGCTTGCTCAGGGGGTCGTACATGGATTTTTAGAAAAAATAGAAAAATCGCGGGGTACGCTTACGGAAATCCGTACAATTACGAGCACGAGCTGCATGTTGATTGGTTGTCAACTGTCTGTCAACGCTCCAAACCAGGAAGTGTTGGCAGCCATCTTTTATTTTGAAGTATGCGGGGGGCTCACAGCCCTCCTACATGCCCCGGGGACCGCCAACTTCCTGGGGCTGTAATATTTCAAATAGGGGGGTCTGTGATGGCGTGGACCTCCCAGCCCCGGGGACTACCACTTCTCAGGGCTTTTTATTGTTGGGAGGGGGTCGCGCTGTGTCCCTCCTGGAGCTCTTGATGGCTCTGGGCACATACTGGGAACATACTTTTTACAAGTAGCGAGAATGAAAAGGAAGATATAAATGCTGCAGTTATTATCTGGGATTTCCTAGACTAAACCTTAGATGTTGATTTTCTGGAAGCATTAAATGACATTGAGTATGATCAAATGACTTTTGAAATTGATAATCAGGAATATAAAATTATTTTAGAAGCTCTATTAAGTTATGAGATGTTATAAGAATACGTTTATTAAAATGGTTTGAGACATACTTCTTGCAGAATTGTAATCATTCAGTAGTACTGAGGTACTCATGTTGCAAAGTGGGCCTTAAAGCATGGACTGCTTCAAACCCCTATAGACTATGTATGCACTCTTCCATGCACCTGCAAATTTGTCTTTTATACCTTCAATTGCACAGTCTGTTTCCTTATACTTCCAGGAAACACTATCACACTTCTAGAAAGGCAGCAATTGTACAAATTTCTTACTGCCTTCGGCTGGGGTAGTTGCTACAGTAAAAAAGGCTTGATAAAGGGCCTGTACTTTGAATACGGATATGAAATAGAAGAATAGTTGATAACCATAGCCAAGAAAGGTAGCAAGTAGGTGTGTGTACGTGTAGATGATGTGTTAATTGAGTGGAAGATGAATAATGTAAAAAATAAGAAAGGCTGCAAGTGTGCAAATTAATCACTACCTTTAGCTGGGTAAGTAGTTACAACAAAAAGCCTTGATAAAGGGCCTTGACTTTGAATCAGAATATCAAATTGAACAATAGTTCATAACCTCAGGGAAGAAAGGCAGTAAATGCGCACATTTCGCACTGCCTTCTGCCAGGGTAGTATGTATAAGAAAAAGGCTTGATAAAGGGCCTGGACTTTGAACCAGAATATCAAATTGAACAATAATTGATAACTCCAGCCAAAAAAGGCAGAAAGTGTGCAAATTTCCCACTGCCTTCGGACAGGGTAGTTCTTACAACAAAAAAGCTTAATAAATGTGTGCAGTGACTGAGGTTGAGGACAGCGATGCTCTTGTTTATTATTTTTGATGAGGTTGATAGACTATTTCACGTAACACAAAAGTTCAAGCAGGACGCATTGGTAGCAAAGTCTTTAAAATTAGGTTTTCTAATAAATATTGGTTGTCCATTCACAGAAGTAAGTTGAAGTATATCTTCAAAAAGTATGATATATTTTTTCTAAATAGGTTATCTCATTCAATACGGTCACTTGGTGATGATTTGTGGTGCACTGAGCTAGTAATACCTTTGGCGCTGAGATTGAACGTACACTGTGATGATGTGTGATCGGGGGGAGGTACAGAAATTGAAGTAATGACTTTTGTTGATTGAATGCTGCATCAATTCCATTTAAAAGGACAGTATGTCTCACTGTGACATAAAACTTTTCACTCTTCTTTGTGATGATTTATGGTGCACTGAGTAAGTAGTATCTTTGGCATTGAGCTTGTACACTTCCTGTGCAGTGTAGATTGAAGGCAGTTGTTAACAGACATAGACAAATGGTTTTTGTCAATTATTTAAACAAAATGTGAACACATATAGTAGAATTGTGTCTACATTAAATAAATGAAGGCTGAATTTCCTAGTGTTCAAAGTTTAAGAAAATCTGAGGACATTGTGCAATTGTCTCTGTTTTAAGTAAATGAAGATTGTATTGAATGTTTTCTGTAGTGCTGGTGCTCTTGGTATCTAGTTGTGAACTCTACTGAGCGCAGAATTGATTGAAGGCACTTCTCAGCACACATACTGAAGAGAAATTCACATGCAAAACTGAATTGAAGTTGTGAACCCCGCTGTCTGTAATGTACATCGAAGGTACTAATTGACACAAACATCAATGAATGCTATTTTGTACAGTTAACAGAATGTGAGGACACAGTACAATTGTCTCTGCCTTAAGTAAAGCAAGGCTGGATTCAATACTGTCCTCAATGTAGAAGGAAAGCTGAATTCAAGTTGTGAACCCTGCTGTCTGCAGTGTAGATTGAAGTCTCTAGTGAGCACAGTTATAGATGAATGCTGTTTGTGACATCCATTTTCAAAATCGGAAGGCATAGAATCCGTTAGTCTCCACCAAAAAATAAACGAAGGCTGGATTGAATGTTTTCTGTAGTAGTGGAGCTCCTGCTATCAAGTTTTGAACTCTACTGATCGCAGATTAGATTGAAGGCAGTTGTCAGCACAGAAATTGAAGACAAAGTTAGTCCCAAAGCTGAATTCAAGTTGTGAACCCTGCTGTCCGCAGTGTATATTGAAGGCAGTTGTTGTAACAAAGATCGATGAATGCTATTTTGTCACAGTTAACAGTATCTGAGGACAAATTACAATTGTCTGTCTTAAATAAAACAAGGCTGGATTCAATGTTGTCCTTAGTATAGATGGAAAGGTGAATTCAAGTTGTGAAACCTGCTGTCCACAGTGTAGATTGAAGGGTTAAGTGAGCACAGTTATAGATGAATGCTATTTGTCACATTCTTTCACAAAATCCGAAGATATAGAATCCATTAGTCTCTACCTTAAATAAAGGAAGGCTGGATTCAATGTTTTCTGTAGTACTGATGTGCTCGTGGTATGAAGAGGTAAACTCTGTTGTTTGTAGTGTACATTTGTAGGTAGTACTTAGTACAGACATTGAGGAATGTTTCTTGTGCCATCCATTAATAAAATTGTGTCTGCCTTACATAAATGAAGGCTAATTTGAATGCTGTGCATAGTGTAGATGGAAGGCTGAATTCAAGTTGTGAACCCTGCTGTCGGTATTGTAGATCGAAGGCAGTAGTTGACATAGAGATGGAGGAATGCTTTTTGTCAATTATTTAAACAAAATATGAAGACATACAGTAGAAATATCTCTAAATTAAAGAAATGAAGGCTGAATTTCCTACTGTTTAAACTTAAAGAAAATCTGAGGACATTATGAAATTGTCTCTGTTTTAAATAAATCAAGATTGTATTGAATGTTTTCTGTAGTGCTGGCGCTGTTGGTATCTAGTTGTCAACTCTACTGAGTGCAGAATTGATTGAAGGTAGTTCTCAGTACACGAACTGAAGAGAAATTTACATGTAAAGCTGAATTGAACTTGTGAAGTCTGCTCTTTGCAGTGTATATCGAAGGTAGTACTCGACACAAACATCGATGAATGCTATTTTGTTCAGTTAACAGAATCTGAGGACATAGTACAATTGTCTTTGCCTTAAATAAATTGAGACTAATATGTCATACTCAGTTTTAAGAATATGCTGCATTCTTAAATGCACAAAGGCAAGTATTAAGTTTGATACCATGCTTATATCATCAATAATGAGAAGTTTCATTTTCTTTAAGAGTCTTCACAACAAGCTTCTCCGGGTAGCTTGTGGTATTGCAATTTGTTGTCATGCTCCACAGGTAGTATAAGTAAAATATGTAATGTAACATTTGAAATGTTAACATTTGGTCATATTTTGAATATATGGAATGTATTACAAATATGCGACAAGGAAATTATGCTAATTATAGAACTATTCTATAAGATATAAGAATTGGAAAAATTACTGAACATGGCAAAGAGGTTTTACAGATATGATTACTTTGCAATTTGTTTAGAAATGAAAATATTGTTCCTGAGTTCGTAGCTACTTTTAGAATATTTGATAACCCCAGTCAAGAAAGGCAGCAAGTGTGCATATTTCCCACTGCCTTCGGCCGAGGTAGTAGCTACATTAAAAAGGTTCGATAAAGGGTCTTGACTTTGAATCAGAATATGAAATTCAAGAATAATTGATAACCCCAGCCAAGAAAGGCTGCAAGGGTGTACATTTGTTACTGCCTACGGCAGGGGTAGTTGTTACAACAAAAAGGCACGATAAAGGGCGTGCACTTTGAATATGAATATGAAATAGAATAACAGTTGATAACCATAGCCAAGAAAGGCAGCAAGTAGGTGTGTGTGTGTGTAGATGATGTGTTGATTGAGTGGAAGATGAATAATGTAAAAAATAAGTAAGGGTGCAAGTGTGAAAATTAACCACTGCCTTTAGCGCGGAAGTAGTTACAACAAAAAGGCTCGATAAAGGGCCATGACTTTGAATCAGAATATGAAATTCAAGAATAATTGATAACCCCAGCCAAGAAAGGCAGCAAGTAGATGTGTGTATGTGTAGATGATGTGTTGATTGAGTGGATGATAAAAAAGGTGAAACATAAGAATGGCTACAGATGCGCAAAGTACCCACTGCTTTGTGAGGGAAGTGGATGTTTGGATTTCCAGTCCAGTACACAGACTGTGCTTCGGATTCCGCAGTGGGAACGTGAGAAATGGGTAGCACATCTAAGCAACCAATGCAAGTGGACAAAGTACACACACTGTGTGATAGAAAGGATGCAAGAAAGGACGCAAGTGTGCATATTACCCACTGCTATTCATGCGTAGTAGTTACCAAGAAGGCTTAATAAAGGGCCTGCATTTTTAATTTAAATTACTTGAAGAATAATTGATAACCCCAGCCAAGAAAGGCAGCAAGTGTGCAAATTTCCCACTGCCTTCTGCCGGGGTAGTATCTACATTAAAAAGGCTTGATAAAGGGATTTGACTTTGAATCAGAATATCAAATTGAACAATAATTGATAACTCCAGCCAAGAAAGGCAGCAAGTGTGAAAATTTCCCACTGCCTTCAGACGGGGTAGTTCTTACAACAAAAAAGCCTAATAAATGTCTAATGACTAATGTTGAGGACAGCGATCCTCCTGTTTCTTGTTTTTGATGAGGTTGATAAACTGTTTCACATAACACAAAAGTCCATCACAATTAATGCATAGAAATTTAAGTTTACCAGATTTAAGATCGATATGTGAGTATGGACTGTTTGCTGAAGATGATGTTGCAACAGTTGATGTGCTTTGTGCAGCAGCAAGTGGGTTGTCCTGCAATCTCTGTGTTGCAGCTCAAGCAAAGTTGTTAGGATGCAAGTTGTTTACGTGTTGCATTATATTTGTTGTGCCAAAGGAGTATTTTTTGGATTGATCACACCTTGAAAGAGTTGTTTGGCAAATTTTACAGGTTACTAATGGTTGGTGTGTTTCAGTTAGTATGCGCCTGGACTTCGCTGGAATCTTCAAGGGACACATTGGGGCTTCCATAATACAGAAATACTTTGTGCTTAGTGACATCCAATTCTATTTTATGATGAACGGTTGAATTCTACATCCGCCTTTAGGACTAGTGGGAGGGTAGCATTTTAAAGTGTTTGACAGGTTACACTACATGTGTCTATGCAAATAAAGAAAACTTAGCATGGTTATGCATGGCATCCTCTCACCCAAAACATAGCACTCAGCATTCAGGATTGTAAAAGCTTGCCATAGGAGTGACTGATGAGTTTATATATGTCAGTGAGAAAAGAAGAGAAAAACAAGTACGCTTGTTTTACATTAGAGATATACAGACCTGAAAGACTATGCATGTAAATCCATAAAATCTTTTTTGAAGGTATGGTAGAAAGCAGTGAAAGGGTGTTTAGAAGCAATACCGTCCAGCATAAAAAGTGCATGATTGTTCTTTTTGTTGAGTCTAAACACACCTTTTGGATTATGACCATGGAATAGTGGTGTAACTATATCATAGATTCTATAATCAGATATCTGCCTTAGTGATAGTGGAATTACCACTACTTTTTAGACTACCATTGAACAATCATGTGTAGAGAAGCGGTATTGCTTCTTGACCTTCAAAGAGGAGGAAGATTTACATTTATATTTCAACACCTAAACAAAATAATTGCTGAATATAAAAAAGAAAATTAGGTAGGAATGTTAAAGGAAGTCTGGTCCAACTCTAAAAGGATTGTGCAAATCGTGACAGCTGAAAGAAGTGTGTCTCAACATTAGTTGTTATGATAATTCAGACACAACACTAGATTGCAGGAGTGTGCAAATATCTAGTTAGACATCTTGCATGCGATCATATGTTACTTAAAAACATACATTTTGCACATATCTAACCAGTAAAAGGTAAGTAAGATTTACATTTGGTTTTATAAAGTCAAGGTGGAGTCATCTGCTGCATTCGAAACATTGGGCCTGTTGGGAAGATAGTGAAAAGTAACTTGTTATTAACATTGCATTGTTTAAAGGTCAATAGCTTTTTGAAATGAAAACATTATATGTATTTACATGGTAAACATAGTTATCTCTCATCACTTAGTGGAAACGTGGTAATGACTCCATAACTTGGAAGGGTGCATAGCCAGTTTTCCAACATGGTGGACGTAACTATAAAAAGACCCTTGCAAATGCCTCAGTTATCTGAGTGAGAGTAACATCCTCCCTGTATCTGACAAATGTGAACTGGAGAGTTAATGTGTTCTAAAGACTCCAAGGACTTATATCACTTAAATTTGATATTCTGCATTTACACTCATTGAGGGTACTTACCATTAACTTTTGCACGCATGTTGTTGAAGTATCTTGGTTGCAGACAACACAATACTTTCAACAGACTCTAAATGTAAAAAGAGATGTACATTAGGACATCATAACAGCAATGCTAACAATTAAAAACTTAGATTGCAATATAATATGCATGAGTCTAGGTGTTTTTAGATCCAGGATTAGAGACAGTTACAACTGTTGCAAACATATTCAAATGGCTTCACTACAAACAATATTGAAAATTCACAACTATAATGACAATATCTTACTATACTATGTTAAAAAGTAATGATATGTATTTATCTATGAAAGATCTTGCATGAAAAAACAAAATGAAGAAGAATCCAATCTTCAGGACAACACTAGCGTGTGAGACCTTATTTATCATTGAAATGTTAAAGTCAAACATGATGACTCCATTAGGTTCATTGCAATTTTCAGTCCACAATTCCCCAGAAATATTACATTAGTAAAAATCTGGGCTACTGGCTGCTGAGTTGGGTAGCATTCTGCAACTGAAAACATAATAACAAATGTATATGTTGAGCAAAAGTCGAACCTGAATGTTAAAGCAATCATAGGTTTCAGAGTAGAGAATTTCAGTACACACATTGATGGGAAATTATTACTTAAAGCTAAGTAACTGTAATAGGAATACAAATATACATATATTTGGTGTTGAGAGACATATTTTTGAGAGGAAGGCATTGATTACTTGTAAAAATATATGAAAGCACATGAGCTTCTAAAGTGGAACCAATATGTACATCATACGCTATTAGCTATAATATACATAATTTACATGTAGCAGAACGTGGTGTACCTGGTACAGGTGCTGAAGATGGAACAGGTTGTGAAGATGGAACAGGTTGTGAAGATCGAACAGGTTGTGAAGATCAAACAGGTCCTGAAGATGGTACATGTGCTGGTGAATTATCACTGGTTATGTTTCCTGCAAATGAATTTGGAAAAAGTAATATTTCTGAAAGAAGAAATTAGTTTAAAAACCTACCACAAACGTTTCTCAAACACAAAAATTTCATTAGAAATGCCTTTCTTATATTAATGTAGTTTGAAAAATATGTTGTGTGCAGAAAGTTTAAGCGAGGGATATAGAGTACAGTCTATACAAATACAGCGGTAAGGCCTGTCAAATGCATGCAGTTTGAAAACATGACAGTTTAACAAAGGGCGCTTAAGCCCTGCAGTGATAGGCTTTATTTTTTATATTTAGAGTTTCTTGTGTGGGTGGCACAATTACTGCTGTACGCCCAGTAGTAGCATTTACATGAGCAGCCTTGGTATACATAGTATACATAACTATCAAGACTAAAATTTTAATCATGGACAAACAATTACCATTACACTTTCAAAAGGAAGCAATTGCACTTAAAGACTGATCATGAAGTGGTGAAGTGTCTAAAACATGAATTTTGGCGAAAGTATGTCATAAAAAGCTGTACGATAGAGGGAAAAATGGTTGGGGAACCTAAGCCAAATAAAGGGCCAATACAACACCGTAGTGTCGAGGTTATAAATCCAACAATTATTATGAATTAAAATGATGCTAGTCTGAGGAGGCAAAACTTTCGTAGGCCAACTAGAGCACAGAAAAAAAACAACTATAGGTCATGTGAGGAAGCAAAAAATGTTAAGTCAGCGGAGGATTAAAAGGGAGCAAATATGATGATTAGGAGAGAGTACGTATGTTGAAACACTAAACACGTGGCATAGCACAAAAATGCAACATATATAATTATGAAAGCACAATATATAAGAAAACAGGCCTTGGAAGGCCATGTGAGGCAGTAATAAATATTAAAATTCATGGGAGAAAAAAAAAAGCAAAACAGAGCTGGGAGGGCCACGTGACGCAGTAAAAAAATAATACTAATATGAATGCAAAAATTGTAACAATACAGGCTAAAGCACGGGGCACAGTTAAAAAATATGACACAGAAATTCATGCACACACAAATTATTTTAAAAAGGCCTAGAACGGTCCTGTGACGCAGAAGGTAATATTGCGATCAATAAGAATAGAGGTCTGGGAAGGCCACGTGAGGTAGCAATAAACATTAAAAGTCACTGGAGGATTAGGAGGGAGCAAATACGATGAAGCACAGAGCATGTGCCCAAAAAAAGTAAAGCGAAACGGCTGGGAGGGGCACGTGACACAGTAAAAAAATAATACTAATATGAATGCACAAATTGGACAAATACAGGCTAAAGCACGGGGCACAGTTCAAAAATACTACACAGAAATTCATGCACGCACAATTTATTTAGAAAAGGCCCCATGATGCAGAAGGTAATATTACGATCAACCATATACGATCAATAAGAATAGAGGCCTGGGAAGGCCACATGAAGTAGCAATAAATATTAAAAGTCACGGGAGGATTAGGAGGGAGCAAATACGATGAAGTACAAAGCACGTGGAGCACAAAAATAAAGCAAAACAGAGCTCGGAGGGCCACGTGACGGAGTAAAAAAATAATACTAATATGAATACACAAATTAGACCAATACAGGCTAAAGCACGGGGCACAGTTCAAACACGACACAGAAATTCGTGCAAACACAATTTATTTAAAAAAGGCCTAGGACAGCCCTGTGACGCAGAAGGAAATATTATGATCAACCATATATGATAAATAAGAATAGAGACCTGGGAAGGCCACATGAGGTAGCAATAAATATTAAATGTTACAGGACGATTAGGAGGGAACAAATACGATGAAGTACAAAGCACATGGAGCAAAAAAAAGCAAAACAGAGCTGGGAGGGGCACATGACGCAGTCAAAAAATAATAGTATTATGAACGCACAATTTATAAGAATACAGGCTAAAGGACGTGACACTTCAAAAATACGACACAGAAATTCATGCACGTACAATTTATTTAGAAAAGGCCTAGGAGGGCTCAGTGACGCAGAAGAAAATATTATGATCAAATATATATGATGAATAATAATAGAGGCCTGGGAAGGCCACGTGAGGCAGTAATAAATATTAAAAGTGACGGGAGGATTAGGAGGGAGCAAATACAATGAAATACAAAGTATGTGTCGCACAAAAATAAAGCAAACCAGAGCTTGGAGGGCCACGAGACACAGTAAAAAAAAAAAAAAATACTATGATGCAGGTACAATTTACAGCGGAGGCTGATGTTGTGACGGCTTCTACTACCTTTGCTTCTGTCGTCTCTTGTCTTGTCTTCAAAGGCTCGGGCTTTGGCTGGGCCTGGGTGGATGGGCGTGGGTGACGCCGCCACTGTGGCTATGGTGGCCTGGCTGGACCGCAGCAGCAGTGACACCACGTCGGGTGTCACGAGTCCTCCTCCGCTCAAGCAATCAGTTCATAGTACAATCGACGACGATGAGAGTCTGGCTGTCACCGCAGCGCAGGCAAAGGAGAGCGTGCTTACATCACTATCCCCTTTATATGGGAACCGCGGGGGCTGACCAAACTAAGTCCAGGGCCATCATTGGTAGCGTTTTTGTGGTCTAGAAGAATGACGGCCATGGGGGACCTCCCATTGGCTAATGTATTGCTTCCAGGCTTAGTAATAGCAAGAAAGCTATGTGGTGATATGTGGGAAAGTGTGGGCAGGCATGCACCGCGCAAGTGTGAGTGTGTGCACCAATAATTAACAACAGAGAGAGACGGGCGGGGTTTTTATGTGTGCAGAGGCAGGCCCAGAATCGGATCTCCAATGAGTTACCACTTGTAACTATTCTCGTACCGCGCCCTGTGCTCTGATTTGACAGTGAGAGAGTGATCGCACCATAGTTTGTACTGCTAATCTTCTCAGCGCGTACCCGCGCATACGCTACGAATATGCTTTGACGTTACGCGTCGCATCAAAGCTTCCGTGTGATGTCATGTACAGCGCACCGTACGTGAAAGGCGCAAATGTTTTTAATTGTTTAAAAACATATTTGTATGTATTTAATGAACATACTAATAGAATACATTATGTAGAGTAGTTATGAAAATTGTTTTTTTAAACTTTGAACAATCGTATATTACTTTTAAAAGCAAATATGCAAATCGTGGTGGAACGTTATTCGTACTCGCATCGTAAGAGCACAGTAAGCTCAGCGTAAGCGTACAGAAAGCCATGTGACTTTAAAAGGAGAGATTTGATTGGTTCATAATAGTTCCTATTGCAACTGCTGAAAGTTCCGTCCCATTTTAATCATTCTACTTTGACTTTCTAAGAAGAAGCATCTCTTCTGAGAATCCTGTAAAATAGAAAGAAGATCACCATAATATCAGGAATAGACTCATATTCCAGCCATTCTTCAGATGGAGATTTCATTCCTGAAGAACCTCCAAAGAAGAGGAAAGAAGCTGTAATTTGGAAGTTTTTTACTTTTCCAGAAGGGCAAAAAAAGGTTAATGTTCCAAAAGTAACCTGTAAAATTTCCCAAACAACTCTTTCAAGGGGTGATCCATCTAAAAAATACTCCTTTGGCACAGCAAATATGGTGCGACACGTGAAGAACTTGCAGCCGAACAACTTTGCTCGAGCTGCAAGACAGAGCTTGCAGGACAATCCACCTGCTACTGCACCAAGCACATCAACTGCTGCAGCTGCATTTTCAGCAAGCAGTCCACCCCCACCAATTGATCCTGATTTTGGAGAAGTTAAAATTCTATGCATTTATTGCGATAAACTTTTGTGTTATGGGGAACAGTCTATTAACCTGATAAAATGCAGAAAGCAGGAGCATCGCTGTCCTCGACCTTAGTTGTTTTTTTTTCATTCTTTTGTTCCTGTTGGATACTTTTTGGGTTCCTGTTCCATTTTTTTGGTTTAAAACAAAAACTTGTTGACAAAACACACAAAAAATTGAAAACTAAAAACAGAAAAAAAAGTTATTTTTAGAACAACCTTCACTGGTCAAAGAAAGAACTATATTTCTATGTTAGTGTATAAACGTTTCTCAGAATGAATGTGTAGTTCATAAATGAGTGAATGAATACATTACTAGTGTATGCTGAATGTGAAAGTGCAGAACTATAAGGAAGTGCTACAGCATAAATCTATAAGCTGTTTACCTATAGTATACTTGTAGTACCTCCGAAGCACTTGAATGTAACATATGCACATAAATATGTTGCAAGTCTATGCTTCAAATTGCACTGCTGGTGAAACTGCCTGGATGAATTTGTTTGTGTTAGGGGTGGATTTATAACACCCTGGTGCCTCTTTTACACAGCTGTTACGTCACTTTTGTGATGCACTGGTGGTGCAAAAGATGTGCCATGGTATGTGGTATTTACAATGTGACGTATGTGGAAGGTGCATCACATTATAAAGCCCTGCGCCACAAGGAGGTGATGTCACAGTACACAATAACTGGCATATCTCTGGGGATGTAGCAGTTATTGTACATCTGCTGATTAGTGTTTTAATGTAGTAAATGGATTCCTTTAGAACCCCTTGGTGTTTCACCAAAATAATGAGGGCAGTCGCCTCATCTCTAAGAGAAAAGGGTATTCGTATGATTATTTACCTAGACGATATCCTTATTATGTCTCAAGATCATACTCAAATTCTTCAAGATCTCAAAACTGTTATGGATCTTTTAGAAAACCTAGGCTTCATTGTAAACAAAGAAAAATCAATACTGTCCCCCTCAAAGTCCATGGAATTCCTAGGTTTCACTGTAGACACCACCAATTGCCTTCTCCTTCTTCCTCCGAAGAAGATTTCCAAAATCAAAAAAGAGATACGACATGTCCTCAAACATCAAAATCTTTCCTTAAGGGAACTAGCCAGACTCCTAGGTCTTCTCTCATCCTCCATTCAAGCTATCTTTCCGGGCCCCCTAAACTATCGAGCCCTTCAAAGGATAAAGGGAAAAGCTTTAAGATCAGGTCTCTGGTACGGAGACCATGTTTCCCTGAACCAAGAATCCATCTCAGAACTAACCTGGTGGTTGGAGAATTTGGATGCTTGGAACGGCAGAGCGATTTTTGGTTCAACACCAGACTTTATTTTGGAATCAGATGCGAGCCTTCACGGCTGGGGTGCCTGTCTCCTAGATCAAAATACTGGTGGAGTTTGGTCTCGAGAAGAGTCTTCTCACCATTTAAACTTTCTAGAACTGACTGCGGGTCTTTATGCTCTAATGAGCTTCAAACACTCTCTTCAAGGCAGATCAGTAATTCTAAAAATGGACAATATTTCTGCAGTTGCTTACATAAATCGCCTAGGCGGAACGAAGTCAGAGGACTTGTCAAATTTAGCCAAAAAACTTTGGATATTTTGTCTAGAACACAAAATATCTTTAAGAGCAGAATACCTCCCAGGAGATTCCAACCTTTCTGCAGATTGGAATTCCAGATTCCTCTTGGATCGTTCAGATTGGAAACTCAACACCTTAATATTCAGATCCCTCAACTATTTCTGGGGTCCCTTCCAAATAGATCTCTTTGCGAGCAGACTGACTTTTCAACTAGATGCTTATTACAGCTGGATGCCCGATCCCGGTGCTCTAGCAGTAAACGCTTTTCTTCAATCTTGGGCGGGACTCAACGCTTATGCCTTCCCTCCCTTTGCCATGATCCAGAGAGTCCTCCAGAAAGTGAGACTTCAACATACCTCCATTGTCCTGATAACTCCCTTCTGGCCTTCCCAAGCCTGGTTCCCAACTACTCTGGAGATGGCTTACGACTTTCCTTTCCTAATCCCCTCTCTCAACAACCTTCTCATAGACATAGACGGTCTAATTCACCCTCTTGTTCAAACAGGGAAGTTGAACCTTCTTGCCTGGAGAGTGTCAGGAGATCCAATGATCTCTCTAGACTTTCGTCAACAGCTTCAACTCTCCTCGGAGAATCTTGGGCCCCGGGAACACACTACCGGTATAACAACATTTGGAAAGTCTGGTTACGTTGGTGCTTGGAAAGGGACTTGGATCCCGTGGAAGCACCTGTCGTTGATATAATCAATTTTCTTGGAGAACAATTTGATAGAGGTCTGAGTTACAGATCTATCAATTGCTATAGATCAGCTATTTCTGCTGGTCATTCCTTAATCAACAATAAAACGGTAGGTAAAAATCCTATTATTTGTAGAATCCTTAAAAGTATAAGACTTAGAAGACCTCCAAAACCTAGATATCAATCTCTCTGGGATGTTAAATTAATTCTTGACCTCTTCTGTAGTTGGCCAGATAATTCACTTTTGAACAGAAAGAACCTTTCTATCAAGCTAGCTACTCTTCTTTGTCTAATCTCATGTCGTAGAGTTTCTGATGTTAAAGCTCTAGATATTTCTTATAGATCCTATGATATGTTTGGAGTTAAATTTGAAATCCACAGAAGAACTAAAACTATGTCTAATTTTATTTTCTATCCTCGATTTGATGTTTGTAAAAAACTTTGTATTGTGGATTGTATGAAACAATATGATTTAATTATGCATGCTCTTCGCCCTTCTGGCGTTAATCAATTGCTTATATCCTTTGTTAAACCTCATAAAGGTATATCCTCCTCTTCTATTGCAAGATGGGTTAAAATTGTTATGAATTTTGCTGGTGTTGATCTAAACATCTTCAAACCACATTCTATCAGAGGTGCTATGGCCAGTAAGTCCTTTTGGTCAGGAGGTAAGTTAGATGATATTCTTAAAGCTGCTGATTGGTCAAATTCTAGAACCTTTGCTCATCATTATTGCAAACCTATATCTCACATGTCTGATGTTGTTTTACAAAGCTACCAACATGCATAATGGTAGCCTCCGGTCTTGTAATGAAATTGCGATTCTCCTATTAACATGACCAGAGAAGCTGGATTTCATTAAAGACACGGAGGCTAACATTATCCCTCCCACCCTTCCCTGGGTGGTTGATGGTTAATAATATTTTTCTCTCTGTTTAGCATTGTTAATCTTGCTTTTACAATGTTCAGATTACATTTTATAAAATGTTTTATTTTTAACTCTTAAAATGTTTTATTTTAACTCAGGATTCCTTTTCAGGATTTATCTTTATTTATATTCCAAGAGTTATTTACACTTCTTTTCTTTTCAGATAACCTCTCGTGAACCTTTGTTCCTGTTCCCTTTCCTTCGGATCTTGGAACTTTTTGGTTTATTTGAAGTCTCATCGTTTATATGAAGTCTCATCGTTTATATGAAGTCTCATCGTTTATTTGAAGCATCTTCATTGAGTTTCTCATTGGGACATTCCTTTCTTCTTCATTCCTTATTTAAAAGAGGCTGATTGCCTGGTGCTTTGTAGAATTGTTTTGTTGTTAATGTTCCATTGGAACTTTTGCTTTATGACATATGCGGCTGTTTGGAGTTGCATTAAAAGTTATATGCATAATGTTAGCCTCCGTGTCTTTAATGAAATCCAGATTCTCTGGTCATGTTAATAGGAGAATCGCAATTTACAACACCCTGGTGCCTCTTTTACACAGCTGTTACGTCACTTTTGTGATGCACTGGTGGTGCAAAAGATGTGCCATGGTATGTGGTATTTACAATGTGACGTATGTGGAAGGTGCATCACATTATAAAGCCCTGCGCCACAAGGAGGTGATGTCACAGTACACAATAACTGGCATATCTCTGGGGATGTAGCAGTTATTGTACATCTGCTGATTAGTGTTTTAATGTAGTAAATGGATTCCTTTAGAACAGTGTATAGATAAGCACTCAGGGCCAGATGTAGGTCACCAAATACCGGTCGGTAACGGCCGATTTCAACCATTACCGACCGGTATTTGGTGATTGAGATGTAGGGGGCCTAAATTTTACAGAATCTGTAAATTTACCGAATCAGTAAATTTACCGATTCTGTAAAATACCGATTCGGTAACTTTACAGAATCGGTAAATCTATATGTAGGTGGCACTGCAAACAGTGCCACAGGCCCCTAGGAATTTGTTATTTACCATGTAATACTATTGCATGGTAAATAACGAATTCCTGTGTACATGCAGATCTGTGCATGTACACCTGTGCCATGTGGCACACAGACATGACCTAAGGGCATGTATGTGTGTCACATGGCACACAAGCCTGAATCAGGGGTGCAACCAGGTGTCATTGTGACACCCTGTCCCCCTTGTCAATTTGGTAACTTCACCGAATCGGTATTTACCGATTCGGTAATTGACATAGGTTCTTATGGGGCTCAAGGCCCATAGGAATCAATGGCAATTGCCGAATCGGTAAATGCTGATTCAGTAATTACCGAATCATTCCGATTCGGTAAAAATGACCTACATCTTATTTACAGAATCTAAAATACTGAATCTGTAAAATTCAGTATTTTAGAGTCGGTAAATAAGATTTACCTAAATCTGGCCCATAGTGAAGTATGGTCACTACAATACTGAAACAGAAGTATGATAGTGTTTACTGGAAGTGTAAGAATACAGATTGGGGAATTGAAGGTATGAAAGACAAGTTTGTCGGTGCACAGAACACTGCATGCATAGTCTAAAGGTGTTTGAAGCAGTCCATGCTCTAAGGCACACTTTCACCATGAGTACTTGGGTACTGGTTGAATGATTACAATTCTGCAAGGAGAGTGTAACGTCAAAGTGTATCCGTAACGTGTGCGCGGGTACGCGCAGAGGACGATTTACTGTACAATGGATGGTGTGATCACCGTACGCGTACGGTACAAATACCGAAAAAAACCAATGAAAAAGGAATTATATAGAATTTATTTTAATATATTGAAGAAAAAAATGAATCAATAAAAACGTTATTTTTAAATTTAGTTGTGTTATTATTTTACATTAAGAATATGAAATATAATTTAAAAAATATAATAAATATAAATATTTATAATAAAAATGTAAGAAATTAGTATAAAAAGAAAGAAATATAATAATTAATGCATTTAAGAATTATCATTTACAAAACCTTTGAAATTCACTGAAAAAAAACAGGTTTCACACATGTTATAATTAGCTGGGCATTTCACTCATACAAAACCTTTGAAATTCCCCCGTTATAGTTAGTTAAGCTAACTATAACTCGCGCGCCCGCAATGCACTGTTGATGACGTCACATATTACATCACTCATTACATGGTCAGTGGCATCACTCATGACATCACTGATGGTTGGTGATATGCAATAATAAAGACTTGATTGGCACAATTATTGCGGGTCCACTTTTCGTTTCTTGCCTGAACAACGGCGTCTGAAAGTGACGATTTTGAACATATATATATATATATATATATATATATATATATATATATATATATATATAAATATATATATATACATATATATATATATATATATATATATATCAAGCTCCACGGGGATGTCCAACAGTAGGCAGCACGCGCACACAGAGTAGCTTTTCCCCAGAAGCTTTATTCAGGTACAAACAATCGCGCTGGTCCGTGAAGTAAAGCAGCAACTGCACCCTGACGCGTTTCTCGACAAACAACAGGAGAGGGCCACGGAGCTCCCGAGTTGGTGGGGCTCCGAATCTGGGGCACGGAGAAGGATCGAAAACAACGCGCTGCCCGGCGCTGGAGCTGAGCCCCTAAATAACAATGTGTGCAAGGCGCCACCATTAAGGGCATGGAAGCGGACTACACCTCCCAGAGTGCTACGTGTAAAGGCTCATACAGAGCGGACCCATATGGACCCACGATAGGAGGGATTAAATAAAGGTGTGGCCGTGACTGTGCCTGGAACTGCAAGACTCCCTTTGAAAAAGAGCAGGTCTCGAAACGCGTCAGGGTGCAGTTGCTGCTTTACTTCACGGACCAGCGCGATTGTTTGTACCTGAATAAAGCTTCTGGGGAAAAGCTACTCTGTGTGCGCGTGCTGCCTACTGTTGGACATCCCCGTGGAGCTTGATATATTTGCGGCCGTCCTGCCGCAGGGCTGGCACCACCTCGACAAACAACAGGAGAGGGCCACGGAGCTCCCGAGTTGGTGGGGCTCCGAATGTGGGGCACGGAGAAGGATCGAAAACAACGCGCTGCCCGGCGCTGGAGCTGAGCCCCTAAATAACAATGTGTGCAAGGCGCCACCATTAAGGGCATGGAAGCGGACTACACCTCCCAGAGTGCTACGTGTAAAGGCTCATACAGAGCGGACCCATATGGACCCACGATAGGAGGGATTAAATAAAGGTGTGGCCGTGACTGTGCCTGGAACTGCAAGACTCCCTTTGAAAAAGAGCAGGTCTCGAAACGCGTCAGGGTGCAGTTGCTGCTTTACTTCACGGACCAGCGCGATTGTTTGTACCTGAATAAAGCTTCTGGGGAAAAGCTACTCTGTGTGCGCGTGCTGCCTACTGTTGGACATCCCCGTGGAGCTTGATATATATATATATGTATATATATATATATATATATGTCAGTAAATTCGCTAGTCGACTCGAGGCAGCCGCCGCAGCCCAAATCCAACAAGACAAAAGAGCAGACCCAGGATTTCGTGCTTTAATCAAGGTGCTTTATTTCCTCCAGCAAGCCAGCCGCCATTACGCGTTTCGCTTTCCACAAAGCTTGATCACATGGCAAGTTGCTGATGCCGTTATTTAAAGTGCTAGTGCGCGGCAATTACATGGTACAGCCAACAACATAGAAACAATACTTTTCAATCATATTGTACTGGAGGAATTTTTGAAAGTTTAGCGCAGTTATTTACACATTTGAAAAATTTATAAAATATATAAATAAATAAATATTTTAAAATTCATTGTCAAATTCATGTATAAATACAACAAGTACCTCGAATGTGTGTAAAGTACTTCTACCCTGCGGAACAAGATTCATTGAATACCGCCAGAGAACTGGTACATTATTCAGCAATTATATAACAAAGTCTGAACAAACCATACAACATCTTGGGTAGTGCAATATAGATCACTATTTCAAACGTGTGTATAACATTTTTCAAAGAAATAAAGCCCAAGTGGGCATAAGCTTTCTGTTAATGAAAGTTAACTCCATCACGGCTGTCCATTGCCCCAAATGAGTAACGGCATCCAAGAGGTCAATGAATGTGCAATGTAATATTAAGAAAAAAGTGCAAGTGCAACTGCAAAAAAAATGAAAAAACCATATTGGATTCACCAGAAACATTCCTGGTACAACCCTCTTACAGTAGCTCAATATATAAAAAATCATGAACAGAGAGGATGCGAACCCCTTTACTTATCAAAAAATTATTTCTGAAATTATTGAGTCCACTACACAATTTGAATAAAAAACCATCTGTACTAAAGTCATGTTGCACTTGCGAAACCCTGAATAAAAGACCTATAAATTCATCTTCACCGGTCTACGAAGACCCCTGTATTTTTGGTCACTGGGCTGATTGTAAGGCAACACTGTCCAATTGACATATTGCTAGACCACATTTACTGAACGTTTCACGGCTAAAGGCATGTGTATAAGTCTTCCGTTGCGTTGAAACCATTAGGTTGTTTGCTATCTAACTTGAGAATGTACCGGGTTTCGAGAAGACGAAGCCTCGCATCTTGATCCCCGCCTCTTTTCATGGGCCATAGAGAGTCAATAACAAAATATGAAAGAAATACCGAGTTATGTTCAGTTTCAAAATGCCTTGCTACCGGTAGGCTTGGTCTTTATTGTTGATTGCCCTAATGTGCTGGAGTACAGGCTTGTGGACCGGTAAACGGGTGCTCCCCACGTACCTGAAACCACAGGTGCACTCCAGCACATAGACCGCAAAGTCTGTCTTGCAGGTCAATCGTTTAGAAATTTCTCGAGGCTCTTGTGAAAAGGGGCCAACATACGTAGTTTTGTTAATACCGTGTTTACACGCCTTACATTGGACACACTTTTTAAAACCTCTGCCCAGTGCCTTCCATGTATTGGATATTTGGGGTTCGAAGGTGTTTTTGACCAATGCCTTAGCCATGGACTTAGATTTCCTGAATGTTAGGAGGGGTTTGTCTGGTACCCTGTGGCCAATAGTTGGATCTCCCTGTATGAGGTTCCAATTTCGATAAAATATCTTTCTAATGGCCGAATGTTGTCTACTATACGACAAAATCATGCGAGGTGCAATCCCATCTCCCGAAGGGGTTATCTGGCAATCCTGCATTTTGGGGGTCAAAGCAGTTTCACAGGACATTAGCTGCGTTTTTCTCAGGGCAGCCTCAATGCTGTTATTGGAATATCCCCTTGCTAAGAATCTGCACTTGCTGGCTTCCTGTGCGATTCTACACTCCTCATCACTGCTGCAAATCCGCCTAATACGCAGCATCTCCCCGTAAGGGATACTGCGAATAAGATGTCGTGGATGGTGACTTGCAGCATGCAGGATGGTGTTGCCTGCTGTTGGCTTTCTGAACAATTTAGTTTCTATACAGTTATCTACTATATATATTTCCATGTCCAAAAAGCTAACAGAATCTGCATGAATATGTGAAGTAAACTGTAAATTTAAGTTTTTGTTATTAAGGCTAGTGACAAACTCCCTTGCTGCCTTCTCCATCCCTCTCCATACAAAGAATAGGTCGTCAATATACCTCAGGTAGGTGACCACATGTTGTTCCATGACCTCCAGGAGTTCACCAGCCAGGACCTGTTCCTCCCACAGTCCCATGTGTAGACAAGCGTAACTGGGGGAGAAACAGGCCCCCATGGCGACTCCTCTTATTTGTTGAAATATCTGATTGTTGAACAAAAAGAGATTTTGCTCTAAACACATTTTAGTCATGGCCAACAGCATCTTGTTGTGCACCCCACAATGTATGGGACGTTTGTCCAGGAAATGTTCCATTGCTTTGAGTCCATCCCGTTGTCTAATTGATGTATAAAGGGAGGACACATCTAAGGTCATAAGTAAAAATTCTGGACACCACTGCAAATTTCCAATTTTCTGAATGAAATCAGTAGAATCTTGTACATATGAACTCAGCCCTTTCACCCAGTCTTGCAAAAAATAGTCAATGTATTTAGAAACATTTTCTAGCGAACTGTCAATGGCTGAAATTATCGGGCGCCTTGGTGGATTTACACAGTCTTTATGAATCTTGGGGATTAAATAAAAGGAGGGCACCACCGGATGTTCCTTTCTCAGGAACCGAAATTCATCTTCCCTTATGAATGAATGAATGAATGAATGAATGAATGAATGAATGAATGAATGAATGAATACTCATTTATATAGCGCGTGGTTACCCGGAGGCATCCCAGCGCTGCAGTGATCCAATTCATCCCCCGAGAGATTACAGAAATAGGAAAGTTTTTTGCATTTTTCTAAACCTAGGGTGGTTCTCTTCCATCCGAATAGGGTCCGGCAGGTTGTTCCAAAGTTTAGCTGATTGGACAGAAAAACGTCTGCCGCCCATGTGGATTCTCCTTATTCGTGGGACTGCCAGAAAGTTCTTACTACTAGATCTAAGGGTCCTATTGGTTTGGTAAGGGCAAAACAGAGGTTGAGTTAGGCCAGGTCCTGTCTTGGTCAAGGCTTTATGGACAATAGATTCGACCGTTTGTTGTATTGGCAACCAATGGAGTTGCTGAAGTGCTGGTTTGGCAGAAGTTCTACGAGATATCTTTAGAAGCATCTGGGCTGCGCAATTCTGTACCGTCTGTAGAGCCCTGAGTGTCCCTAGTGGTGCCCCTAAATATACTGCGTTGGCATAGTCCAGGTGTGTTAGAATCCGGGCCTGGACTAATATCTGCCTTGCTTCGAACGGAAGCAGTTCAATGATTTTTCTAAGAGATCTCATCAGGGCGTAGCAGGTCGCTGAGTTTGCACCAAAAAGTTAAGTGCTGGGTCTTTCTGGGGGAAGGGGGTTGCCCAAAATAGTAGGACACCATCCGTCCACCATGGAGGGAGCATCATGCCCCAGCATCATGATCTCCGTCTTTGTTCCATTAAGTTTCAGGAAAGAAGCATCCATCCACTCACGAACCTTGCTAAGGCAGGAGGAAAGTTTACCATAAGATGACATCTGGCCAGAAAGGGTGATGATAAGCTGCGTATCATCAGCATACATCACTAGTTGCACTCCCCAAGGTAACACCACCTCAGCCAGAGGCCTCATATAGGTATTAAATAAGGTTGGGCTGAGGGATGACCCCTGGGGAACGCCACAGTGAAGATGCGCGGGTGGAGAAGAGATGTCATCCTCAAATACAGAGAAAGTCCGGTCGGAGAGGAAGGATTGCAGCCTTTTCAGCGCGGTCCCAGTGACACCCACATCACCCATCCTTTGAATCAGAATAGAGTGATTAACGGTGTCAAAGGCCGCGCTGAGATCTAATAACAGTATGGCTGCACAACTGCCTTCATCTACAATCCTTCTTGCTTCCTCAATAACTGCCACCAGAGCCGTTTCAGTGCCTTGTTTGCACCTGAATCAGGTCTGGGTTGGATGCAGTAAGTTCTGGGTTTCTAGATGGTTTGAAATCAGAGAATTGACATATTTTTCAGTAAGTTTGCTAATTGTGGGCAGCAAAGAGATAGGGCGATAGTTAGCCCAATTGTCAGGGTTGAGGTTGGGCTTCTTCAATAGCGCCTTTACTCTTGCATGTTTCCAGTGGAGGGGGACTTCCCCAGCTGAGAGTGAAGTATTGATCACCTCCTTAATCACCGGGGCCACAACATCAGAGACCAGGTTGAGCATGGTGGGAGGTGCTACATCAGCCGGTGAACTTGATTTAAGGTTACTCAGAAGTGATTGAACCTCAAGGCAATCAAGAGGGGGAAATGTCTCAAGGAGATTCAGTTCAGAACTAGGGGGCGAGGCTAATATCCACGGTGTATCATGGAAAGTGGAATAGATGTCTGTTATTTTTCATACAAAAAAAATTGCTAATTCCCTGCAGCGTATATATGCAAGACTGGGATCAGCAGTGGGAGTAGGTGGGGTGACTAAGGACTTCAATATTTTAAAGATTTCCCTGGAAGAGCTGGAGGCAGAGGTAATTTCTTCCTGGTAATAATTGGATTGAGTAGATTTGATCACTTTTTTATAGTTGCGTAGAACAGTCCTATAGATATCCTTACTGGCTTTAAGGTAGTCTTTTCTCCAGAGCCTCTCTTTCTGTTTACAGAGTTGTTTAAGGGTTCTAAGCTCTGGAGTGTACCAGGCTTTTTTGTTTGCTCCGATACGATGGGAAAGCTCAACCTTAGGTAGGGTCTGGTCCAGTGATTCCTCTAGCCAAAGATTATAACAATCGTTTGCGTCTGAGGGGTCATTACTAATTTCAGGTTCAGTTTCTAAAAGGTTGAGTGTCCATTTCTCAGTCACCAGTGGAGGTGTTATGACACCTCAACTTCTCCAAGCCTGGAGCTTTGCATTTTGATCCCCCCAGGCTATTTTCAAGGTTGGCAAGTTGCTTTTTCTATAACATGAGGAGTCTCCAAGTTGTTTTTCCGCCTCCGCCAGGTATAAGTCATGGGGCCAAAGCACCACATTGACGCCCTTGTCTGCTTGCCGCACCAAAATGTTGTTGTCAGAGTCCAACTTTTTCATTAATTGTACATAGCTCCAATTTTGCTTATTCATTCTCTGATGTTTGTTGTTGGTGACAATATATAATTTTTTCAAGTCTTTCACCACCAAATCATGGTAAACATCTATGTTGTCATGTGGCATTATGGGCTGGAAAGTGGACTTAGGTTTAAAAGGAGTTTGACAAGCATTCATATTTCCCCAATCTGTGTGCACTTCACTTTCTTGGCTCCCATCAGTCTCTTTTTGGAGGGACCAAAGTTTGTCTAAAGCTCCTTAGTCCCCAACCACTAGTAAAGACGGACTCCTTGCTTCGACAGTGCGTTTTCTTTTTGACTGAAGACTATGGAATTTGCTGAGTTTAAGTTTTCGAACAAACCTGTATGTATCCATACGTGCATCCGCATAATTGAAATCACATGGCGGGCAGAAAGATAATCCCAATGCTAGCACTGCCTCCTCCTGTCTAGTCAGTGCCGTTTTGGTTAAGTTGATCACTGAGTTGGAGTTGTTGCCTGAGATGTACTCCGGTTCTGATATCGGTTCCATCTGCCTCTTGGGGGTCCCTTGGGCTTGCCTCTTGCGCAATATATATATATATGATCCAAGGATTTTCACCGTGTTGCCAACACAAAAATCCACTCAAGCCACGAAATAGTTCTTGAAGCGTGAGTTTAATTAACAAAACATGTAGCAAGTAAACGCCCGACGCGTTTCGGTGCCAGAGCACCTTGGTCACAGGTCAAAGTAATGTTTGTGCAATAAGAATACATATAGTGCAATTCATTTACATAGAAATAGGACTACTCTGTCTCTACATTAAGATGATTTTGGCAGACATCTTGGAATAGTGTTTTAACCATTGCGATGGTAAAGTATAAATAAAGTTTTTACATGAGCAACATGAAAATAATCATGAAGTAGTCAACACCACTATTTCTGAATAGTATTTGCTTAATACAAGGTGCACATATTAACCAATAAATATACCATATGGTATTATTTCATCTTCGTTATATATGTTCTAACGAATGTTTCATGAAAAACGTTTCATGCACAAAAATACTGCCCAAGTGGGCTTATTACAATAAAGTTGATATTTCAGACCGGAAATAATCACAGCGTGTTTTACAATACTGCCCTAGTGGGCTATTAGTCAGAAAACAGTGCACTATTCAAATTTCAAGTGCGGCTTTGACTAAATAAATAACGTATCACTCTTGTTATATACAGCTTCATTTTCTGTCTTCACAAGATGTTTTAACTGCCTTTTCTTCAAACTGACTTGCTGACAGTTTCATGTCTCCTAAAAAATTAAATTTAAAATGTGCCGTCAATGTGTATTTAAAATGATATAGACAAACAAAACAGAAAGCTTTGAGATTGTATATAAACTGTACAGGACATGAATATACGTAGTAAAGATACCAGTTAAAAGTTACATTTCAGGAATATTATATAGTGGAAATTAATACTCCCAATATGAACTCTCAGTAACATTAGTGAGATACTTGTCCACAACCCAAGTGAACCCCCATCTCTTCATCCTTATTTTAACCTCTCGGATGAACTGTGTCATATTTAATTATTAATTTAGATTCTAAACATCTGAGTTCATTTACTCTGTCTCCTCCCCGTTCAGATTTAGGAATTCTGTCAAAGGCACAATATCTTAGAAAGGAAACATTTTTGTTGTGCTTTTCTTTAAAGTGCCTGGCCACCGGGTATTGCCTATCTTCATTAACAATTGCTCTGGTGTGGTCTGGTGGGAGGAGCAGGTGGCCAGTACCATCAGTGCCTTTACCCACAAGGTGGTCCTCTGGATGAGGTATATAGATGACATGTTTTGTATTTGGAGGGGAACAGAAGATGAGGCCAATGAGTTTGTGGTGGAACTTAATAATAATGATTACAATCTAAAGGTCACCAATACTGTACATGAGAATACAATTGAATTTATGGACATGGAAGTTACTGTCCAAAAGGACATATTAACAAGTAAACTGTTTAGAAAAACAACCGCTGGCAATAGCATAGTGCATGCGAACAGCTGCCATGAGAGAAATCTTATTAGCAGTATTCCTTTTGGAGAGCTCTTACGAGCTAAAAGGAACTGCAGTTCAGAAGAGTTATTGAAAAAAGAACTTAAGATTATGACTGACCGTTTTCTAGAAAGAGGGTACTCACAGAAAATGGTAAATCAAGCTTGTTTAAAAGTTTCCAAAATTGACAGAACAACAACACTATCCAGCAAACCTAAGATTACCAATGAAGTAGAACCCTTAAGGTTCATCACTGCATACAATAATCAGTCTTGGGAATTGCGTGCATGTCTCAAAAATATTGGCATGTCTTAAACACGGATTCTACATTAAATAAATTTGTGGGGGGGACAACCGAGAATTACATATAGGAAATGTCCTGCACTTTCAGATCTATTATGCTGTAACCTGATACCAGATGATAAAGTGACCAATCCTATTCAAGGCTTCTTTCCTTGTTCCTCCTGCAAAGCCTGTAAGACCAGTCCCAAATGTAAAGAAATAACATTGTCCCCAGACCATAAACCTTTTGTCATTTCAAAATATTTAACACGTACATCTGATTTTTGCATCTATGCTCTAAGCTGCCCATGTCCACTTGTCTACATTGGAAGTACCATAAATCCAGTTAAAAAGCGGATATTAGAACACACCAGAGCTTTCTAGCCCACATCGAAAGTTTGCCCGACTAGATTATTTTTTTACATCTTCGCAGTTTTTGGATTCAATTAGTGTCGAAATTCTACCCCAAGTCATTTCAGACCATAATCCCATAATTGCTGAGATCGAGGTCCTTACAGAATTTCAGAACACAAGCAGGTCTTGGTCATTTCAGAGAAATTTGTTATGTGATGAAGAATATTTGCAATCTATGACGACTATTATTAATGATTTCTTTTTAACAAATAACGATACTGCCTCCCCACCAGTGGTCTGGGACACTTTTAAATCAATCGTACGTGGAGAGACAATCAGTTTCGCAAACTTTAAGAGAAAAAAAATTCAAATAGAATTTAAGGAAAGGTTAAATAAGATTAGGTTAGCCGAGATGGATCTTGCGACGGCATGTAAGAATAATATAAGCATAGAAGACGCGCAATTACGTCTAATAATTGAGCGTTCTGGTCTACGGACCCATCTAGCAGATAAAGTAGCATTAGATTTTAAGCAATATAAAACAGAACGGTATGAGTATAGCGAGCGCACCGGTAAAATCCTAGCACAACGTCTCCGTCAGAAATCCTCTGTTAATGAAATTCAGGGTGTCAATGACATGAAAGGGGACTTTCATGAATGTAGGGAAGGAATTTTAGAATCATTCCTGGAATTCTATAAAACATTGTATAATGACCTCAACAATGAAGTAGATAAGACTTTGAATCCTGTAAATTATTTTCACAGTACCAATCAATCATTATTGGGATGTGTAGAGTCTGATTTATTTCGACGCCCAATAAGTTGGGATGAGATTGAGCAAGCCATTCTGAGTCTTGCGGCTGGCAAAGCCATGGGATTTGACCAGATACCTCTCGAATTTTATCGGTCATTTAGACATATGCTGAAATCAGAGCTTATAAAGATCTTTAATTCAGCATTTCAAGGGAAACCACCTGATTCATGGTCTACCGCTATTATAGTGGTGTTTTTGAAGAAAAACAAGGATTCGAAAGATCTGGGCTCATATCGACCCATATCACTTATTACGGCAGACAGCAAGATTTATTCCAAAATTCTTGCAAATAGACTTAACCAGGTAATGCCCAGTTTAGTGTCTAATATTCAACACGGTTTTATCAGATGTAGAGATACTACTGATCACGTTAAACGCGTGATCACTCTTTTAGATTGGGCACAGGCAAAGGAATCCCCAGTTGGGGTGATCTTACTCGATGCTGAAAAAGCGTTTGACAGAGTAGACTGGGGATTCCTTTGGACTGTGTTAGAAGGGAAGGGGTTTCCCCCACAATTTATTCAGGCGGTGCGCTCGCTTTACTCTGCTCCTAAGGGCATAATTAGATTAGGCACTGATCAATCGAGATCTTTTTCAATCACGAGAGGGACTAGACAAGGGTGCCCTTGCTCCCCGCTTTTATTTGCGTTATATTTAGAACCTTATTTGAGTAGACTTATTTTGGAACCTAATATTCCACCAGTTCGTCTTTTTGAAATTGACCATAAAGTTTTAGCGTATGCGGATGACGTCGCAATTGTCACTTCTGATGTCTCCTCTGCGCTACCCACAATAATCGATCTGGCCAATGAGTTCGGGAAGGTCTCCGGCTACAAGCTAAACATAACGAAAACTCAGATTATACATTCGGAAACGGGTAAACCCACTGATATTCCACTAAATTCTACTGGTTCATATCTTGGCGTTACTTTATCTTCTAAGGTTGAGGATATTGTCGCATTAAATTTAGACCCCCTACTCATATCTACCAACAGAACGTTAGAAAGATTTAATAATTTACATTTGTCATTGTATGGTCGAACTAATGTTATTAAGATGATGATTTTTCCAAAATTTTTGTATTTTTTCCGTACTATTCCTCTATTTTTCCCAATGTCCCTTTTCAACAGAATAGACAGAATGGTGACGAGGTTTTTGTGGGGGTACCATCGTGCTAGAAGATCTCTAAAATGGTGTACTCTTCCATCAGATTGTGCTGGTTTGGGGCTTCCGAATTTTAAATTGTATTACTGGGCTATTGCTCTGAAAACTTTTCGGGTTCTGCTTTTCCACGATTACGTATCAGACCCAGCTATTTCACCTTCTATTTTTGAAATGCTCCTAGGTACCCATGCGCGGCAATGCCTGCTGAAAGTAATTGAACCCAGTTACTATAAAAAAACAAAATTCAAGGTGCTTCTTGCTGCATGGTTAATTTGGCGGCAAATGAACAAAATTTTACATATAATTCCAAAATTGAATTATTACACCCCTTTATCTGAAAATAAGATATTACCCGGAATATTCCAAGATAAGGTAATTTATCGATGGCGTATGAGTCAGATTTATTTACTGGGCCAATTGTACCAAAACGGGTCTCTTATGTCCTTTTCTAAATTACAAGAGACATTTGGTTTATTTAGGAACGATTTTTTTAAATATCTACAGATTCGCAGCTTCCTGGAAAAAAAAAATGTTTTATTTACCGATACTATGGAAACAATTGACATTCTAGAAAGCTCCAGAAAGAACAGTTGTATTGGTATCATTTACCAGTTAATGAATAACAGGATGCAGAATGATCTTGATCATCATACCCTGAAATGGGAGAGAAAGATCGGCACTGCAGGGATTGATTTGGTAAAAGTGTTTGAGATGAGCAATAGGACACTAATTAATAGCTCTCTTAAGAGTCAACATTTTATGTCCACCTTAGATCTTTATTATACACCTGCAAAACTGGTAAAATGGAAATCTTCAAAAGGTATTAACTGCAGCCGCTGTGGAATTTTAGCAGCCGACTCAATTCATATGTTTTATAGCTGTACCAAACTTGCTGTATATATTGAGAAGATTGAAAAGTTTCTGTCTAATTTGCTACATGTACGGATTACGCTTCATCCTACTATTATTATCTTTGGTGTTTATTTTCCCTCTCGGAATTTAAAGACAGATCAAGAACATTTTTTGTTTATGGGAATGTCTATCTATCGAGCTTGTATTACTTCCAGATGGCTGGATGTTGATCCACCAACTTTTGAACTATGGCTGGGAAAGCTGCTAAATGTTTATAGAATGGATAAAGCAGTTTATAAATTGAAAGGACTCAAAAAGAAGACTTTTGGTCGGAAGCTATGGTCACCAATTGATAATTGGATTTAAAGTGTATAATGGTTGCTTTTTGTAAAGAATTATGTTGGATTTCTCATTTTTGTTTTATCCTTGTATGTATTACCTCTGCCAGAAAATAATAAAAAAAAAAAAAAAAAAAAGAACACACCAGAGCTATTATTAATGAAGATAGGCAATACCCGGTGGCCAGGCACGTTAAAGAAAAGCACAACAAAAATGTGTCCCTCCTACGATATTGTGCCTTTGACAGAATTCCTAAATCTGAACGGGGAGGAGACAGAGTAAAGGAACTTAGATGTTTAGAATCTAAATTAATCATTAAATATGACACAGTTCATCCGAGAGTTACAAATAAGGATGAAGTGATGTGGGTTCACTTGGGTTGATGGACAAGTATCTCACTAATGTTACTGAGAGTTCGTATTGGGAGTAATAATTTCCACTATATAATATTCCTTAAATTTAACTTTTAACTGGTAGATTTACTAGCATCAAGTTATTAGACAGAATGGTCACAGCATGACCATTTTTACATAGCATAGAAGACTATGTGCACCAGGCACTAACCTATGTATATGTGCTTCTTTTGCTTCAAAAGACAAGCTATCTGAAAGGTTTTCACCACAGTATGAAATCTGTAGGTAGTAGAATCTTTAGTGCATTTAGACTTTGGTTATTTTAAGTGAATATTGCATTTTGACAAGTATTGCATAGAGTGTACACTGTTCTTAGTGGATACTTTTTAATACTCTGTGGTGTATTTCTCATGTGAGTTTCATAGTCTAAAAACAGTGTGGTTAAGACTAAACTCTCTTCATAGAGTAAGCACTGTTTACAGTCCCCACCGTTCTACTCATATCAACTTAATTTATCAATGTAGGTTTAGTGACTGTGAGATACAGATAAAATCTGTCTGTAGTAGGGGATTCATTTTCAAACAGACATTCAGGATCTGAACCGTTGTATACATATTGAACACCATGTGCAGTGAGGGTTTGCCATGTGTCTGTGGTTGATTGTTAATGTGAACTAGGCTACCTGTGAAGTGTATGGTATAGGGTCAATGTTGCTCATAACACATGCTTGCTACACCTAAGGGAGTTGTATCTGTGATAGCATTAATGATGCTTCATAATATTCTGAGCTTTTTGTATTTACTTTCAGGCATCTAATGCTATACTCGTTTTATAGAGTAATGTGTACAAAAGAACCTTGGATGATGTTATCAGCGCTGTCATCAATGATGTCATTTGAGATGTCATCAGTGATGTCATAATTGATGTTATAGAACATGATGAGTGATGTAATATGTGAGGTTACAAGCAGTAAATGGTGGGGGTGCAAGGTAGAGTTAGCACTGCTTATTATAACTGATGAATTTCCGCATTTTCTTTGTTCAGATCGTTAATGTTGCCACTGACATGCTCACCTAAATATAACGTTACTTTAACCTTTGGTTGTTTCAGTGAATTTCTAAGGTTTGTTTCAACAAAACCAGATCATTTTATCACACCTAACTATAATGTTACTATAACCTTTAATTTATTGCATTGACTTTCCAGGGTTTTATTAATGTATAGTGATGTGAAAGGTGCGGGGTCAAAACGGCGGAGCTTGTAGGTGATTTGGTGTCTTTGAATACTTAGCAGCATTTAAAACGGAGAATCTGGACTCTGCCCTCAGATTAGAAGACAACAAGAAAGAACCCACTCATCTTGAACCATCATTATAGAAGAGATTGCACTCCAATAAATCAACAATGGATTCGCCTCCATCCAGAATTTCAAATAGTGTTTCAACAATCAATCGTAGAGAAAACACACTGTGCATCAGCCTGGAAAATTATGAGAATAACAGAGCATACTACAAACGTGGAAGGGGCTGGGCCAAACAGGAAGAGCTGGTAGGTGATTGGGTACCTTTACATACTCAGCAGAAATTAAAAGGGAGAACAGTGGACTCTGCCCTCGGACCAGGAGATGACTTGAAAGAACCCACTCATCTTGGACAGTCACTACAGAAGAAATTGCACTCCAATAAATCAATGATGCCTTCACTTCCATCAAGGATTTCAGATCATTTTTTAATGTGCAATTGTAAAGAAAACACACTGTCTATAAGACTGGAAAATGGCAGGAACACTGTTGCATGCTACTAAAGGGGAAGGGTGGGGCTAATCAGGCAGAGGTTGTAGGTAATTAGGCAACTTTGCATACTGAGCAGTAATGAAAAGGGAGAACCATGGACTCTGCTCTCAGACCATGAGATGGCAAGAAAGAGCCCCCTCATTTTGGACAGTCACTTTGGAAGAGGTTGCTCTCCAATAAATCAACAATGCAATTACCTCCATTGTGGATTTCAGATTGTTTTTCAATGTGTAATTGTACAGAAAAAACACTCAATCAGCCTGGAAAATGGAACACCATTGCACATTACTATAGTTGAAGAGGCAGGGAAAAATGGGTGGAACTAATAGGTGTCTTTTTTTTAAGGGGAGGTGGGCCACCCGGCCACCCTTCCAGAACCTAAAAAAGGCCCTGGGGACTCCATTACCCAGGCTGTATCTTTTTAAGGGGAGGAGGGCCGAGCGCCCTCCCTCCCTGAGATTTATTCTGGTCCTGAGGACCCCCTCCACGGTACCTCAATTTTCAATTTGTGGGTCCCCTGGTGCCCACCTAGGGCACTCCCCAAACACACGTTGGAGGCCATGGGGGGAGCCCTAGGGCCTCACAGCCCCAGCCATCTCCCGCTTGCTATGGGAACCGGCACTGATCCCACCTGCAGGAAACAGCTATTTATGCTGCTCCCTCGGGCAGGAGAAATATCTTGATCTGTTTCTTTGTCCCCATCAGTGCGAACAGGGAAACAGATCAAAAGTCTGCTTCCGGCTGGCTGTAGTATTTTTAAAGCTCCAGCTAGCTGAAAGCTGAGATTGTGTTTGCTTAACAAATGCTCCTTCCAGGCTGAGGCAAACACAAGTTTCACTGCACATGCCAGTGCGAGCAGGGAAACTACTATGTCCTGGGGTGGGCTACCTGGGGCACAGTATGCAAGATGGCCCCGTGGGTTGCGGTCCCTGATTTCTTTATTGGCTCAGAGAGGGGCCTCATGGCCCCCTCCCATTTCATTAAGTTAATGGGGAGAAGATGTAGCCTTACTCCTAGAGCGGTCAACCTCAAAGCTGAGGAACCGGGCTTGAGTATTCAGCAACGACACTTAACATCCTGTGATTATCACTTAACCTCCCCGTGCCTAACAAAAATGAATGTGTCCTTCTGTAACGAAACTGGTGCTCATATAAAACGCTCTGTTACCCGATTCCAGGTCTAGTTCACGCTATATAAAACTTTATAAAGAAAGAAATAGGCTTGGAGAGGGGTGCCGTGCAGCTCCTCCCCTTTTTGGCACATTATGGCCCAGGGGTGGGATACCCCAAACATTTCAAGGCTCAAAGAGAGTTGTGTGGACGTATCCCCCTTCCCTTATGAAATGCGACCCGCGTGAAAATTGTATGATTTCAGCAAAAATGGCTGGGGTTTTTTCCATTTTGGCCGTGGTGTCTTTCTGGGTCCCCCCATGCAGCCTATGGGTAAGGGTATCCCTACCCTCCCCCTTATATCTTTTTTCTCTCAAACCTTTGGACAGGAAACTAAGTCCTAAAGTACTATAATGGTTGACAGCAACATATTTCTTGTGTAAATTGCAGCCAATCAGAACGCTCGCTCCCACTGGAGTTTGACTCCTGCAGGAGCAAACTGGGCCAAGTAAAAATAAAGTTCCATGGGCCAATCAGAACACTCTATTTTTAAACTGGCGCTCCCGCGAGAATCTCTCAAGCCTGTTGTGGGCTCAACCGTCCAGAAATGCAAATATTTTTTACCCTTAATTTCCAAAATAGCTACTGAATGTAGTTACAAAGAAAGCACAATCTGCATTCCAAGATCTAGCTTCCTGCCAAATTTGGTGCATTTCTGTTCAGCCTAGTAGCCCTGTCTAAAGAAATCTATGGAAAATGCATGGGGATTTTGGAATTTGGGGCCCCCCTTTTTTCAGGTCTCGGCTAGCAAAGGCTGCGCTTGCGCAGTCTCGCTGGCGAGATCTTATGTTTTCCAGAGTGGGGTTTGAACCGGCCCCTCTTCTCCATTGGCTGGCTTCCTAAACGGAGGTCAGCCATTGGAGAAGAGGGGCATCTTTCCATTTAAGCCCCGTCTTTTTGGGATTGAGGGTTGTGTTTTTTAAGTTCTTTCTCTCCTCTTCCCATTGGCTGGAATTTTACATTCCAGCCAATGGGAAGAGTAGAGAAAGAAAAACACGCCCCCAGTCGGAAAATGAAGGGTCTTTTCGGAGAGTCATATCTGCTTGACCTCCGCCGGAAGAAGTCTGGCAGCACCGGGCCGAACTGGAGCCCTCTTCCAGCACCGGCAGTAGGCAGTAACCAGTGCCACCCCCTCTTCAGCACCCGCTGCTGCTGAGCCTGCTCCGCTCCACGTCTGAGCCCACCCGCCAAACCTGCCACTTCCCATGCCCCCTCCACTTACAGCCTCTGGGCCATCCCCACTCCCCAGCAGCATGCTTTGTCCCCCGCACTGCTCACTCAGCAGTCCTCTCCAATCCAGTGAGCACGCGCCCTTTAATATCGCCGCCAGTCCCCTCTCCACACTCTGCAACCAGCCCTCCTCGCGTCGCCCCTTCTCCACGGCTGGGTCTGCCTGGCCCTCGCTCTACTTCCAGCCCTCTCCCCTGCACAACTAATGCCCCTCCCCAATAGCCATCTTCCTTGCCTCACGCCTCACGCCGTTCGAGCCCACTCCTCTCTGGCGGCCGTCTCCTACCTCATCGCTGACGGTGCCTGAAACACTCGGCAGCATGGACACCGGCGGGCCCGGCTCCTCGTGAGGCCGCGGCGGCCTGGGCGGCTTCTTCGGAGGGGCGGACCCGGGTATTCTCACTCGGATCTTGCGGGAGTGCCGTGTGAGTGAAGGGCTAGCTGGATGGTCGGGCTCAAGGGGAGGTGACACGAGGCTAGGGTAATGGCTCCTGGCGTTAAGCCAGTCTTCAGGCGTAGTCAGGGTATCGATAAGGGACGGCGTGATGATAATGCGGGTTCCTTCCCTACGACCCCGTTAGGGTTATTCATCAAAATGTACCTGCTTCAGTAATATTTGGGTGGTTTACGTACCCTGGTTGAGATATCTATGAAGCCGCAGAAAGTTTGGATGCGAGACCTTTGCTTACAGGAGTACGAGGGTTCCCAGAAGCGAACACGATTCTTGTTGTTTTTATTTTGGAAAGATGAAAGAGAACAGCAAAGACAATGCAAACGTATTTAAAACATTTAAAAAGTTGCACAGCTCGGTTAAATGGCACCGCTCCTCTGAAAGCTGCCGGACGTCACAGCAGCTGGATTGGCAAACGCAACTTCTCAGGAAGGAGGGAAGTTGTTTTCGTAGTTGGCGGGGTGTTTGATTTTAGGGAAGGCCTGCATGTGTAAACCTTGAATCACTCTGTACACTGCTGCGGTGCCTTGGGCTAACACTCGTTTGTGGGAGCACACACACCTATGCACGCATGCAGGTCTTTAGAGCACAAACGAACTTGAGAGAACTGGAGTGGCGCTCCCGCACCGAGGCGGGGGGTCCCGCCCATTTATGCATGAAACCGGAACTCCCACAAGAGCAGTGGCTTCAAACACCATAATACACACCAATGTTGTCATACGGGTGAATTGTTTTTCAAAATGAACAATACATACTTCTTGTCAAATGTGGATTTCACCAAAGTAAAAGCCTAGAAAATGAATTATCCACTCAAAGAATTCATTTTTCTCTAAGCACTACGACAGGCACTTTAAATAATGTAGGCATTGATTCATGAAAGTGCCAGGGGTATAGGAACTAAACTCGCACACGTTTTCACCCCCAACAGGTATGCATTTTTGACCCTGCCTCCTTGTCAACACCATTAGAAAAATCAACAGCCTCCTAGGTCTTGTGAAGATGTTAGTGAAAAAAGATAATAGCATTAGAAGGGGGTGTGGTGGAGAGGAATGAAAATGATAGAAAGCAAATGGTTCTTTCAAAGACCCTTCCTAATACTGCCTTCATGTCCTTCAGATCAGGGGGTAGCAAGGGGAGGGCCAATGGCACCAAACAGTAACCCCGGGGTAGCAGATCCTACATGTTGAATATGCGCCTACATAAAAAAGAACAAAAAGAAACCAGTTCACTTTGTGATGGTTTTTCTTGCCTCTCTTCCATGGTTGTGATCGTTTTTTCTTGTCTCTCTTCCCTGGTTGTGATCGTTTTTTCTTGCCTCTCATCCCTGGTTGTGATCGTTTTTTCTTGCCTCTGCCCCCTGGTTGTACTTGCTTTTCTTGCCTCTCTTCCCTGGTTGTGATCGTTTTTTCTTGCTCTTCCCTGGTTGTGATAGTTTTTTCTTGCCTCTCTTTCCGGGTTGTGATTGTTTTTTCTTGCCTCTGCCCCCTGGTTGTGCTCGCTTTTCTTGCCTCTGTTCCCTGGTTGTGATCGCTTTTCTTGCCTCTGTTCCCTGGGGCGTTACTGGGCAGTGGTGGGCGTGTGGTGAGGGGCAGTGGGTGCCCAGGGCATGGACGCCAGCGCACCGGCTGACCTGTGTCTCTGTGGCTGTGTGTGTGTGTGTGGCTGTGTGTGTGTGTGGCTCTGTGTGTGTGTGGCTCTGTGTGTGTGTGGCTCTGTGTGTGTGTGTGGCTCTCTGTGTGTGGCTCTGGGTGTGTGTGTGTGTGGCTCTGTGTGTGTGTGGCTCTGTGTGTGTGGCTTTCTGGGTGTGTGTGTGGCTGTGTGTGTGTGTGTGTGTGTGTGGCTCTGTGTGTGTTTGTGTGTGTGTGTGTGTGTGGCTCTGTGTGTGTGTGTGTGTGTGTGTGTGTGTGTGTGTGTGTGTGTGTGTGTGTGTGTGTGTGTGTGTGGCTCTCTGTGAGTGTGTGTGTGTGGCTCTGTGTGTGTGTGTGTGTGTGTGGGTGTGTGTGTGTGTGTGTGGCTCTGTGTGTGTGGGTTTGTGTTACTATCCTTGTGGGGACTTGGGTGTGATAACACACTCACGCTGTGGGGACTTGATTGCACTGTGGGGACCTGAACCCAGGTCCCCACAAGGCACTGTCTTCTAAATGATATAAAATGACTTTAGGAACATCTGTGTCAATTTTTACAACTTTCTAAAAAATTGCCTTGTGGGGACCTGTGTTTCATCAAGTGTGTTTATATTTTTGCTCCCTCTGTCCCCAGAGACAGGAGGTGGTACTGCAGCCTTAAACACACTTTGCATTTAAACACACTTTGCTCACCAGAAAACACACTAGCAGCAGAAAAGACCTACATTTTGAAGGAAAAGCTGCATGGATTTCTCTTTATCCAAATATTTTTTATGCAAATAATGTTTTACTCTATTTATTAAACAACATTTTTATTGACATGAGACTAATGAATTAAGGCTTTTTGTATCTGAAATTGTTGGTGGCTTTATAACCATTTCTAAAAGCAATTTAGGTCACTTTTTAATCCCAAAAATTTCCCTATTTCTGTTTGACCTGATCTGCAGTTTAAGAATAAGGGGGCAGATTTATGTTTCCTGGTGCATCCCTGCAAATCCGCAGGGATGCGCCAGGAAACTTGCGACACGCATCTCAATCCTTGCGCCACCATGGATGCACCGCATTTACAATGCGGCGCATGTTGCATCTGCTGCTGTAACGTTGGCACAGTGCAGGAGTTGTGTCGCGGGCACGACAACTCCAGCACTGTGCCAACTCTGCCCATGTCTAACGTGGTGCGTCAAGCCTTACGCCTGCTTCAAGCAAGTGCAAGGTTTTGACACAGCAGGGTCGGAAAAGTGACTGAGTGAAATCTTGTAGATTTCACTCAGCCACTTTTCCGAGGCGTTCCTGTGCCGGAACGCCCCACGCACCAGAACGCCCACATGAAACCTGACGCAGGTTTAATGTGGCACAGGGCTTTACAACGTGACGCATCTCCCTAGATGTGTCACATTGTAAATATCCTGCAGCATGGCACTGGCTTTACGCCTCCGCTGCGTCACAGAAGTGACGCAACAACGGCGTAAAAGTGGTGTACGGGGCTTGTAAATCTGCCCTGAGGTACATCGCACTGCAATGCAATATAAACAAATCGATTTTTTTTTGCAAATAACCTATAGTTATTAATGCCTATTGTTACATTGTAATGCTTGCACCATCTTGGACGCCTCAAATAGTAAGTCTAATACCATTGGGGCTGAATGTTTAATGTGCCTTGTGTTTAGCATGTCTGTGACTAGGTCCCAGCCCACAGAAACCCTACTACAGCACATTTACCTTAATTTCAGACATTAATTAGTACGCATATAAACTGGGCACAATAAGATCCACATTTCCTACCCTTCATGTAACAGAGTGCTGTGCTGCCCAAATGACAGAAAATAGCGTATCCCAGATTTAGAAACAGTCACCCACCGATGTCTTTGAAGGTGCTAATGCTAAAATTGGACATTACGATGGCGCTCAGCCTTGTGGAATGTGCAAAGGTAAGACTTCAGTGGAAATTCAAATATGTAGACAACTGCATAAGGGCCAATTGTGTAATATTAGTGCTTTAGTATAAAACACACACTACACGTAAGTATATTAGATGATATACTTTTTGACCCTTTGCCATTGTCTGGAGTCTCTTGGGGGCGAAGTCAGATTAGGCTCTGCACCAACACCTATGATTTGTGCAATATTCTATAATCTAATATTGATATTCTAATATCCCTTAGACTATATTACCTATGGGTTGACATAAAAGGGTTATTGTGTAGTGAGAGTTTGAACTTCTGGAGCAAAATAGGTTATAGTGCTAGATTGTTGCTACAGTTTCCACTGCTTTGCACACCTCTAGCACCAGCACAACCCTGTATTAAAGCTAGGCCTAGGGGGGTTGTTGTTGGAAAACCTCCTATTAACATATTTTTATAATTGCTAAATTTATATGAATCATATTTTGTATACCTACTGAACCAGATCCTTGTTCTAATCAACATACATTGATATTTCATACCACGAGTTCATTTTAGGCTTTGTAGGGGTGTGAAAGGTTTTCATTACTATTTCAGATAATGGGTACTTGAAAATAAAGTCTAGGCTGACAGTTGTGCAAAGCACAATGATGTCCCCCTCCCCGCAGAATGTAAGGGGAGGCCCATAAGTCTCCCAAATCTTGTTGATATTATTGACCTTGGCAAGAATAAGGGCCCCCACCCCCGAAGAGTTGATGGGGCCCATAAAAGAGCATGGTTTCCTCTGTGCCATGGTGGCTGCTGGTACTTGTGTTATGCCCCTGTACAGTGATATTGAATCTACTAGATGTGTTCCTCAACACCTCTTTCAAGTAGTAAACGTGATATAAATCCACTTACGATTTAATACCATCGACACAGAGCTGAAAATGGCAAATTACTCAATTGTAATTAATATTGTTCAACACATTAATAATTCAGGGTATCTCACTTGTTAAGAATATATTTGTTTGCCAGATCTGAAATTTCCCTGACTATACGCAATCGGAATATAATACAAACCATTTTTCGTTTGTTTTAGTTATATGAATTAGTTATTTAGATGAAAGTCGTTTTGTAACAGTGAGTATTAAACACTGAAGGTGAAAAATTAAAATATACGAAATTGATACCAGCTGACCCTCGTTGAAACAATTTTAAGCGCACTTGATAATCTGCTGAACTTTACGAAAAACAGCAGACATTCACCCCTATTCCAGTTTAAATACAATTTATTAATGATAGGATGCTAACTATTAAAGTCGTAGAGGTATAATATGCAACAGAGTAAAACTGCAAACTATTAAAGTGGTAGAGGTATAATATGCAACAGAGTAAAACTGCAAGCGTTGAAAGCCTTTTAACCAAGTGTTTAGATTCAATATTTGAAATATATTGCATAAGTAAACATGTGTGTATTGCCATTCTGTAAGTGTCTAGAGTGCGCAAATGTAATTAATAAGATTGACAGATTTACGGGGGAAAAAAGTACAACTGAACGCTTTGCTGGTGTCTTGTGAGCGCACACAAGGCTCTGTTTGAAATTGTCTGTTTCTCTTCATGTTAGTTAGTGAGTTTGAGAGCAGGGAGCCGAGGTGTGGCTGTGCTTCTATCACGGGAGGAAACACTTATCCATAACAAAGCCAAAGTCAGAGCTGGTAACCAGGCAGCCGCTGCTTTGGAGAGCCCTTCTCCTGCAAGGGCACGCGCACACACACCTGGACAAAGGCTGGCATTAGCATATCTAAAGTGATCGGGCAGACGTCCCATCCCCCACGGCAGCACTGTGTCCTGGCATTCTCCCCAAACGAAAGGCTTCATGGCGCAGTGATCACTCAGAATTTTCAATCCTGGGAAGTGAATGGTGAAAACACAGAGGGGTCTCGCAGGTGTATTCATTCACAGGGACATAACCACCAAGATGCCTTTACACTGTTTAGAATTAATATCGTATTTATAAGAGGTGCAAAGTTAAGTTAACCTCCAGCATTTAATAATTCCTGCACTATATGAACAGTTAAGACCCTGCGCCTGAAGGTGAGATTGGCTAAACTGCAAGAAAATGCATTAATTATAACATATTTGCTGAACTATTGACAACTTTCTGGTAATTTAATATGCATTTAATACCATACGATGTAAGCATCAAGAACACTGCTTTAATAATGTGCTGCTTTATACCTCCCAATTAAAATGGGTTACCCAATACAAGTGCTTTGTTGCATACAGCAGAAAACAAAAAGTGTGAATGAATAAATAAATCCATTTACACACCTGTAGTACACTTTGTGCTGCTTTTATTCAGTTAATTTTAGTTGCTTTAAAACTTGTCTTCATAATCGGGTTTACCAAGTTCTCACAATACTTGTACTCTGAAAGCCAGCCTATCGCATACAAATTAGCCCTCCTGAAGATTGTTGTAAATGTTATAATATTTGTGTGAATAACTAATGGAACGAATACCTTCAAATCAATACAATGGACCTTAAAAGAGGTCATGTGTTGGATTTTTTTTTTATTCTGAATGCCTTGACCAGGCTCTGGGAAATTATTACCACTGGTCTCAGTTAGTGCTATTTGAATTACTTTGAGAATAGTGCATGGCTGTAAACATAAAAACGAAATAAATACATAATAAAAAAGGATCCTCACTGAATCCACCAGGCTTACATCACATTTAAGTATTTAAGCTTTTTCTTGCATGACGTAGATAAAAGTTGTTCCCTGAATTCACCCATTGGGGATGTTGCTATGATCTGCATTGGAAAGAGACTCAAGACATTGCTACTGGATGGACCATCAAAGATGTTCAAATTCCACTTTCATGCATAAGAGGCCCATTAGCCTCACCAGAGACCAGTGCTCTGGAAGCTCTTGAAGTGGGTTAGTCCCAGATTGGGAATGGCCAATGTTCCTATGCACATACCTTTCTAGAGAGAAACTGCATGGGTTGTGGTTTGGATTAGCAGTCCGGAAAGGGCTAACTAAGACTTTGCTTTCAAACAGAAACGCTGTCTGTCTTCGCATAGAAGTTTTACAGTTGCACAATAAAACTATGACGTTAGAATCCCATATTAAAATATCGCATATATAACATTTCTATCCAGAGGTAACATTGTAACTAAACAAGTGTTCCTCCATTTCTGGCTGATGCTGTACCATGATTTTGCACTCAGTGAAAGGGATACACCGCTCATAAATCCACATAAACTGACCTCCAATTATATTTTAGGCTGAGGCTGAACGTCGATGTTATTTGGGGGCGAAGGTCTCACAAGTATATTGCGCCCAGCCTAAATTAGACAACTTTAAGGGAAGAAATCACTGCCAATAATTTGCTTAACATAGCAAGAATAGTAGCAGAAGGAGAATGTCACACAGAGCGCAGTATGATGGTCTCTGCTAAGAACAGGGTCGCACTGGCTGATAGGGCAATCTGGTAGTGCCAGAAGGGCTGCTGTTACAAGTGAGTGTTCGGGCAGTTTATTTGCTGTTTGTGCGCCAGGGTATGGTCTGGTGGGCCTGTTTCTGTTAATTTCCCTGGTTTTACCACAATCTTTGCATGCAGAAAGCACAAATACATGTAGTATCTCATACCTTGCAAAACACTTTTGCAGTGTGTCTTTACACCTCCAAAATGGCCCCAATTTGCACATTTTAGCTACCTGATTTGCTAATGGGGTCCACTTTATTTTGGTGGCCGGGTCGATTTCTTTGCCCTAGTCCAGTAATGGCTTTTGGTGGACTGTCATGTCACTTAATCAATTTGGGGGTTGGTATAGTGCAGGCTACTCACCCTGAACGGGTCTCAAGGCGCCAAGGGAGAGGAGGGCAGGGCGGAGTTCCGCAGATCCTATAAGTTCACTACATATCATCGAAGGGCCAGGTCTTGAGGTCCTGAGGTCCTTTAGGAACTTGGGGAGCGATGTAGCCTGTTGGAGGTGGAGAGGGAGGGAGTTCCATGCCTTGGCCACGAGGAGGGAAAAGAAGCACCCCTGCTGTTCTGCTTTTCTTGATCCGAGGTACAGTTGCGAGTGAGAGCTGGACCGAGCGTAGAGAGCACAGGGGTGCGTGGAACATGAGGCAGTGGTACAGGTTGGCGGTTGCGGTGTTGAGTAGGGCCTTGTGTGCATGACTGAGAAGCTTGAACGTCATTCTCTTCTCGACGGGGAGCTAATACAGGGTCCGTAGATATTGGCTGATGTGGCAGTGGAATATGCCTCCTTTTCCCACTTTCCCTCACCCGCATGTTGTTACAACGCAGTCATTACAACAACTGCATTGATACAGCGCAATACCAATACCCCGCAAGTTATTACAACGACTTGCGGAGGGGGGCGCTGGATGTTGGAATAATATAATTTACTATTCCAACTCTAGTCTGTGCAGACAGTAGGGAAGGTTTTGGATTTTAAATCCAACACCTTCTCCCCCTCCACAAGTCGTTGTAACGACTTGCGGGGTAATGGTATTGCATTCTTATAACGCGGACGTTGTAACAACCGCGTAGTGACATATGCGCGGATGACCGATGTTTACCATGGCCAATGTGTGGTAGGTTGACGGACTAGTCTGGCGCCGGTGTTCTGGATCTTCTAGAGTTTACGGGTGAGGTTCTTGTTGATCCCGACATCGAGTGCGTTGCCATAGTCCAGTCTGCTGATGATGAGGGCGTGCGTCATCTTTTTCCTGTGTTCGAGGGGATCCACGTGAAAGTCTTGCGTAGTAGGCAGAGGGTGTGGTAGCAGGAGGAGGTGATGGCAATGACCTGGCGGTCAATTTTGAGTTCGAGTCAAGGATGGTCCTGAGTTTGCGTGCATGGTTGGTCCCCGAGGGCAGGGGGCAGTGGTTAATTTGTAAAATAGAAGTGCCGGTGCTCAAATGTTTTCATAGGAGGCCACCACCCACTTTCCTGTCTCCACCCACATCCTCCATTGGCTCCGCCCTCTTCCACCCCACGATGACTCAGACTGTTGGACGGTGGTGGTAGTGAGCCTGGCAGTGCGCGGGTATGCTGGGGTGTGGCAATTGGCAAATCACTGAAAGCAGCAAATGCGCATGCATTGCAATGTGAAAAAATGTTGCACGCTGCTTGCCTTGCACAGTGGGGGCACACATCTCCACACACCTTTTAGTGTCATCTCAGGATACACCCGCCACAGAACAAATCTGCCTGCCTGTACCTTGTGCACGCTCCATACAACAGTTGAACAGCTCTGTACATAGTAGTGGTCCACACAGCTGTGTACACTTTGGGCACCTCTGCACCCCTGAGCACACAACATATCAAGATGCTGTTCAGCACGTAGGCCATGCACATATGGGGTCTGACTTTTTTTTCCCAAAATTGCCAGTCGCTTAGTAAGTGAATTTGCTTCCGACTGCACAGCTTAACATAGAGCACGAATTGCCCGTTTTTGTTGCAGCACTGTGCTGTCTACAGCTTACACATTAACTCAGATTTTCAGAGTTAATGTTTGCACTGTAGACCAGGCAATTTAAAGAAAAACACAAAGACCCCTTCTGCATCCCGCTCTGCACTGAATGGCAAGATGAAATGGTCCATGCAGGCAACCCCCTGATGGGCATACCCCCTTCACAAACACCCTCACAGTGGCATCCTTACCGCATACAGCAGGAAATGCACGTCTGCCTACATTAACCAGTGAACACACTAATGATGTCTCCACCAACACACTAGAACTACACACGGGTGCCAGTAAACTCCGCAATCAATCCGTTTCAAATGAATGCATAAAACCCTCAGAATTTTTGTGTGTGTTTGACACGCTTGTTTGCACAACATTATTGATTTGGTCATGACCAGAACTGAAGAACTTAGTGAAAGTGATTAAGGCTGATCCGTGTTCTGGCATTTTTTGGCTGCAACTTTATAGTTTTCCAATGGCCGTCGAGGTCAGACGTGGCTGTGCTCAACATGACTCACTCCACTTGGTCCTCTGTCACTATTAGGCTGCCGAGGCCCGCGCAGCTTCATGACATTAACTCATTAGGCCCCAGCGCCTGCCAAGCCCTGCCTCACCTGGTGCTGCTTAGGCTGTTGCGCAGCTTTATTTTTTTAACTCATGAATCGATGATTAGGCCTACCAGGCCCTGCCTCACCTGGTGCTTAACTCTAGGTACTGTCTAGACCAGTCTACTCCACCAACTCAACGCGGCCAACGTCGTCCAGGTCGCGCTACTTTAAACAGTGGCGGCCGTTGAACCACGATACTCGATGCGGTTAGGTGCGGCCATGCGGGTATATGCTGGGGGGCGTGGCAAAAAGGAGAGAATGCGCGTACAGTCCCAACCCTCGCAGAAGACCAGGCAAAGCCCTGCCCAACTCAGTGTCCCGCCCACTGGGCCGGCAACACTGATCCGCTGCCCCTGGGCCGCCAGTGCCTGATTGAGAACTTGAACGTCGTGAAGACAGAATCGGAGTCACAAAGTGAAACAAGTTCTTCAACATCACCAGTCATCGCACAACCAGGACCTCTTAACTAGTAACCCATCACTGACAGCTGCACTTATGGTACAGCAGCACAGCACACACTCTGTGCCACTAATTATAAGTCAATTACTGATGTTCACTAAATGCGTGTAGACCTGGCCCTGATAATTAAGTGCCGGTGCTAAGCACCGGCAAGCACCGGCACAAATTAGGCACTGGCAGGGGGCCACCACGTGTTGTTCCAGGCATCAGGGTGTGGGCCCATGAGTATCTCTGTGATGTTCGTGTTGAATTGAAGGCAGCTGTTCTTCATCCATCTAGCGTCGGCTTCCATTCCATCTTGAAAGTTGAGTTTAGCGGTGTTGGGTTCGTTGGATAGGGAGAGAATGAGCTGGGTGTCATCTGCATATGATGTGATGTTGAGTCCTTGTGCTCTGACGATGGCTGCAAGCATGGCCATGCAGATTTTGAACAGGGTAGGGCTAATGGAGGATCCCTGAGGGACTCCGCAGGTGGTTGAGACTGCTTTTTCCATGACTTTGGCCAGGTAAGGGAGTAGGGAGATTGGTCTGAAATTCTCGAGGTCGGTGGGGTCTGTGGAAGATTTTTTCAGGAGAGGTTTGATCTCGGCATGTTTCCAGTCATCGGGAACGAGGCAGTCTTAAAGGAGCAGTTGGAGATGCGTTGAAATTTGGAAGCGATGATGTGTGCAACTTTGTAGTAGATGATGTGGGGGTAGGGTTCCGTGGGGGCCCCGGAGTGGGTGGTCTTCATTATCCCCAGTGTGTTTTCGATGCTGAGGGCTGTCCAGTTGTTAAATGTTGGTTGCGTGCTGCTGGGAGCAGTGGGAGGGGGTTCCTCATGGGGGTTGTTGACATCGAAGTTGTCATAGATGATCTTGATTTTGTGATGGAAGAAAGTGATGAGTCTGTCGCTGAGGTCCTGGGAGGGAGTGATGACTGTGGACTCGCTGTTGGGTTGAGCGAACTCTTTGATGATGCCAAAGAGTTCCATGCTATTGTGAACATTGGTGGCGATTCTGTTCTGAAGTGCTTCCTTCCTGGAGAGTCTGATGAGCTTGTGGTGGGCCGCAGGAGCTATTTTGAATTTGTCATGGTCAGTCATGGCTTTGGAGTTCCTCCACAGTTTTTTGAGTCATCTGCAGGTGCGTCTAGAGTCTTTGTCGTTCAGTGCAAAAACAGCTGGCTTTCTTGGCGTGGGGCTGGATAGTTTGTTTGAGGGGGCTATGGTGTTGGCACAGTTGGTGGTCCAGTTGTGTAGCACGTGGTCGGCGGTTATGGGGTCATCGTCTGTGATGGTGGGAGCAGAGCTGCTGAGGGTGGCGGCGAGCTGGTCATTGGAGATCTTGTTCCTGTTCCGGCGTTGGAGCTGATGAGGGCGTTTGCGCGAGATGTTGGATTTGAAGGTGAAGTGAACACAGCGGTGGTAAGTCCATGGGAGGTCAGAGGTGTGGCTGAAGGTGATGGAGTTCCCGGCTGTGAAAATGGGATTGAGGATGTGCCCAGCTGATTGCTTTGGTTCGGGTACGATCTGCTTGAGTCCAACGGTGTAGAGGATGTCCAGGACAGCTGTGGAGTTGGGGTCCAAGCGGTTATTGAGGTGGACGTTGAGGTGGGAGCACAGTGTCCATGGGATCGGTAGATGAGGGTGCCTTGGAGGGTGTAGGACTGGTTGGTCTGGATCATGAAATGGAGGTGTTCCATTAGGCCTGTTGGTCATCAGAATAGGCGCTCAGCCGCAGAATGGTCTTGTGAGCGATGGCGATGCCTCCTCATGCTTTATGATTGGAAAGGCTAAATAGTAAAAAATATTTGTATCCCTTTTGTACTAAAATAGGACTGCTACACTTAAGGTTGCATAAATCTGTGATCCAATTAATGTCGGGGAAAGTATATGTATGCTGTATTGTCAGGGCCACTAGGATTATGACATTATGTGGCTGAAACATTTTTTACATATTTATAGATTTGCCATGTTTACCACATAATCTATCAACTGCTGCATTATCTGCCGATTGTAATCTCTTTGGAGTTAAACATCATTATCTTCACAACCTTTTTGTGTGGAAACTTGAACATTGTCTTTACACACTATTTCAGTGGGGACATGCGCACGATTATCTTTACACACTATCTCTGTGGACACTTGAACATCTTTATAACACACAATGGGACTTGAGCATCCCTATAACCACACATTATCTCTGTTGTGACTTGAAAATCATTATCTTCCCATACTAGTTGAATGGGGACTTGAACATTGTCTTTAAACCAGATATCAGTGGAGACCTATACTCTCTCTCTGCGATCTTAAACATCACTATAACCACACACCGGCTTGGTGGGGACTTGATATCACCTTTGTCACAGAGTATCATTGTGGGGATTTGAATATGATTTCCTTCACTTACTACCACTGTGGGCACTTTAACATTCCTATATTCACACACAAATCTCTGTTTGGACGTGAACATCCTTATCTTTACAACCTATGTATGTGGAGACCTGAACATTGGCTTTACACACTCTTTCAGTGTGTAAAGCATTCCATATTAGCGAAGTGCAGAGAGGTGGAGTTGTCAGAAGCAGTTGTGTTCAGATGGATCTTGGAGCGTTCAGATGGATCTTGGAGCAGTCAGATGAATCTTGGAATGGTAGAAGGCAGTTGGTCTTTGGAGCTGATGAGAGCAGTCAGAGATGATCCTTGGAGCTGGAACTGTCAGCTGGAGCTGTCAGTTTGTCAGAATGTATTGAAGCAATTGCCAGTCAGATGGAAGAGATTTTGGAGCAGTTGGAGCCAGTGGAGTGAAGCCGTGGTGACAGAGGGAGAGAGCCCTAGTTCCACCAGAGAGAGAGAAACATTCCTTTCTTATAGGGTGAGGTATTCTAAACTAGTTTGCTTTACACTTAATCATTCACTTTCTTTTATTCCCTAGGCTATATTCCCTACTGCATTGCTGCGCTCGGGTTAGTGCTCTAGTTATTGCTGGGCGGAGTTGTTATAGGGAGGAACGCGAGGGCCCTTGAGGTGGATGTGCACTCTGTCAGTGGCAGGGACAGAGAGTCCAACGTTATTTCCTACAACTACCTCGGCGTGGGGGGCGAAGGGGAGCCTCATGCGGTGTACAGACACGCATTTTTAAACTAACCTTCACATTGTTTAATAACCAATTTGCTGCTAGAATGTTGTAAGAACTCCGATAAATAGCTTTTTTCTGTAGAAATTGTTTTTAACTACCTGTGCCTTTCTTCTTGATCCCGCCCCGGTCCGCCGCATCCATTGTGGGCGTTTGTGCGGAGGGCGAGGAATACTCCACTTCCTGCCTACGCTGCGCTCGGGTTAGCGCTCTAGTTCCTTCCCTCCAGCCCCCTTATTATGACGTTAGGGCGGCGACCACGCAGCGGACGCGCGCAGCGGGCCCGCCGAGGCGACCGAACGCGGCCAAGGGCGAGGAGTCCTGTCTCTACTACAGGGGAATCGGCTAAAACCATAATGTTTACGGGTGAGCAATTGCTTAACTTCCGCACCTCCGTCAAGGCCGCCTGTAAACACAGCATTACTCCGGGTGATGGGATGTTGAAGTGTATGGTGTGTCACCTTAATTTCGCCCTGGCCCCGACAATTAGCAATACCGGATATCTACTAAAGGGGTTTTTAATCAATTGTCGTTCTTTTAAAAAACATAGCTTAGATATCTATGATGTCCTGACTGATTATCAGGTAGATTTGCTGTTTCTAACTGAAACATGGTTAGAGGAATCTTCGTCACCTGAGATTTTGGAGGCTCTTCCACCAGAATATAGCTTACTGCGAATCGATAAAGGAGTTCAAAGAGGGGGTGGTATGGCAACGGTATATAAGACTAAGTTTGTGTGCTCATTGGAACTTATAAAAATTAGTAATTGTGAAGCTGGTCTTTTTTCCATTAAAATCTCCCCTGAATGCACGATTATGGGATATCTCATCTATCGCCCCCCTGGGGGTTCTACATTGTTCGCTGATAGTTTATTGGAATCAGTGACTCAGCCGCCCCTACGCTACAATAAATTCATCTTACTAGGTGATCTTAACTTCACATTGAGGATATGAAATGCATAGAGGCACAATCAATGATATCCTCCTTGAAATCCCTGATGTAAAGAATACAGCTCTTTTTGGAGAATTGGAGGTAGTACTAAAAAGAACTGTTTTTACTTCTTTTTAGGTTTTCTTTGTAAACAAAAACAAAAACAGAGAATGTCAAACTGCTCAACCGGAGCAAAAAAAAGTAAAAATTAGGGCTGGGGACGGCAGCGGTGGTTTTCCCTTGTACCTACTATGTTCATGATACTTTGCTCTCCGTAACAAAGCATTTCATCACAGTCTTTACATTTTATAGTGATGCCATGAAAAACAGGCTGAATGTTAGGAATCAACAGCTCAGTTCTCCCTCTCATGTTTGATGTAGTTGGTCCTCCAGTAGATGTTGAAGCACCATCCCTTGGGGGATTTAGTGCCAGGGCCCTGACACTCTCCCGGGCATAGTTCTGGGGGTGCCTCCTCTGAACGTGCCGAATCATTGACGAGTTTCCAAAACTGTACTTCCTTGTAGGATCACCCCGTGAAAGCACAGTTTTGCAAATGTTGCACTCCACTTTTGGAGAATTCACCTTTTTTTCACCTGGTGGTATGGTGAAAAACTTCCAAATAAAGTGCTCCTTCACCTTGGGCTCAGGAGGCACCTCCTCAATGAAATCATTGGAGTCCTCACTGCTGCTGGGTGGTCTAGCAGCCATTGTTTTCACAAAAAGGAAGAACAGAAAAGAACAGGTCTTGCTGTCTCCAAAGTGAAAGAAGAAGTGAAGGAAATGGGTGGGGTTTTCATTAGTTGTAAAAAAAAACTGTTAACAACCAATGAAAAGAGTTATTTTAAGGTCACATGACTTGACGAGCTCACGCTGCGAGCACCGGGGGCGCTTACGAGGCGCGAACGTAGGCGCTTCCGGGGGCGCTTACGCGGCACGTACGTAGGCACTAACGGGGGCGCTTAAAGTTATAATACGGGTATTTACAATCAAAAATACTACCTTTATAAGTATGCTACTGAATGTCTTGCATTATTATTTAGTTAAATACATACTTTTTTTTTTCGGCACGCGGTAATAGCACTCTCGCTGCGCTCTCGGGTGAGCTTACCGGTGCGCGCACCCTGAGCGCCCCAAGACAATATAATTTTTAAAAAAAACCTACATGATTAATAGTTATAAAAAACAGGTAATTAAAAAAAAAATTCAGTTTTAAAATTGTATGTTACAAACTCGATATACAAAGGAATTAACTTTCAAAAAACCTTTGGAATTCACTGAAAAAACCATAGGTTTCACAATCGTTATAGTTAGAAATTAGCATTTAAAAAACCTTTGAAATTCACTGAAAAAACCATAGGTTTCACAATCGTTATAGTTAGGAATTAGCATTTAAAAAACCTTTGAAATTCACTGAAAAAACCATAGGTTTCATACCAGTTATAGTTAGCTAAACATTTTACTCATACAAAACCATTGAAATTCCCACGTTATAGTTAGTTGGACTCACTATAACTTGCGCGCCCGCAATCCACAGCTGATGATGTCACATATTACATCATTCATGAAATGGTAAGTGACATCACTGATGACATCACTGATGATATCTCAAATGACATCACTGATTACATCACTGATGGCTTCTCAATTGACATCACTGATCTCATCACTGATGACATCATTCACGTGATAATACGATACACATCCTCACACTCTAATATAACCTTTGATACACCCAGTGTTAAATACAGACTACCATTCTTGAAACCATTGACACACCAATACCAGTTACTACATAGGCACTCACTGATTCCTAGATCTACACACACATCCACTCTTTCACCCATACAATTACTCATACATATAGTCATTCATCAAAACAACACTATCATATGCACTCAATCACACTCCCATTTCCTCATCTATACAGTTATACACACAACACCTTACTTATTCAAACATATACTAACACATACTCTCTTATACAATCACTGATACAAGTACACATTGATCCATACATCCACTCGCACAATCACTGGCTCTTATGTATAGTTATTTATATATGCCAACTCTCATATGCACTGTGTTTTACATATGTACTTACTTGGCCATGTAGCACTGAGATATCCATTCACTCACCAACACACCCATGCACACAGTCAACTGCCCATGCAGCTGTTTTCACATGCACTCTTGAACCCATACACCAAGTGAATCAAAGACTCACGCGCTCAAAGACTTCCTAACGGAACTAAATCTCACACAAGCATGCACGCAACCGACTCACCTGAAAGGAGCGACGTTAGACTGGATAATATCAAGAAACGAAGACACGTCAATCCTCTCAATAGACCCATGTGACTGGTCAGACCATCATGCAATAACATTTTTGATTCCCACGTTGAAAAAAAACGAGACCTCGCAACCCATCAAGATCAAAAAATGGATCAGAGACACAAAAGAGGAGAATATTGAACTACTAGTAGAATGCTGTTAGAGAGACCTAAAGCTTCCAAGCAACCTGCAGAATGTAAACGATCTGACAGATCACTACACAACCTCAGTCTCGGAAATCGTCAGCAACATCATGCCACTAAAGCTGAAAAGAGTCACTGAGAAGATAAAAAGTCCATGGTTTAATGGGTCACTGAACGAAGAAAGGCGTAAACTGAGAATGGCTGAAAGAAAATGGAGACAACACCCTTCATCCCCCGAACTGAAATCCCTCAGAAAAGCCAGAAACCAATATAACAAAAAGATAATCAACTCTAAAAAGGAATACATAAGATCAGAACTTGATAAGGCCAAAAACAGACCAGGGAAATTATTCGAAATCTTAAAGGATCAATCAAATAAACTAGCAAAATCTTCCCAAATGAACACGAAAACACCTCTAAGCTGTGAAGAATTTGCGGCATTTTTCACGGATAAGGCCAATTCTCTTGAGAAAGAGCTCAAAAGCGCGGCGGGTAACCTACCCACCCAACCAGTATTCACGATCGACTCCAGCCTGGATACAGATTGTAATAAGGCCAAAAACAAAGCACAGTGGAGCACCTTTAAATTATATGACCAGAATACCGTCACCAAAACGCTCTTGGATATCAAACCTAACAACCACTATAACGACCCTTTACCCGCGAAATGCCTAAAAGAAATCAGCCATATTGTGGTTCCAATCTGGACCAAAATATTAAATGCTTCGCTATCTCAAGGGATCCTCCCAGACTGCCTAAAAACAGGACAAGTCGTCCCCATAATTAAAAAACCCACAGCGGATGCTACAGACCCGAATAATTTTCGCCCAGTGACCAACATCCCTTTACTTGCCAAACTAATTGAGAAATGCGTGCAAGGCCAACTGAGTCAACACATCACCAACTTCTCCCTACTAGACTATTACCAATCAGGATTCAGAGCTGGACATAGCACGGAAACAGCGATCCTCCATATTGTTGACGATGCACTACAAGCCCTAGATCAAAGTCGAGCATGCCTACTGATTCTCCTCGACCTATCTTCTGCGTTTGACATAGTAAACCACAAAACATTACTGACCAGGCTGCAGGATAGGATGGGTATTTCTGGCATTGTGTGGAAATGGTTCGAATCATTCCTGCATAACAGATCACAGAGATTCCTGGTTAACCAGTCACTCTCACCATCATGCCCTAACTTAATTGGAGTCCCTAAAGGATCATCATTATCCCCTGACCTGTGTAACTTGTATGTCGAACCTCTTACAGAAATTCTCCGTAATTCACAGATCTCGTATCACATGTACTCAGACGACACGCATATATACATAAAGATCGCATCCCTGGAAGACATCGAACTAATGAATGAGACGTTAAAAATGACACTGCAATGGCTAACAAACAATCACCTGAAGCTAAATACCCACAAAACTGAGTCCCTATTAATTGCTCCACCAAAGAACCAAACAGAAATGAAGGAATGGACCAAGCTAGTGACAGCACTAAATTGCACCCCTACCCTAGTCTACTCAGCGAAATCGCTAGGAATCACATTAGATGAGAACCTCGACATGCTAGCCCACATTAAATCCATGGCTAAAAGTGCCCGTTTCCACTTGAACTATATAAGAAAACTGAAACCCTTCATCTCAGAGGCGGATCTGAAACTGGCAATCCAATCCTTAGTTATCTCAAGAATTGAATATGGGTGCACCACCTTAGCCGGCCTACCAAAAACATCCACAGCACCACTAAAAGCATGCCTTAATGCAGCGGCAAGACTTATCTCTGGATTGAGGAAATTCGACCATATCTCTCCGCACCTGAAAGCATTAAACTGGCTACCATATGAAGCCAGAATTCAACTACAAATGGCGTGCACCACCCACAAAGCGCTCCACTAAAACACACCTAGATACCTAGCAGGGAAAATTGAACTATCAGGAGCAAACAGACCAGCCAGAATTGCCAAGGAACTGCTGTTGCGGCCAGCCATCTTCCGGAAGAAAAAGACTTATGACCGAGCATTCTCGGGAGCAGCCCCCAGATTCTGGAATTCACTCCCTCCAAACATTAGAAAGATTCAAAATACAATAGCATTTAAGAGGGAAGTGAAAAGCTTCCTGATGAGCAAATACCTCACATAGTGATAACGGCTGATCATAGATAGGATCTATTGTTGCCCTAAGACAGAGCACCGATGTCGATAGTAAGGAATATCGCTAACTTTGAACCAAGATAAACCCTGAACTAGATGCGATGCAGGAGCCTCTCCTGAGACCTAGTTGTATACTTACTACTACCTCATGTTTTACTTGATTTAGTTCCACGTCCTCACCTACTGAATTTCTTATATTTATCTACCTCATAATTGTTTTGCTGTTTACGCCGTGTTTCAGATATGTTAATCTACAATCTAACTCATATCGTAAATGCTCTTATTATGTAAGCATAGTTAGATACTCACCTCCAAAAGCCATACAATTATCTACCTCATATCTGTTATTTTAAATTGTAACTACTTATGTTAATCTTTAACCGACCTCCTAATGTCAAGCGCTCTTATACCCACGGGTCTTGTCCGCGCTATACAAAACACTATAATAAATAAATAAATAAATAAATAATAAATCAACTGCTCACACATCTATGCACAGAGTCACACACCTCCCAGCCACCCCCACACACACACTCACCCTCACAGACAAATACTTGGGCAACCAATCAATTATCCATATGGCCACTCATATAGCTACTGATCAACACATGCAGCAGCTTACACAACAACAGACATAATGATGCACACATTCAGACAGTTTAGTCACTAATACATGCATTCAAGACACATTTAATCACTCACTCATACAGTCAGTCACGTATCTACGAAATCCTTCATCCACACACTCATAATACATACACTCATTCTTCAATATGTAAAACATTTTAACTTTACAGAAACACACATTCACTGGATAATGTCATCAGTGATGTCATTTGAGATATCATCAGTGATGTCATCAGTGATGTCACTGACCATGTCATGAATGATGTAATATGTGACATCATCAGCAGTGGATTGCAGGCGCGCAAGTTACAGTGAGTCCAACTAACTATAACGTGGGAATTTCAATGGTTTTGTACGAGTAAAATGTTTAGCTAACTATAACTGGTATGAAACCTATGGTTTTTTTCAGTGAATATATATATATATATATATATATTTTTTTTTTCCTGAGTGCTTCCTGAACGCCAGTGGTACGTGTTTGAGGCGATGCCACATTACACCTAACAATCAAAAAATTTCACTTCTCACATGTAGAATGGACCAGCACTCAAATCTCTGGAATTATCCATTTTAATTCAAAGGCAGCATTCAGGAGGACATGTGTTAATACAGATTTTTATCGAGAGGGAGCCTAGGAAGAGCCCCAAGAGCAGGTGTAAGGAATACTTTGAGAGAAAGAAGAGCTTTGTGAGGAGAGGACCATTTCATTCTTGAATTATAATGACAAACATTATGTAGATGTGACAGTTCTTCTATTGTAATCATCCTAAAGTATCAGAACAAATCAGTATGGGGAGTTTATTGCAATCAGAAATAGAGTTGTATCTTCTTAATGGAGACTAGAGTTGATAAGATGGGTGTTAGAATAGAAAATGAGAACTCTGATACTTGGATTTTTAAGGAAGTGTAAACCTTCCTGGATGAATACAGTTTAAATCAGTTAATGCTGCATTTGAAGTGGGATTCTTAGATATGGGATACTTACAGTCTATCTCTAGTGGTGGCTTGAGTCCCACTATTATCACATCATATCATCTCATGAGCATATATAAAATGCACATTCACACCTGAGAGTACTTGTTGCTGAATACCATATGTTTTTAGTTATCCAAGTAAATAATACTTATTGTATAGACCTTGGAAGGAATAAAGGCTGAGTGGTCGCACCAGGCTTCAGATATGTGAGAGAGTGGTCAAACACATTTTCCTCAAGTGGATTACTTCATTTAATAAGCCATCAGACTAATACAATCTGTATGGGTTCTTCAGCACACCTATCCTTGCAAACATCATGATGGAGACTTGAATATGACTGTAATCACACATTTACACTGTGGGCACTTAAACATCACTATAATCGCATATTATCTCTATGGATCCTATTATTCACACACTATCTCTGTGGGAACCTCGACAGGTCTATAATCACACACTATCTCTGTGGGGACCTGGGCATGACTGTAATCACACACATTCTCTTTGGCAACTGTAGTAATATTATAGTCACACATCATCTCTGTGGGGACCTCAACATCTCTATAATCACACACTATCTCTGTGGGGACCTGGGAATGTCTATAACACACTATGTCCGTGGAGACCTGGGCATGTCTATAATCACACACTATCTCCGTGGGGACCTCAACATCTCCATAATCACACACTATCTCTGTGGGGACCTGGGCATTTCTATAATTACACACTATCTCTGTGGGGACCTCGACATCTCCATAATCACACACTATCTCTGTGGGGACCTGGGCATTTCTATAATTACAGACTATCTCTGTGGGGACCTCGACATCTCCATAATCACACACTATCTCTGTGGGGACCTGGGCATTTCTATAATTACACACTATCTCTGTGGGGACCTCAACATCTCTATAATCACACACTATTTTTGTGGGGACCTGGGGATGTCTATAATCACACACTATCTCTGTGGGGACCTCAACATCTCTATAATCACACACTATGTCTGTGGGGATCTGGGCATGTCTATAATCACACATTCTCTTCAACAACCACGGTAATACTATAGTCACAAACCATCTCTGTGGGGACTTGAGCATTCCTGTATTTACACGCAAGCTCTGTTTTGGCTTGAGCATCATCAGCTTCGCATTGCCTCTATGGGGCTTTGTGAATACTAATAAGTAGTAAAGTTAGACTTTTGGTCTAAGTTTACATTGTTGAAAATGTAAAGTAGAAAAGTTACATTTTTTTCTAAGTTTACAATTGTGAATTGGGCCCTATTTTAATGAAGACTTAAACACAATCCTCTTCATGAACTATATCTGTGGGGACTTAAACATCGCTATAATAACACACTATCTTTGTGACAGCTTCAAAAAAACTATAATAAAACACTATCTATGTGGGAACTTGATCATCACTATAAAAACATATCATCTCTGTGGGGACGTGAGCATTCCTGTAATTAAACACAAACTCTGTTTTGACTAGAAACACTAGGGGGTGCCAGGAGGCACAGGGTTAAGATTGATTTGCATGTAGCTGGGTATGAACTGGGGTGACAAAGTGAGCTAAAGAACGATGATGTATTCAACCCAGATCTGTGACTGGGGGTGAGTGACTGAAACATTTCAGCACTCCGTCCATAATCTCCTTGTGTTTGAATTGTTCGTCCTAAGTTGGCAGGGTAGGCCCAGATGTGGGTCCCTTGCTCAGTTTGCCACTGGATTTAAGCTAGCCTGGTTGATGAGGGATGTTACCCTGAAACTGGTCACAGGATGCTTGTTTCCAGTAACGGGAAGACCTGGCTTGGCAGTTTGGGTTGGGCTGTTCCCAATGAGGCACAGGGTCAACACTGATTTGCATATAGCTGGGTCAGAACTGGGGTGGTGAAGTGAGCTAAAGAACAAGGATGGATTCAACCCAGATCCGTGACTTGGAGTGAGTGACTAAAAAGTTTCAGCACTCCGTCCATCATCTCCTTGTGTTTGCTTCGACTTGGTCAGCTTAACATTCTATGTATGGGGCTTTGTGAATATTGAAAAGTAGTAAAGTTAGACTCTTGGTCTAAATTTACCTTTTTGAATCGGGCCCTATTTTAATGAGGACTTAAACACAATCACCTTCATGCACTATCTCTGTGGGGACTTGAACAACACTGTAATTACACACTATCTCTGAGGGGACTTAAACATCACAATAATAACACACCATCTCTATGGGGACTTGAACATCTCTATGATAACACACCATCTTTGTGGGGACTTGCTCATCACTGTAATAACACACCATCTCTGTGGGGACTTGACCATCTCTATGATAACACACCATCTTTGTGGGGACTTGCTCATCACTGTAATAACACACCATCTCTGTGGGGACTTGAACATCTCTATGATAACACACCATCTTTGTGGGGACTTTCTCATCACTGTAATAACACACCATCTCTGTGGGGACTTGAACATCTCTATGATAACACACCATCTTTGTGGGGACTTGATCATCACTGTAATAACGCACTATCACTGCGGGGACTTGAGCATTCCTATAATTACACACAACCTCTGTGTGGATTTGAACATCATTAGCTTCACACTATTTATAATGGAATTTAAGCGTTGAATGTACATACTATTTCTATGGAGACTTAAACACAATGATCTTCACCTACTATCTCTGTGGGGACTTGAAAATCTATTTTGGCAAAAATGTAAGCAGCTATTTAAGGCCTGGTTTCCACTTGACCATATTCCTTAATTCCATATGTTAATTTATTTGTGTTAGTTCCCTTATCTCCTAAGATTGTATGCACTGATAAATAGGGTAAATGTAGCATTAAGACTGTTTCTTTAAATATGATATGGTATTTTTTGGCACAATAACATACTCAATCTTAAATGTATACTCCTAGTATATATGCAGCAATTCATATATGAATAAAATATAATGTTGCTTGTGTATATTGTTGATAAAATAAACATTTAGCCATGTGCCTTTGACTGTATTCAATCACAACCAGTGTTACGGACTAGGTCCCCACAAGGATGGTAGCACATGTTCAAGTCCCCACAAGGATGGTGCTGTGCGCACGATTAAATAACAATATATTTGCAAATTTGAAGCAGGATCCTGTATCCTGAATTTTTTCTTAACATTTTTCTGTTATTAGTGTGTTGTGAAAACATTGGGAAAGGTTAGTCCCCACAAGGCTGGTATTCACACATAGTCCCCACAAGGATGGTAACACGTGTATGTGTGTGTGTGTGTGTGTGTGTGTGTGTGGCTCTCTGTGAGTGTGTGTGTGTGGCTCTGTGTGTGTGTGTGTGTGTGTGTGTGTGTGTGTGTGTGTGTGTGTGTGTGTGTGTGTGTGTGTGTGTGTGGCTCTGTGTGTGTGTGTGTGTGTGTTGGGCTCTGTGTATGTGTGTGTTAGGCTTTGTGTCTGCTAATACTCTCTACTACTCTCTAATGCTCACCTATTGCCATTGTAAATGACGATACCATTTATTTATGTTTTTAAAAAAACAAAAAATTAAAAAAATGCCATTTGCAATGCCAATAGCTCTAACTTTAAAAAAGACAAGACCATTGCATTGTAAATGCTTGTCTCAGCCTTCACTTGAAGGATCACCCCGAAACTTTCCATGCACAAACTAGTAACAGAGTAGCACCTGTTTGGAAAGTTTTGTGGAGATTTGTCAAATGGAGCTAAATTATTAGCAACACAATAAAACACTTTTCCTATGGAACAGGTGACCTAACTATAACTACCCAGTAAAAACCACCACTAGGCAATATATATATATATATATATTTATATATGAAAAATAATTCAACAATTAATTCAGGGTGTGGCTTTCTGCAGTGGGAAGTTCATTCAGAAGGCCTGATCAGAATTGATATCCCATAAATTTACAGTGACCTTCTCGAATTTATTAGCAAGAGCATTTCAAGCCTGTAAGTTGGAAAAGGTTATTGCAGTTTTATATAATGCCCTGCAGTTCTGACATCTGAGCATTTGAGGGTACATGGGGAAGTTGTGACGGATTCTCATTGATCCAACAGGGGACATAGCTTATGTTTATGTGGGAATTGCACATAGGCTAAAAAGGAAAATAAGGCAAAGTGTCAGAGTTTTTAACTATTTGTCAAAAGAAAAAAACCATAAATCAGATTGGGTCTAAGATTGCTTGGCACCGAGTCAATATTGACAATGGACTTTGAACATCAATAATGCTCAGCAAAAACAGTGCAAGATAATAGGAACTTTTAATGGGGCATGATATTTAGAATCCAAAGGAATCCTTACTGACATCTTCTTATGCTGATGGTATCTAGAACCGGAACTGATTAGTTGCTGGAATCTAAAGTGGACACAAATCCACCTGCCACACAGAAAATAAATAAAGCACAGAAAAAGGAATCCCGCCAGAACAGGAAGGATAAACATAGGCATGTAAGGACGTGTGCCAGCATCTCAAGCACTAAAACAGCATTACCCACTGGGGAAAGAGATAGTCTCATGACCTTCTAGGTTTGGTCTTCTGCCCTGTCTGTGGCTACTTTGGTTATCCTTGAGAATCATGACCACTTAAAGAATTCCTGCAAGGGCCTATCAAGGACTGGAAATGATTTACAGCACAGTCATCAGACACCTATCTATGGTAGTAAAGTAGGACAGGCAGGATAAAGGCAAAGTACTTTGCTCTTCTGCCAGGTAATCTCACAACCATTACATCGCAGTATATGTTGAAATTCTTAGTTGAGAACTTGTCTGGGTATTTTCTGTTGTCTGAAAAATATTACCACAAACTAGGGAATATTGGAATGGTTCAGTTAGTTCAGAGTTATGCACTCTGCCCCTGAAAGAGAGGACTCCCCTCAACAGAGCACAATACAAATATTGTCCAGGGAGCAGGTTCAGCCACATTGCCTTTTATTGGACATGTGACCACATTTTAGACTGCTAGAGATGATGAGAAAATGTACTAACACATGATGCAGCACAAAGTTGCTGTGATGAGTTGTGTTGCGTCAAAGGGAGAGAGCAGAACAGAAGCATACCTACTAAGATATGGTGGTGTTGCCCTCTCTCCTAGCCCTAGCATACTTTTATCTGCATTGTCATAGCACAAGGGTGTGCACATGACATTAAACATATGTTTTATACTGGAAGGGTACATTACAGCACACATAAAAAACTTTTAATGTCGGGGGTGCTAGAGTGCCAGCTGCAAAACAGCCACACTTTAGTGCAGCTCTGTGGGTTGTGACTCACAATCTGCAAACATCCTTGGCATTCTGCCTGCACCACACACAAACGTGCTCCCTTAGATGACATACAGATAGCTAACTGCTTAAAAGTGCTCTGGCTGTCACCAAGGCAGTATAGACTGCAAGTTGTATTGATCTTGTCAGCCACTGAGGCAATGTAAGATGACCGCTGGCCCAAGGACACCAAATCACGCTGCTGGGGTCATGGCTGCACAGTGATGACTAGATGTGGGGCAGAGGCAGAGCAGTCCCTCTTAAATGGGAATGACACCCGTGTGAGCATAATCTTGGGCCTGTTGACATAATGAGGACTACATGGTGTGTGAGCTATGCTGGAGCACTGGACGAGCTCAGGCTGGAGCTATGGGTGGAGAAGGGCAAGCGGAGCAGCATTGTGGGTCAGATGGCCTTCCATTCTCCAACAAATACCATTCCTTGTTGCTCCTGACATCAGGGTTGTGCAGTGCCCAGCTGAAGCTGCCCAAGCACCCATGCAGAAATCACGGGTGAGCATCTGGCTAGGGCTACTCATGCCCTTGTGACCTGTGAGTTGCTGGCGGGTCCCAGGGGATATGGAAGCCCTCTGGGATATCGCCTGCACTCAAAAGGGCCTTGAGAAGTTTCAACATTCCTATTCTGTGGCCCAGAGGAAGGGGCTGTGCAAGCAGAGAGGGCTGAGGAGGCATCCATTAAGGTGTACACAGAGGTGGAACCAAAAAAACAGGCAGGTAACAGGAACAGATGACTGACCAGACTGGCACAGATAATGGCCCATCTGTGACAATGCCTGCACATCTGGAGCTGAAAACCCTCCTGAAATCCATGCAGCTTAGCCTGATCTTGATAAATCTCAAGGTTGACAACATAAATGCCCACCATGACAACAAAACAAAATATGCACACACCAAAATTGAACATCAAATCTCAGAGGTGGAGGATGACATGACCCAGAAAACTTGTAAATGGATAAACATGAAAAGGTCACTAGGTGTAATAAAAGCTATATATTAAGACTTCAAAGCCAGATCCTGGCTCAATAATCTGTACATCTTGGGCATCCCTGAGTCAGCGATAACAGGTAAAATGAAATGGAAAGGTTTGTGGAAATCCTGCTAACCTCTGTATTTGGTGTCAACAATCTCTCCCATCTACTACCAAGCACCACGGTGAGGGTAAAGACACTAAAGCACAGAAAATAACTAAATTTATAAATAAGTTCAATAAAGATTTTTCATATAGTACAGTCCGCTCAACACCTCAAATGGATCCACCGTTTGAAGATCCAAAAATTTTCCAATATAACCTCCAATGATTTGAGGGAGCAACGTCCACTTTGTATAAGTATCACAGGGTCAAAGTTGTTGATTCCCAAAATTTTTCTTTATTCAAGTGTTGAACACAAAATGACGACAGCTTCTCAATTCAAATTCAATGTTTTTCAGTAAGTCCAAAAAACATCCGTTAATCAAAACATTAAACAGTCGGCACGTTTCGTCCGATTGCGAACATCATCAGGGCTCTCAAAAAACTATTCACAGAAATCAATTTTCCTCCTTCACAGTGTAAACTAAACAGATTTGTAACAGCACTTGATATTCTATATGTATAAATCAATCTGTAGTTAGACCTCAACTTCCCTTCCCACATTCAGTGTCCTCAGTTATATGCTCACTTTACTATCCATTATTCAAAACAAGAATTAACGCCACCACAAGTAATTCGAGAATTTCACTCTTTCATATCTGATTTCAACAAATTCAGCGCATCCAGTCGTAATTCAAAGTCTTCGGGTTTCCATGGCGGGAAGTTTCAGTCAGCGGCAGCGGGCGTATCGTCAGGCCTAACGAGGACACTGAATGTGGGAAGGGAAGTTGAGGTCTAACTACAGATTGATTTATACATATAGAATATCAAGTGCTGTTACAAATCTGTTTGGTTTACACTGTGAAGGAGGAAAATTGTTTTCTGTGAACAGTCTTTTGAGAGCCCTGATGATGTCCGCCATCGGACGAAACGCGTCGGCTGTTTAATGTTTGGACTTACTGAAAAACATTGAATTTGAATTGAGAAGCTGTCGTCATTTTGTGTTCAACACTTAAATAAAGAAACATTTTGGGAATCAACAACTTTGACCCTGTGATACTTATACAAAGTGGAAGCCGCTCCCTCAAATCATTGGAGGTTAAATCTCTCCCATCTGTTGATGGTTGAATAGGCACACAGATGATTAATGCCGTGGCCCCTGTTGAGCATGTCGGCATACCTCATAACTGACAGACAGTTGAACTATAAAGATTGAGCTGTGCTGAAAATGGTGCGAAAACAAAAAACTGTCTTACCCAGGATACAGAGTAACATTCATCCCAGACTTCACCATATTGGTGCAAATGGCATACAAAGAATATCTCCCTATCAAAAGTTACAAAAAGTAGGGTTAAAATACTCATGTTATATTCTACTTGCCATAAGATAGATTATGAAGAGAAGCAACATGTCTTCTCAGTGACACAGATGGCTTCACCATTCATAAAGAAACACCTCAAGAATGTTTAGAAAGCCCGACTTTCATGACCAGGAGACACAGCAGACGATGACAATTCCTCAGAAGATTCATCCTAGAACAGCAGTGCAGTCGCTGTGCCATGGAACACTTGGCTTTTGTTTTCTAAGTGTAGTGACTGGAATTAATACCTATGTCTCCAGACACCTTTGAGTCCTAGGATGGTCTGAACTGTTGCTCTACATGCTCCCTATGGGAAACACCCACTCTTTGATTGATCAGGATTTCTGTTTGGGATTTTGTTTGGTTTACCAGGGTTAGTATCAGGAAGGTGAGAGGGTTCAAACAAACGCTGGTGGGATGGGGTTGCTGGTGTGGTTGAGTAAAGGATATTTGGTTGTGGGTTTACATGTAGTTTCAATGTCCAGATGTCTCACACTATTTCTGCTATTGGCACAAGCTAAAAGCTCACCAACAATGTGAGGATGTCACACTAGTCTCCCTCACATGTCACACTCATACTTAATATTATTATATGCATTATGATACCTTTAGAAGACACCCTCGCTTAACTACTTGACATGGAATGTCAGAGAGCTGAATGACCCTCAGAAGAGACAACAAGTATGCTTATATCTAACAAGGCACATTATATCAACAATACTACTTCAGGAAACCCATTTGACTAAGTACACAGAAAAAACCTTATTGACCAAGTGGGCAGTGTATGTCTACACATTTCCATATTTCTATGTTTCCCGGGGAGTCCTATTATATTTAAAAGAGGAACACACTTCCAACACTTACATATGCTGCATGACAATCACTGTAGATATATAACAGTACAAGGTAAACACATCATGCCTATCAACGTTTACGGGAAAAATATTAATGATGATGCACAGTTTTTCCACTTGTCTTGGGCTGCAGTACTGCCCTTACCTCTCAAGACAATAGGATTACTGGGTTGTCACTCACGAGGTTGGCTGTTCAGTGGTGGAGGTACAAAATTGACCTAAAACACTTTCTGATCATGCTCCGGTACTGATAGACTTGAGTTTTCCTGGAACACCCTTATCGCCTTGTTTGTTGAGAGTCAATTCAGATGCACTGCCAGATGGGGTGGACCGGAACTAACTATCATACAAAATCCTGGAATATTTTCAAACCAATCTCAACTCACTACCAGATGTTGGCACAGTGTGAGAGGCCTTTAAGGCTGTAGTTAGGGGACAGTAATACAACTCCAAATTCAATCCACCATTTCACAGCCTAGTGAAATATATCTACATTATACAGCTATAGCTTAGCTGAGTGATTCGCGATGCAAATACCGTTACCTTTTACAACAAAAGAAATACTGTCAGTTATAAGTGGCCTCCCGGCAGGTAAGGCCACAGTACCGAATGGCCTAACAATAGAATTTTACAAAGAGTTCTCTGACCTGCTGGTCTACATCTATTGACTATATTTGAGGACTCCATTAAGAAAGAAATCCTCCCTCCATAAGGTGGAAAGCACTCCTGATCTCTTTTTAAAAACTAGGCAAATCCCCATACCTGTATGACTCATTCACACCCCTATCACTCATAAACACTGATGTAAAAGTACTAGCCAAGATGCTGGCTAATCGGCTACTCCCAATATGTACAGAACTGGCCCGTCCGGATTAAGAAGTCTTTACCCCAGGTTGTTCCACAGCTCATAATCTATGTACACTGTTTGAGGTGTTGCATCAAGTAGACCATAACATTGATGCAGAAGCAATTTTTGGGGATGTAGCAATTGCGTTTAATTCAGTGGAATGCTCATAACTCTTTCCCAAAAGTTCAACGCATGGAATTCTTCTTGAGTGTGTGTCTCATTTATTGACTCTCAGCCTGATTCATCATAGACCCGTTTTGCGAGTCTATAGTAGCGATTCATAAGGAATCGCTATTACAGACTCGCAAAACGGGATTCATGTAGGAATCGCAAAAAGATTTGCGATTCCTACACAATCCTTATTTGCGATTAGCAAATTGCTAATCGCAAATAAGGAATAACTCCCCATTCATTCCTATGGGCCAAAAGGCCCATAGGAATGAATGGGGAGTATTCCTTATTTGCGATTAGCAATTAGCTAATCGCAAATAAGATAGCGATTTAAAGGGTGCCAGGGGTGTCCAAAGGACACCCTGTAGCACCCCTTAAATGAAAATTGAAACAGGTGTTGCGCACACACATGTCCAAAGGACATGTGTGTGTGCAACATGCAACTTAGAAAAATGCTTTTAAAAGCATTTTTCTAAGTTTTCGCTATTTACCACGAGGTTTGACCTCGCGGTAAATAGCGGCCGAAATTTGCGAATTCGCAATTTTAAAATGTTTCAAGAATAGCATTTAAGGAATCTCTAATAGAGATTCCTTAAATGCTATTCCTCGCAAAATTGCGATTTTCTAAATAGCGATTTTTTCATTTGGGAGGATGAATCCCAAATGCAAAAATAGAGCTCGCAAAGGGCCAGATTCTCAGAATCTGGCCCTTTGTGAGCCGATTTCGGCTTCATCAATCAGGCTGTAGGTATTTTCAACAAATGCTTAACACTACTCGACTACACTACCACAAAAAAGAGCATTTGGGATTATTTATTTAAGCCCTGTAAACCAATAAAGGTTGACTGAACTTTCTACATAGTGTACCTCATTTTGGACAAATACATATAATGCCAGCTTCCCACAGGGCTCAGGAATCACTCCAGTGGAAGACACCAGCAGGGTACCAGACATGTTCAATCGGAGCTGGTCAGCTGGGCTCTTCAGAAAGGTGGGCATCTTGCAGTTTTTATGTTAACAGGAGACTATCCAACTATCCCTTTGAAGTTCATTCTTCTGTCCTGGGTTCAAGAGGGGGAGACTCAGGTTTATCTCCACGGATTAGAGTAGGTGCAGTTTTCTTTCTAAAGTCCAATGGGCTCAGCAAGCACAGTTCTGCTTCTGTTGTGCTCAGGCCCAGCAGTGTTCGGAAGACAAGGGTGCCACATTTATGCCAGACACTAGCCTGTGGGTGGAGGAAACTCCCTGTTCAATAGAGAAATCATTCAGGGGCATCCTCACCCACTTTGACATCATTACCTTGCTCTGCCAAAATTCAGCATAGCAGAGTCATTCTTCCTTTGGTCAGAGTTTTGGGAACACCACTGAGGTGTGTCTAGGGATATGAGAAACTCCCCTCCCCACAGGATTGGGGAGAGTCTGCCTATTTGGACCATGGCAGAGTGGAACTAAGTGTGAGTTACATCTACCTGTGGTAGAGGATGTCACTGTGAAACTTGTGCAGCTGGTGGGCACATCCCTCTGGCCATCCTGTCAGGAGGTAGTCACACGTCCTCCTAGCCAAGGCCCTTTTTTCTCCTATCCTGGGAGCCATTCAGGCCTCCCAGCAGGCTACAAAGTGACAGTTGGGGATTAACTATGAAAAGGCTACAAGAGTCTTTAGGCAGGAAAATGCCAGCTTTGAATGAGTGACATTTTCAAAATAGTAATTTAAAATTATCTTTACCATCAGATTAGATTTTACATTTATATTTTGGGCCTGTTGTATTTCAGCATGTCAGTGCTACTGTAAAGTGTACAGTGCTTCCCAGGGAGGAGCTATAACACACATAACACTTATTTTAGGTGGTTGCTGCTGTAATCATGACAAATTCCCTCTTAAAAGTATGTACATTTGACCATAGGCATGCAGCTCACTCATGTTCTTCTTAAGATGGTACAGATAGCATGTTATGCCAATGCCTGTAAAAGGTATTATTAGCCTGCGTAACACACAAGTGCTATCCAGACAAAATATCCAAAGCAAAATATCACCATACCAAAATATTGTGTCCAAAATATCGTGATATGGAAATATCGTCAACAAGAATATCGTTGTAAAGAATATCGATTTTAATGTAAGTACTATCGAATTTTAAAATATCAAAGTCATTAACATCGTTTGCAAAAATATAGTTATTTAAAATATAGTTTCTAATTATTGTTATGTATTTTGTTAAGATTCGGTAATCCGTTTTGTAAAAAAGTTTTATTCATGACAGCACAGCATAACGTCTTGAGGCTAGGACGGATCCAGTACAACTGCTGTAGTGCATCCGGGGTTACAGGATCAACATTCACCTGTAACCTAGAATCCAGTACAAATAATAACATATGCAAATATGCTCTGCAATTCATCGCAATGTAACACATTTTAGTATTTATTTTACACGTATATAATGTACATGTTTATGTTTTTTAAAATATATCTGTTAAATTTTAAGTAGTTATTAAATTAAATGTAACTAATTTTGTGATTTCTAGTGCTGTAGTGAGTTGTGAGCTTATAGGGGTATAGGGTGGGTAAATTCTAATACATTAATGATTATTTTTTATATAATATTATTTACTTAATTGATTTTTAATTGTGTTATTAATTTTTTTTAATGTCAATTTTATGTGTAGGTTGTGGGGTTAATAGGGGTGAAGGATGGGAAGTAATTTATTTTTAATTAAGTAATAATTAGTTGTTAGTTATTACTAATTAATTAATTGATAATGAATTAATTAATTGTGTAAAAAATGTGGTTGTGGGGTTTATGGGGGTTAAAGGGGAAGTAATTTATGTGTAATTAATAATTTGTTGTTAATAAATATTAATTAATTGATAATTAATTATGTTAATTGTGTTATTTATTTTTTAAGTTTAATTTTAGGTGTGGGTTGTGGGGCTTATAGGGGTAAAGGGTGGGAAGTTAATTTTAATGAATTAATAATTTGTTTTTAATTACTAATATTTGTTTACTTGACAATTACTTATGTTAATTGTGAAATCATTTTTTTAAAAGATTTTAGATGTGGGCTGTGGGTTTGTAGGGGTATGGGGTGGGAGGTAAATTAATTTTAAGTAAATAATAATTTCTTTTAACATTAGAAATAATTAATAAATAGATAATTAATTATGTTAATTATGTAAATAATTTCCTGGTAAATTCTATGAGTGTGGTGTGTTTTGTGGGGGTACATTGTAAGAAGTAAATACATTATTAAATAATATAATATCAGTTTATTGATAAATATATTTATTAATAATGTAAAGATTTTGCTTTTTAAAGTTATGTTTTAGTTGCAAATTGTGATTTTTGTGGGGTTATAGGTAGGAAAGCAAGTAAATTAAATGTATGCAATAAATATGGCTTTGAGAATAAATATTTTCAAAGGAAAAATATTTATTTGTATGAAACATATTTGTGTATTTTAATTATAATAACATTTGTAGTTATTTGTGATAAGTACAAAACATTATATTATGTTTTTTATTGTTTATTGTTTTTAATATTAAATATATTTGCAATTGTACATATTTTTTTTATTTTAAATAGATGTATTTTTTTCAAGATATTTTTGTTTTTAATGATGCTTTGACAGGAGTGGGAATAATACATTGTTCCACTCCACAATCCAACACTTACTAATATTAAAAATTAAAAACAATAAAAACATATTACAATATTAAATACTTATCACATAACTACAAATATTATTATAAATAAAATACACACATTTTTCAAATAAATTCCCACTTTCTGGAGCCTATAATAGTATATTGTATCCCTCCGCAATCCAACACTTTCCCTGCTGTTGCATTTATTGGTGTGGGAATAGTAAATTTTACCCCTCCGCTATCCAACACATTCCCTGCTGTTGTACTAACTGCAGTGGGAATAGTAAATATTACCCCTATGCAATCCAACACTTTCCCTACTGTTGCACACATTGGAGTGGGAATAGTCCGTTTTACTGCTCTGCTATCCAACACATTAAATACTGTTGGATTTACTGGAGGGCGATTTGTAAATTGTACACCATTTTATAATGTTTTCACTGCATGAAGTGGAAGTAGTAAATGTTTTATATATTTACTATAATAGTTTGTGAGTTTTGTATAAAATGTACTGGGAATAATATATGTATTAAATGTTATATTTTATCATTTATTTTATAATCTTATAATTTATATCATTATGTTTTTGTTTATTTAAAATGATAACATTTCTAATGAATAATGTGTCAAATATTTTTACTACATTTTAAAGTCCCAATTCCCATGTCGTTTGGACGGCCTCCGAATCAGATGTGGCTTTCCCGGATCCGATTCGTAGCCCTTGTTTACGACCGGATCGTACACAGGTCCGAACGACTAAGTACGATACAAAGATCGCGAATGCGCCGACTGAATCGTTTCTGGAACCTTTATCTGTCCCTACAACTCACCTGTAGCCGAATCGTGCCGCACTATGGAGCGAATTCTGAATGAGCTATTACGATGCAAGCTTATCTTATCCTATCTTAAGCAAAATTTATAAAGCACACTGACACCATAAGGTTCCTGGCGCTGGCAGACAGCGGCAATGAAGCGGCTATCAGACGCGTACTTTGGGGGGCCGTAGTTGGTCCCACTTCACCCGGGGTCCTCCGAATCTGTCATGGGGGTGTTCCCATGGGTTCTCCTGATCCAGGCATGCACAGTGTGCCACCGGGTTTATGCTTTTCCCCACACATCCCTTTTCTGATTTGGAAGCCTGAGTACGTGTCTGTACACAGGCTCCCTTTGAGTTCAATGGAAGTCCGAGCGAACCTAATCAGTAAGCATATGGCACCATCATACTCGCTCGTTCAGACTCCCGGAGCACATCTCGCTCGGAAAGCCCTCCGGATCCGAGTCGTATGGAGGGCTTTCCTAGCAAGATAAGAATTGGGCCTTAAATTGTTACATTTTTCAATTTAATTAGAATTTTTTGTTTTTCAAATATTATGGGCCCTATTATTATGCTTATCAGAGAGACTCCGCCCACAGGTTGGAGGCTTTCCAACCAGCATCTAAGATTTACAGTCCGACGCCTTATTACAATGAAGGTGGTAGAGTATAAACCGGACAGTCTGACAGCATCATTCTCCCTTAAGGATGGTGTTTCTGCCGTCGAGATTACGATATCGGTTGCAGACATAGTCCTAACTATAACTACTTACTGGCGGTCACCAGTAGGTAGTTATAGTTAGGACCTAGTTATCATAGGAAAATCGCAACATTCTATTCCCAATAACTTTGGCGCCAATTGACGAATCTTTGCGAAATTTTCTAAACTTATGGCACGCTCCGGTCAGCTCCCATCTTGAGGTGATTCGCCAAGTGGGGGCCGAGAAAAAAGGGGGTCCCAAAATGTGTTTTCCCCATGCAATTTTCCATAGGAAACTTTAGACACAGCTACAGCCCGAACTGCTGAATGAAATTCCACCACATTTGGCAAAAATGTAGCCCTTGGTTCAGAAAGAACTATTTTTGTTAAATGGCGTAAATCCGTTCAGTAGTTGCTGAGAAAATCAATATTGAAAAAATATCAATATCTAGAGGCGCGCAGGATCCGCGCACCCTCCCGATCACGAGCTGCATGCTAATTGGCTGTCAACACTCCAAACCAGGAAGTGTTGGCATCTTGTGCCTCAGTAGAACCGACGCACAAGAAGAGAGAAAAACAAATGTGCAAAACACAAAAAGGGGGCAGGGTATAAACACCCTGACCCCCTAGGCCTGCTGAGGGGGTCCCACAAGGAATCCCAGGGCCCAAAATAAATTATTCTTTTTTTAAATCAGGGGATGCACGGAGGATCCCCGGATCCTGCCACAAAAAAAACCTAAATGAAGCGGGGCTGTGGTGCTTCGTTATTATTTAGCCCCCGGTGGGCCAAGGACCGGGAGCAATCTTTATATTGTAATGGATTCAAGGGGACTTATCCTCCCAACTTAAAATGGCCACAGGGCGTGTTTACACAGTGGGGAAGGGAGGGGATGGGGCCTGAGGTGACGTGTGCAAACACACCTTGTGGCAAGTTTCAAGTTAGGGAAATAATTCCCCTTCAATCCGAGGGCCCCTGGGGGCTAACTAGCCCACCAGGTGCTTCCAGTAAGCACCACTGCGGTGCATTGCAGAGAGGTGGTCCAAGGTAGTGCCCCTTTTTACACCACTCTGCAATGCAGCTCTGTGGTGCTAACTGCAGATACATGGTGGGCTAGGTGGACCCAAGGGACACTCAGGATTCAAGGGGACTTTATCCCCCAAATTAAAACGGCCACAGGGCGTGTTTGCACACGTCACCTTAGGCCCCCCCTCTTTTCACCAGTGTGCAAATGTGCCCTGTGGCGTGTTTTAAGAGGTAGTTTTAATCACCCTGCCCTATTATGTACTAGGGTCTTATAGAGGAGGCCATGGTAATCACAGGGGTACCCCAACGCATAGTGTTCCCTAATGTATCTAGGTGTTTTCACTGTATTCTAAGTGTCTTTTAGTGTAGCACTGACTCTAGGGCTGGTTAGTCAGAGTCAGTTACCACCAGTACTCATCTGAAAAAGTTGAGGGTACAGGATGATTTTACAACAAGGCCTCTTTCTGCTCCTCTATTTGTTCTTTCTGCACGCCTTGCTTCTTCCTGCACTTTTCTTCGTCTTTGAGGATTTCTGTTGTTTCTTTCTGCATTTCTTTCTCTTCTTTCTGTGTGTTTTTTCTTCTTTCTTCACATGTCCTACCTCTGTAGGCATAGTTAGAAACTAGCATTTAAAAAAACCTCAGAAGTTCACTCAAAAAACCATGGGTTTCAGGCATGTTATAGTTAGAAATTAGCATTTAAAAAACCTTTACAATTCACTGAAAAAAACATAGGTTTCAGGCATGTTATAGTTAGAAATTAGCATTTAAAAAATCATAGAAAATCACTGAAAAAACCATAGGTTTCAGGGGCGTTATAGTTAGTTGGACATTTCACTCGTACAAAACCAGTGAAATTCCCCCATTATAGTTAGTTCAGCTAACTATAACTTGCGCACCCGCAATGCACTGCTGATGACGTCACATATTACATCACTCATGACATGGACAGTGACATCACTCATGACATCTCAAATGACATCACTGATGTCCAAGAAAAAGTCCCGACGCGTTTCGCAGCTCATGCTGCTTCTTCATGGGACGGCAATACCACAAGATGCCTGGAATCTGCAGCCATTATTTATCCACTAATGCATGCTATCTTCAGTGAAATGCATGCTGGTAGTTGCAGTATGTTTCTTCCCCTTTGATGGGGTCCGACAATCGTTCTTCGAATTTTTTGCCTAATTAATGTTTCACAGCCCTCCAGTGGGCTACAGGCGTAATGTTCAGCTCTGATTTAAGCTCCCTCATGCCGTATCTAGGTTGTCTGATGACAGCCCAGCAGACCCTCTTCCACATTTCACGGCAGGCGGTTCATCTCCCGCGGTTGAGGCGTACCGCGTACAACATCAATCCAAGGTGCCTCAGATCTTTTAGAGACGCCACTCCGACAAGGTAATTGGTTTCAAACCCTTTATTTGCCAAGAGCTGCGCATTACAACTGTTCCAAGAAAAAGTCCTGACGCGTTTCGCAGCTCACGCTGCTTCTTCATGGGACGGCAATACCACGAGATGCCTGGAATCTGCAGCCATTATTTATCCACTAATGCATGCTATCTTCAGTGAAATGCATGCTGGTAGTTGCAGTATGTTTCTTCCCCTTTGATGGGGTCCGACAATCGTTCTTCAAATTTTTTGCCTAATTAATGTTTCACAGCCCTTCAGTGGGCTACTGGCGTAATGTTCAGCTCTGATTTAAGCTCCCTCATGCCGTATCTAGGTTGTCTGATGACAGTCCAGCAGACCCGCTTCCACATTTCACGGCGGGCGGTGCATCTACCGCGGTTGAGGCGTACCGCGTACAAAATCATCAAAATCAAAATTAATTAGGCAAAAAATTCGAAGAACGATTGTCGGACCCCATCAAAGGGGAAGAAACATACTGCAACTACCAGCATGCATTTCACTGAAGATAGCATGCATTAGTGGATAAATAATAGCTGCAGATTCCAGGCATCTCATGGTATTGCCGTCCCATGAAGAAGCAGCGTGAGCTGCGAAACACGTCGGGACTTTTTCTTGGAACAGTTGTAATGCGCAGCTCTTGGCAAATAAAGGATTTGAAACCAATTACCTTGCTGGAGTGGCGTCTCTAAAAGATCCGAGGCACCTTGGATTGATATATATATATATATATATATATCTCACCAACTCCCACCAACGTAGGAAACGGAGTCGCACACTCACGGATTTGCAAACAGGTACTTTTATTTTCTTTTGGGTGAATTGCCTGACGCGTTTCGTCCATCCTTGGACTTTCTCGAAGGTCACCCCTTACACCATCACTGCTGTTAGTCCCACAACAATTGCCAATGTTCCTTTTATTTGTAGACCTCCAATGGTTATTGTATGTTTAGGGGCATGCTGGATCTTGTGGTCCTTTAACAGCAGTAGCTCATCTGCCCTCGATTAGGCGGTGTTTTTCAATTTCATATTTCATTTAAAAATGTCCGTTAGTCCGTGTGCTGTTTGGCAAACCATTTTTAAGTTCACCTGCAGAGTCATACCGATGCCGGTCACCGGTGGCAGCCGCTTTCCCTTTCTCGTGTGTCACGACCAACAAAGGAAGGTTCAGGTCGGGAAAGCCTCTGGCGCGCTTGCTGACTGTGCGGTACTCCCGCGGCAGAACCACACCGCCGAATATCTCACCAACTCCCACCAACGTAGGAAACGGAGTCGCACACTCACGGATTTGCAAACAGGTACTTTTATTTTCTTTTGGGTGAATTGCCTGACGCGTTTCGTCCATCCTTGGACTTTCTCGAAGGTCACCCCTTACACCATCACTGCTGTTAGTCCCACAACAATTGCCAATGTTCCTTTTATTTGTAGACCTCCAATGGTTATTGTATGTTTAGGGGCATGCTGGATCTTGTGGTCCTTTAACAGCAGTAGCTTGTCTGCCCTCGATTAGGCGGTGTTTTTCAATTTCATATTTCATTTAAAAATGTCCGTTAGTCCGTGTGCTGTTTGGCAAACCATTTTTAAGTTCACCTGCAGAGTCATACCGATGCCGGTCACCGGTGGCAGCCGCTTTCCCTTTCTCGTGTGTCACGACCAACAAAGGAAGGTTCAGGTCGGGAAAGCCTCTGGCGCGCTTGCTGACTGTGCGGTACTCCCGCGGCAGAACCACACCGCCGAATATCTCACCAACTCCCACCAACGTAGGAAACGGAGTCGCACACTCACGGATTTGCAAACAGGTACTTTTATTTTCTTTTGGGTGAATTGCCTGACGCGTTTCGTCCATCCTTGGACTTTCTCGAAGGTCACCCCTTACACCATCACTGCTGTTAGTCCCACAACAATTGCCAATGTTCCTTTTATTTGTAGACCTCCAATGGTTATTGTATGTTTAGGGGCATGCTGGATCTTGTGGTCCTTTAACAGCAGTAGCTCATCTGACCTCGATTAGGCGGTGTTTTTCAATTTCATATTTCATTTAAAAATGTCCGTTAGTCCGTGTGCTGTTTGGCAAACCATTTTTAAGTTCACCTGCAGAGTCATACCGATGCCGGTCACCGGTGGCAGCTGCTTTCCCTTTCTCGTGTGTCACGACCAACAAAGGAAGGTTCAGGTCGGGAAAGCCTCTGGCGCGCTTGCTGACTGTGCGGTACTCCCGCGGCAGAACCACACCGCCGAATATCTCACCAACTCCCACCAACGTAGGAAACGGAGTCGCACACTCACGGATTTGCAAACAGGTACTTTTATTTTCTTTTGGGTGAATTGCCTGACGCGTTTCGTCCATCCTTGGACTTTCTCGAAGGTCACCCCTTACACCATCACTGCTGTTAGTCCCACAACAATTGCCAATGTTCCTTTTATTTGTAGACCTCCAATGGTTATTGTATGTTTAGAGGCATGCTGGATCTTGTGGTCCTTTAACAGCAGTAGCTCGTCTGCCCTCGATTAGGCGGTGTTTTTCAATTTCATATTTCATTTAAAAATGTCCGTTAGTCCGTGTGCTGTTTGGCAAACCATTTTTAAGTTCACCTGCAGAGTCATACCGATGCCGGTCACCGGTGGCAGCCGCTTTCCCTTTCTCGTGTGTCACGACCAACAAAGGAAGGTTCAGGTCGGGAAAGCCTCTGGCGCGCTTGCTGACTGTGCGGTACTCCCGCGGCAGAACCACACCGCCGAATATCTCACCAACTCCCACCAACGTAGGAAACGGAGTCGCACACTCACGGATTTGCAAACGGGTACTTTTATTTTCTTTTGGGTGAATTGCCTGACGCGTTTCGTCCATCCTTGGACTTTCTCGAAGGTCACCCCTTACACCATCACTGCTGTTAGTCCCACAACAATTGCCAATGTTCCTTTTATTTGTAGACCTCCAATGGTTATTGTATGTTTAGGGGCATGCTGGATCTTGTGGTCCTTTAACAGCAGTAGCTCGTCTGCCCTCGATTAGGCGGTGTTTTTCAATTTCATATTTCATTTAAAAATGTCCGTTAGTCCGTGTGCTGTTTGGCAAACCATTTTTAAGTTCACCTGCAGAGTCATACCGATGCCGGTCACCGGTGGCAGCCGCTTTCCCTTTCTCGTGTGTCACGACCAACAAAGGAAGGTTCAGGTCGGGAAAGCCTCTGGCGCGCTTGCTGACTGTGCGGTACTCCCGCGGCAGAACCACACCGCCGAATATCTCACCAACTCCCACCAACGTAGGAAACGGAGTCGCACACTCACGGATTTGCAAACAGGTACTTTTATTTTCTTTTGGGTGAATTGCCTGACGCGTTTCGTCCATCCTTGGACTTTCTCGAAGGTCACCCCTTACACCATCACTGCTGTTAGTCCCACAACAATTGCCAATGTTCCTTTTATTTGTAGACCTCCAATGGTTATTGTATGTTTAGGGGCATGCTGGATCTTGTGGTCCTTTAACAGCAGTAGCTCGTCTGCCCTCGATTAGGCGGTGTTTTTCAATTTCATATTTCATTTAAAAATGTCCGTTAGTCCGTGTGCTGTTTGGCAAACCATTTTTAAGTTCACCTGCAGAGTCATACCGATGCCGGTCACCGGTGGCAGCCGCTTTCCCTTTCTCGTGTGTCACGACCAACAAAGGAAGGTTCAGGTCGGGAAAGCCTCTGGCGCGCTTGCTGACTGTGCGGTACTCCCCGCGGCAGAATCACACCGCCGAATATCTCACCAACTCCCACCAACGTAGGAAACGGAGTCGCACACTCACGGATTTGCAAACAGGTACTTTTATTTTCCTTTGGGTGAATTGCCTGACGCGTTTCGTCCATCCTTGGACTTTCTCGAAGGTCACCCCTTACACCATCACTGCTGTTAGTCCCACAACAATTGCCAATGTTCCTTTTATTTGTAGACCTCCAATGGTTATTGTATGTTTAGGGGCATGCTGGATCTTGTGGTCCTTTAACAGCAGTAGCTCGTCTGCCCTCGATTAGGCGGTGTTTTTCAATTTCATATTTCATTTAAAAATGTCCGTTAGTCCGTGTGCTGTTTGGCAAACCATTTTTAAGTTCACCTGCAGAGTCATACCGATGCCGGTCACCGGTGGCAGCTGCTTTCCCTTTCTCGTGTGTCACGACCAACAAAGGAAGGTTCAGGTCGGGAAAGCCTCTGGCGCGCTTGCTGTCTGTGCGGTACTCCCGCGGCAGAACCACACCGCCAAATATCTCACCAACTCCCACCAACGTAGGAAACGGAGTCGCACACTCACGGATTTGCAAACAGGTACTTTTATTTTCTTTTGGGTGAATTGCCTGACGCGTTTCGTCCATCCTTGGACTTTCTCGAAGGTCACCCCTTACACCATCACTGCTGTTAGTCCCACAACAATTGCCAATGTTCCTTTTATTTGTAGACCTCCAGTGGTTATTGTATGTTTAGGGGCATGCTGGATCTTGTGGTCCTTTAACAGCAGTAGTGAAACAATCGGATTCCTTCAGCAGCGCGCTCAGGAGACGGGTGCAGTCGCAATGGGGCTGAATCCAAGCCCAAAATGTATTTTTTAACCAAGGATACGACGCACTCCAATTTCCAGTTTTTAAGCTTTTAATATTAGCTGTACTGGCTCCAACCTACGCGTTTCAGCCCAAATAAGCCTTTGTCATGGTTAGTGAGTCCCTCTTTTGTTTCACTATTTATACCAATCACATATTGCCTATAATGTGGCATTGTGGGAAAGGTAGTGCTTATTTATACTATACATGGATATTTACAAAGTTTTCAGTTTTCCAGGTGTCAATTCATTACTTTACATTCCAGTAATCAGTCATTGCAAAAATTATTTTAAATTGCATTTATAATATGTATAGTACATTACGTAAGTCTTTTTCCTCTTTTAACTAGACCTTAGTGTCTTTTCGAAGTACAATTTTATTAATCAGTCTTTCTTCTTTTTTTAGCTTCTGATTGACCCTTAGTTTCTGTTGTGCATTGTTCTATTTTTCAGTTGTTCCACGTTTGTTGTTACATTTGAGCCAGCTAATAATAAAAGCCTAAAAACTGGAAATTGGAGTACGTCGCTTCCTTGGTAAAAAAAAAAAATATATCAATCAATCAATCAATCAATCAATCATGATACTAGTATAGCGCTCTACTCACCCGGAAGGGTCTCAAGGTGCTGGGGGAGAGGGGTCCGTTACTGCTCGGAAAGCCAGGTCTTGAGTTGCTTCCGGAGAGATGGTCCTGGGTTAGCCGAAGGTGGATGGGGAGGGAGTTCCATGTCTTGGCTGCCAGGTAGGAGAAGGATCTTCCTCCGGCGGTGGCTCTGCAGATGCGTGGAACAGCGGCGAGGGCGTGGCTGGTCGATCGTAGCTGGCGGGTGGGCGTGTAGAAGGTCAGGCGGTCATTGAGGTACTTGGGGCCCAGGTCGTGGAGGGCCTTGTGTGCGTGGGTGAGGAGTCTGAATGTGATCCTGACGGGGAGCCAGGGCAGGTCTCTCAGGTGGCCGGATATGTGGCTGTGTCGGGGGGTGTCCAGGATGAGTCGTGCGGAGGCGTTCTGGATGCGTTGGAGTCTTTTCTGAAGTTTGGCCGTGGTTCCGTAGTCCAGTCGGCTGGTGACGAGTGCCTGGGTGACCGTCTTCCTGGTTTAGGTGGGGATCCATTGGAAGATCTTTCGGAGCATGCATAGGGTGTTAAAGCACGATGATGAGACGGCGTTGACTTGTCTGGTCATCGAGAGGGAGGAGTCCAGGATGAAGCCCAGGTTGCGTGCGTGGTCCATTGGCTTGGGAGTGGTGCCCAGGGCGGGGGGCCACTAGGAGTCGTCCCAGGCGGAGGGCGATGACCTCAGGATGAGGACTTCCGTCTTGTCTGAGTTCAGTTTCAGGCGGCTGTTCTTCATCCACTCGGCGACGTCTTTCATCCCTTCTTGTGGGCTGGTTCTGGCGGCGGCGGGGTTGTTGGTGAGGGAGAGGATCAGCTGGGTGTCGTCGGCGTAGGAGATGATGTTGAGGTTGTGTTGGCGTGCGATGGCTGCGAGGGGGCTCATGTAGACGTTGAAGAGGGTTGGGCTGAGCGATGATCCCTGTGGTACGCCGCAGATGACTTCGGTGGCCTCGGATCTGAATGGGGGAGGCGGACTCTCTGGGTTCTTCCGGCGAGGAACGAGATGATCCACTCCAGTGCCTTCTCTTGGATTCCGATGTTGCTGTGGCGCTGCACTAGGGTGCGGTGGCAGACAGTGTCGAACGCTGCGGAGAGGTCCAGGAGGATGAGGGCCGCTGTCTCTCCATTGTTGAGCAGGGATCTGATGTCGTCGGTGGCTACAATGAGGGCGGTCTCGGTGCTGTGGTTGGCTCGGAAGTCGGACTGCGAGTGGTCGAAGGATCCGTTCGTATCGAGGAAGGCGGCAAGCTGTCTGTTGACGGTCTTCTCGATGACTTTGGCAGGAAAAGGGAGGAGCGAGATGGGGCGGAAGTTCTTGTGGTCGGTGGGGTCCGCTGTTGGTTTCTTCAGGAGGGCGCTGAGCTCGGCGTGCTTCCAGCTTTCCGGGAAGGTGGCGTTGATGATTTCCCGGAGTTGGGGTGCGATGATGGAGTCGGCTTTGTTGAAGACGTGGTGGGGGCAGGGGTCGGTTGGGGATCCGGAGTGGATGGTGTTCATCATGTGGGTGGTGTCTTCGGTGCTGACCGGGGTCCAGGCGCAGAGGGTGGTGGTGGGGGGCGTTGGTTCGGTGGTTGGGTGCGTGGTTGGTGCTCTGAAGCTGTTGTGTATTTTGGTGATCTTGCAGTGGAAGGATGAGGCGAGTGAGTCGCAGAGGTCTTGCGAGGGAGTGATGTAGTTGTTTCCGGCGTTGGGGTTGGAGAGCTCTTTGACAATGCTGAAGAGTTCCTTACTGTTGTGGGCATTGTTGTCCAGTCGTTCTTTGAATGCTGTCTTCTTGGTGGTGCGGATCAGCTGGTGGTGTTTGCGGGTGGCGTGCTTGAGGGCAGTCATGTTGTCTGTGGTCTGGTCGTTGCGCCAGGTTTTCTCGAGGGTGTGGCAGTTCCTCTTGGAGTTCTTAAGTTCGTCGGTGAACCAAGAGGCTTTCTTGCTGCTGTGTCTGCTGGGAGGGGTCTTCAGTGGTGCGAGGTCGTCTGCGCAGTTGGTGATCCACTGTGTGAGGTTGCTGGCTGCTTTGTTTGGGTCCTTTGTGCTGGCGGGAGGGTTCTGGCTGAGGGAGGTGGTGAGCTGGTTGGCGGTGATCTTGTTCCAGCTCCTGCGAGGAGCCTGTTGCAGGTGGTGGTGAGTCGTGGTTTTTCTGAAGCTGAATGGATGCAGCTGTGATCCGTCCAACGAAGTCCGGAGGAGTGGCTGAAGGCGATGTACTTGCTGGAGGAGAAGACTGGGTCAAGCGTGTGGCCGGCGTAGTGGGTGGGGGTGTTCACCAGTTGCTTGAGTCCGAGGTTGGCAAGGTTGTCCATCAGGGTGGTGGTGTTGCAGTCCTTGTTGTTCTCCAGGTGGAAGTTGAGGTCCCCTAGGAGGATGTAGTCAGCGGAGGGAGGGCGTGCGGGCTGATGAAGTCTGTGATGTCTTCGCTGAATTGTGTGCGTGGTCCCGGGGGTCTGTAGATGAGAGTGCCTCTGAGGGTGGTCTTGGGGTCGGTGTGTATCTGGAAGTGGAGGTGTTCGGCGGCGGTGAAGGTGTTGTCGGCGCTGGTCGTGATGTGGATGGTGTTCTTGTGTACGATGGCGATGCCTCCTCCAGTCTGGTTGACGCGGTCCCTTCGGGTGATCTTGTATCCTTTCGGGATGGCGATGGCGATGTAGGGCGCAGAGGAGGCATTCATCAGCGGCGAGGGCGGGGTTGGCGGAGCGGAGCTGGCGGGTGGGGGTGTAGAAGCTGAGTCTGATGTTCAGGTAGGCTGGTCTGGTGTAGTGGAGTGCTTTGTGTGCCTGGGTGAGGAGCTTGAAGGTGATCCTCTTGTCGACGGGGAGCCAGCGTAGGTCTCTCAGGTAGGGGGATGATGTGGCTGCGGCGGGGGACATTGACAATCAGTCGGGCGGAGGCGTTTTGAATGCGTTGTAGTTGTCGTAGGTGTTTGGCTGGGATTGCTGCGTAGAGTGCATTGCCGTAGTCCAGTCTGCTGCTGACAAGAGCCTGTGTCACCCTTCTTCTTGTTTTGGTCGGGATCCACTTGTAGATCCTGCAGAGCATGCGGAGGGTGTTGTAGCAGGAGGAGGAGACGGCATTGACCTGCTTGGACATGGAGAGGGAGGAGTCGAGGATGCATACTAGGTGGCGCGCATGGTCAGTGGGTATTGGTGCTGCTCCCAGTGTGGTCGGCCACCAGGAGTCGTCCCAGGCTGAGTGGGTGGGTCCAACGATGAGGTCCTCCGTCTTGTCCGAGTTCAGCTTCAGACGGCTGCTCCTCTTCCAGTCGGCGATGGCCTTCATTCCCTCAAGGAGGTTGGTTTTAGTTGTGTGTGGGTCCTTGGTGAGGGAGAGGATGAGCTGGGTGTCGTCGGCGTAGGAGATGATGTTGTGGTTGTGATGGCGGGCCACTTGTGCGAGGTGGGCCATGTAGACGTTGAACAGCGTCGGGCTGAGGGATGAGCCCTGGGGGATGCCGCAGATGATGTCGGTGGCTTCGGATCAGAAGGGTGGGAGGCGGACGCTCTGGGTTCTGCCAGAGAGGAAGGATGTGGTCCAGCCAAGGGCCTTCTCTTGGATTCCGGCTTCTAGGAGGCGTGTCTTTAGAGTGCGATGGCAGACCGTGTTGAAGGCGGCGGATAGGTCCAGGAGGATGAGGGCTGATGTTTCTCCGTTCTCCGTTGTCCAGTGTTTTCTGATTGCAGCACAGCATGAGGCTGTGTAGAGAGCATTGCAGCATTGCAGCTGCTCCGCAGCTGTGCGCAGACAGGAGTTGTTGGACTGCACCATCCAACAACTCCTATGAAAAAACTCCTACTTTGTACGTCTTGTGCGTGCGCATACGCAAGACTTACAACGTAGGGTATTTTCATAGAAGAATGATGGCGAGGAGCAAGCAGGAGAGCGGCCAGGCAGAGGAAGAGGCAGCCACACAGGTAAGTGCCTCCTTTTTAAAATAAATTAATAATTTGGGAGGGTGGAGGAGCTGGCTAACTCCGCTACGCCACGGAGGGGAGTTTTGCCTAAACTCCGTGTTCGCAACGGAGTGCTGAGTACGAAAAATCTGAAAACTCCGCTGGCGGAGCAGAGTAACCCGCCTGGGGTTATTCAATATTATTTCATTTAAATTCTTTATTTCGGCTAAAATGCCATAAAAGACAGTTTATACAATACATTGCATTTCATTAAAAGTTATTAAAACATGTTATCACTAAGTTACAAAAACACAATACATAAAAAGTACAATACAGTACAGTACAATACAAGTTGGAGGATAAATTGAGCGGAAACATAAGTTCTTAGAACATGGAATAGACCATCATGTCATTCTCAAGCAATCAGTTCAGTTACAATTGTAGCCCTATTTTTTTCCTTTGATAAAAGATAGAAAGTAAAAATCTACTAACACTAAATATTATGTTCTGAGATGTATTTGTGGTTAGGATTCTCAGAGCCTGCGAGCATGACCTCAAACCTAGAAGTAGGCATATTGGTTTAATCCACTTCTTCCTGGCCTGCAGATAGAAGGGACAAAAAAATAAAATATGCTGTTCATTTTCGGTCTGGTTGAGGTCACACATAGGACAAGTTTCATTCAATACTGCAGCTTCTGGTTCACGATTCCTAGCCCATCTTGCCAACGTCGTTTTAATTAATAAATTCCCATACCGAAATTTTAAAAACAAGGTTTTGGCAAGTGGCGGCTCTATCTCGTCCATAAATGTCTCGTAGAGCGGTTCATCCTTAAAGTTTAGGAATCTTGCAACCAAGGTACCATTGGTCATATTGTTTACAGTCTTACTTAACATAAAACTCCAGAAGGCCCTTTTTAGGATTATTTTGGGGTTTGCTGGTAATTGCTCTGGGTTCTCCCAAAAATGCTGTAATCCTATATTGTTTAGCCATGTCTTGATATGTCTTAGCCATGGGGTATTACTCTGGCTATCCAGAATCATGATCTCCTTCAACCCGTCTCGGTAATCCTGGAGTTCGGGTACATGCCATAGTCTTACCCACAGCATTAGGGGACGGATCAGCACATGGTAATCTGTCCTTTTGAAATTTAAGTCAAGCTCCAGGGGAACTAGTGGGGTGCCTCGGGGAACCCTTACAAGGCTACGCATAAAATTATTATCCAAAACTCCAAAAGTCTCCCTGGACCCGGTACCCCATATTTCGGCACCGTAAAGGACAGATGCTTGGACCTTAAATTTAAATAATTCCGTCACTGGGGACACCGCTTTACTTGTGCTCATACTATGCTCCCTAAGAATTGGTTTTACATTCTGGGCATAGATTAATTTGCTTTTATCAATTTGGGCTTTCCAAGTAAATTTGGAATCGATAGTCACCCCTAGGTAGGAGAAATATGGCACTGATTCCAACTTGATTCCATTTAATGTTAAACAGCCCTTATCCGGTTTGATTGGATTTAGGGCCATACATTTGGTCTTCTTGCCATTGATCTCTAACCCTTTTTGGCTACAGTATTCATTGAAGGTATTCAATAAAGTCTGTAGGCCATTTTTCGTTTGGGATATCAGAATCGTATCGTCAGCAAATAGCAAAGATGTCACCTTTTCGCCATTCAGTTTGGGAGAATCATTTTTACATTTACCTAGAAAGGAAGGGATGTCATTTACAAAAAGTGAAAATAACGTCGGGGCCAGGACACAACCCTGACGTACTCCACGTTCGATGGGTATTTTATGGGTTAATTCACCGTTGGGACCCCATCTTACTCTTGCAAAGTTCCCTTCGTGTAACTCTTTGATCTGAACGACAAGATTATTTGGGATACCTGCTGCACTCAAGGTTTCCCATAAGAGATTTCGAGGCACCAAATCAAAAGCGGCCCTTAGATCTACAAAGGCAACATAAAGATGGCACCTCTTAATCACTACGTACTTCCAGTAGAGGCAGCAGAATCTAAAAATTTGGTCTATTGTGCTGACCTTCGGTCTGAAACCGGCTTGGAATTTAGATAGAAAATCATTTTCATCTAGCCAGTTACTCACGCGTAATAGGATATGTCGTGAGTACATTTTCTGTAAAATGTCCATTAGACTTATTGGCCGATAATTACATGGGTCCATCCGATCTCCTTTTTTAAAAATTAAAACAATTTCCGCTCCCTTCCAACTTTCAGGAAATTCTAATGTACGTGAAAATGTATTGCACAAATAATTAATATAGGGTGCCCATACTCCTAAATCGTGCTTATATAAGTCACCTGGGATTTTGTCCAGACCTGGAGCTTTCCCAGATTTAATTTGTGATAATGCTAACTCTGTTTCCCCTAAAGTGAAGTCCAAATGGTTTACGCAAGATTCTAGTTTTTCAGGGCTTGTATTCATGTGAGGGTCCTCGTATTTCTTATATAGGTTTGTAAAATGTGTGACCCAAGTTTGTTCATCCAAAAAAACATCTTTGGTTACCCTACCTGTATGGTTCCCATTTGCGACCAGCCTCCAAAAGGCCACATTATCGCGTGACCTGGCAGCTAGCAACAAATCAGCCCATTTGTCTTCCTCCCATGCTATCTTTGCGGCTCTCTGGACAGATTTGTACTTACTCCTAGTTCTTTTTACATCTGATGGTATTTTACTCTTTATTGCCATTAACAATTCCCTCTTTGACTCTTTACAGGATCGGTCATACCAAGGCTTGCTGTGGGACAGATTCTGGGTATTCTGCTGGTTTTTTTTTTTGGCATCTTAGTAACTAGCAATCTCAGGTCTGCAAAAAAATTTTGGTGGGTTTGGAGAAATGAAGTTTTACTTTCATCTTCGCCTATTGCAGCTAAGTAGGGGCCAAAAGTACCTGCCAAAAGTGAATATATTTCACTTAGAATTTCACTGTGATCCAAAATAAATGGCCATTTTAATGATCTTCTATTATTACTGATATGGATCTCAGAATTAACAGCATCGCTTTCCTCAAATATAGGGTGCTGGGCCATATCATTGAACAAATGAGCGTCCAACGTCAAGTTTAAGGGATAATGATCGCTTTCAAACCGTTCCCTTACTTCGAGGTCCAAAAGATGCGGCCAGAGAGGGACAGAAGCAATCACAAAATCTAAATTATTTTTATAGTTGTTCCTGGTGAATGTTGGTTTTCTGGAGCTGTCGGAGGGTAACCGTCCATTACAGGCCCTAAGTGAGTGAACCGTACATAGATTAATCAATTGCAAGCCCAATGTTGTACACTTAACCGGTTTTACATTCTCCAGGATAGGGATTTTGTTTGCTTGGTCTTCCTCATCAAAAATTTCACTAAGACCCAAAACTGGCTCGAAATTGCAATTTAGGTCGCCAGCCAAAATAACAAAATCCTCCCTTGGATCTAGTCTACTCAGAAGACAATCTAAGTTAGCAATGGTCAGTGATTCTCTTGAGGAGGGTAGAGGCCTATTATAAACATTTATAAGAAGCAAGTTCTTCCCATTGTAAGCTGTGATTTTTAAAGCTAGTATATCTGCAGAGTTAGTGGGTATCTCCTCTATGTCTATCCTTAAATTAATTTTCACCCATATTAGAAGTCCCCCTGACGGCCTACCACATCTGGAGGGTATCGCACCATTCCCATAGGTCTTGTAACCCACCCTATGTGGCGTCTCTACTGCCCAAGTTTCCTGAAAAAGGCAGAGATCAAAGGAATCTATGTAGTTTGCCCACTCAGGGTCCCTTAGATGTTTTTCTACGCCAGCTATATTCCAACAGATCATTTTAGTCGGGGTTTCGGTAGTAACTGGACTCTCAGTGGTAACCCTAAGCATTTCCTCTTGCACAGATTGGGTCGCCAAGGGTATTACCTCTAAATGTAAATTGGTATGCGGGACGGTTGACTGCAACACCTGCTCCTCTAGATTTTTAACGCCATGGGGTACACTAGCATTATCAAATACAAATCTTACCACACCAGGGGGCACAATATTGGTCAGCACATCATTTACATCGTTATCAACAAATGGTACAGCATTGGCCATCGTGTTTGAACTGTTAATGCTCATATCCCCAAAGCTCGATGTTTCTAGCCCCACGCACCCCCACACCTCATGGCATCAGTCACAATCTTCCAAACCACTGAAGATGTCATACCTATTAAAGGTTTCTAGCGGTGTGAATGGTTTAAGGTTGTCCATCCTACCTTTCATGGTGTTGTGTGTCTTGGCCGATACATAATTCCATCCCAACGGGTCTGGAGCTCTCACAGAGCATGGGATGTAATGCATATTATTTACATTTTGTAAGAGGGGGGGGGAGGATATGAGGGATAATAGTTGCTCCCAACGTTCTGTACCGTAAGATGATTACTAGGTTGAAATGCAGGTATGTGCTGTAATGGTTGGTACTGCGGCGGATGATGCTGTGATGGAAACACCACTGACCTCGGGTAAAAATAAGTCAGCGGTTTGGGAATAATTATATTTTTTGCATTACATGTCTGCCAATTCAAAATGAATTGGACAGCATTAGGGTCCCTAAAGTTCACCACCACCACGTCACCATCAATATCTTTGGGTCTGCCCCCCAACCAATGAAGGCGACGTACGTGGACAATTTCGCCATTAACATGGTTTGCAATTGGCCTGTATAAACTGAGCCAATGCATAATCTTGTTTTTTAGTTGGGCAAAACCCTCCCTTTTATTTGGTCCAAGCACAGGCACCCCTGTTAAAACTACCACAAACGGTACTGCCTCAGGTGGGAGCTCAGGCAGAGGAGTCCGTCTTGCTTTCCCCCATGCATGTCTATTTTCCCCCACCTCACTTGTCGGTTTAGCCAGAGGTCTATTGGGTGTGTTACCAGTGTTTGTATTTAAAACATTAGAGGATAATTGAACAGGATTTTTTTGGTTGGGAAGTTTGGGGGGTGGGTGGGTTTGTGCAGTCGCCATCGACGTGTTCCCCATAGATTTGGAGGTAGATGCAATTGACGGGGGAATGACGATGTGACTGGGAATAGTTTTAGGTGGTTGAGCGGGAACTGGTATATTTGGGGCATTAACAGGAGTTACATTAGTTACATTATTCAAACCGATGTTAGTTTTAACATCCTTGTTCCCTAGTACACGCTCAATTTTACACAACCTACATTCCACCTCCATCAACCTTTCCAATATACTTGCAGAATACGATTTAATCAAGCTCTCTATATCTGATAGTGACACAGAATCCTTGCTCACAATAGGTGCATTTAAGACCTCACTCGTGTCCATAGTGACCTCATTTCCCTCATTGGCTGCCGGAATAATTGGCAAGATGGAGGGAGATAATGCTGTAATGCCCCCCTCACTTCCTATATCCAGGGTGCATGGGTCTTTAGCTACATTGGATATTTTTTTGCCAAAGTCTCGACAGCTCAGTTTTGGTTGTAGAGGATCTCCCCTTTTCCGCTGTTTTTTACTCGGTGGAGGACCATACGTTTTTTGAAGGGGAGTCAGTTTTTTTCCCTTAGTATGGAGTGTTTTCACTGTAGGCAAGACTTCCCCTTTTGATGTACCTTGGTTATTAGCGTGCAGAGAAGGCCCACTCACATCCGGCATAGGTAGTGGGTTTTGTGTAAGGACAACTACATTAGCTTCCAAGGGCTGGCTTTCCAACAAAATAGAAGACTCATTTACTGTTAGGTCAATATCAGTGACAATAGAGCCAGTGGCAGCACACAGGGACAGAGGAGTTAACCCATTTTTTATGCTTTCCATGGAGCGACGACGATCCGCCCGTCGCTCCGCCAGGGCCAACTCCCTTGCGATATCAGGGGATGATTTAGAAAAATAATTATCCAAAGTACCATTCAGCATCACTCCCTGTTTGTCAGGTACAGGCTGGTCCAAATCGAGCGAAGACATTTGAGAAACCCAAGTTAACAAAACAAGGCAAGCGTAGATAATTCAGGAAAAGGGCAGAGCAAACAGTACCTGTAGGGACAAGATTTAGGGCCAGTCCAGTCTCCTCGGTTCTCGGAGGGTCTCAGAGGGTCCGCCCTTAGTCCGGTCTTTGTCCCGGGCTGTGTCCCGCACACGCGTCCCGCACACGCGCTGCTCCTCTTCCTATTATACAGGAGGATTGCCAAAGGGGAGGGGTCACGGGAAGAGGCGGCAGGTGTGCCTGATGGTGATTGCACTGCCTGGTGAGCCTCGCAGTCCCGTTTGCTGACCTCCGTTCCGCGGCGTCTCCTCCCTCTGCGCAGTCCGTGGGCAGGTCACAGGATTTCCAGGCAGCTTCCAGCAGCAGAAAGAAGGAAAGAAATCACGCACTTCACACGCCTTTGCGAGCGGCTCCCGCGGAGCGGGGGCCGCGAGGCGTTTTGAAGGTAGCGCCCAGAGGGGAGGGGTCACGGGAAGAGGCGGCAGGTGTGCCTGATGGTGATTGCACTGCCTGGTGAGCCTCGCAGTCCCGTTTGCTGACCTCCGTTCCGCGGCGTCTCCTCCCTCTGCGCAGTCCGTGGGCAGGTCACAGGATTTCCAGGCTGCTTCCAGCAGCAGAAAGAAGGAAAGAAATCACGCACTTCACACGCCTTTGCGAGCGGCACCCGCGGAGCGGGGGCTGCGAGGCGTTTTGAAGGTAGCGCCCAGAGGGGAGGGGTCACGGGAAGAGGCGGCAGGTGTGCCTGATGGTGATTGCACTGCCTGGTGAGCCTCGCAGTCCCGTTTGCTGACCTCCGTTCCGCGGCGTCTCCTCCCTCTGCGCAGTCCGTGGGCAGGTCACAGGATTTCCAGGCAGCTTCCAGCAGCAGAAAGAAGGAAAGAAATCACGCACTTCACACGCCTTTGCGAGCGGCTCCCGCGGAGCGGGGGCCGCGAGGCGTTTTGAAGGTAGCGCCCAGAGGGGAGGGGTCACGGGAAGAGGCGGCAGGTGTGCCTGATGGTGATTGCACTGCCTGGTGAGCCTCGCAGTCCCGTTTGCTGACCTCCGTTCCGCGGCGTCTCCTCCCTCTGCGCAGTCCGTGGGCAGGTCACAGGATTTCCAGGCTGCTTCCAGCAGCAGAAAGAAGGAAAGAAATCACGCACTTCACACGCCTTTGCGAGCGGCTCCCGCGGAGCGGGGGCCGCGAGGCGTTTTGAAGGTAGCGCCCAGAGGGGAGGGGTCACGGGAAGAGGCGGCAGGTGTGCCTGATGGTGATTGCACTGCCTGGTGAGCCTCGCAGTCCCGTTTGCTGACCTCCGTTCCGCGGCGTCTCCTCCCTCTGCGCAGTCCGTGGGCAGGTCACAGGATTTCCAGGCAGCTTCCAGCAGCAGAAAGAAGGAAAGAAATCACGCACTTCACACGCCTTTGCGAGCGGCACCCGCGGAGCGGGGGCCGCGAGGCGTTTTGAAGGTAGCGCCCAGAGGGGAGGGGTCACGGGAAGAGGCGGCAGGTGTGCCTGATGGTGATTGCACTGCCTGGTGAGCCTCGCAGTCCCGTTTGCTGACCTCCGTTCCGCGGCGTCTCCTCCCTCTGCGCAGTCCGTGGGCAGGTCACAGGATTTCCAGGCTGCTTCCAGCAGCAGAAAGAAGGAAAGAAATCACGCACTTCACACGCCTTTATTCAATATTAACAATCACATCTTCTTCCAAAGAAGTACTCAGGCATTAGGTTTGTCGATTGAGTGGGAAAGATACCTAATACACACACTTAACTCCAGGATAAGCCACTTAAAGTTGACAGATTTTTGCAGTGGTAAACCATAGTGGTTGAAACATCTTCAAAGCGATTAGACCAAAAGGTTCCCTATCTACGATTAGGCAACAGCTGCAATGCAAAGAAACTGGAATTATCACACCATTTAGGCTGACAAAGACTATTAGGCTTCAATGAAAAGTTCAACAGTAATTAATGACCCCTGCGCAAACACCTGTTGTGAAGGAGCCGCAAGTACAAATGGGTTGGCGCTAACCATATGCAGTAATTATCAGCTACAATAGATCTAACATCCCCCAGATAAATTGTAACTCGGAAAAGGGTGGCTTAATACTGCGACTTGGAGATTTGGGTGCAAAACACCCTGACGTGCATTCTGTGTCCCATTTTTTAGGGCTCAACTTGTAATTGGCAATATTTAACACACCTGATACATTCTCAACGTCCGGGTATAGGATTTCAACAAGTGTGAAAAGTATCAACAAATCCCACTACATACTCGTAGATGAAGCCTTACCTGTAAGGATGTTTTAAGGCTCAGGCAAAGTTGGCAATTGCCCAGCAAACCCTCCTACACCTTCCTCCCCGCCGCCCCCACCCCCCAAGGAAAATAAACGTTATCTCTAAGTCACGTCTGTGTATTTCTGTACCTCAACCTTAATCCTAATTCACTATTGCTAGGCAACATAAGGCTTGATTTAGCAGAAAAACTGCAATAAAATTCAACATTGTGCTAAGCATGGGCTACCAAAATATTTCGTTCCCGTGCCCTCAAAATCCTTAATGTGACACTGCAGCTGAAGTTTGCACAGTGCACACTGGAGGTAATCAAAAGCAGCACTGCTGTGCCAAATTAATTTCAAATGCTTAATCCTTGCAGTCAAAGACCCTACCACAATGCACGTGGTCGGATTGGGAATGCGTTTCAATTTATCAAAATCTATTTTATAATAGCTCAAACAAATCTTTTTCTGAGACAACCACAATAATGTAATCAGATTTCACCCATCTCCTTCAGAGAAAGGTCAATCTTTTGTTTCTGTGAGCATTATGGGGCACAATATGCAAATAAATCATACAATGCAAATTCTGATTAACTCATTTTACCTTCAGAAAGTTAAATTGAGCTAACAAACCATGCTTCCTAGTAAAGATGCCCCCCGTTAATTGTTAACAAGCGACCCTTTATAATAAAATTAAAATAACTTGCTAGATTTCTCGTGTTCTAATCCCTCTAAGCTTGCCAAGGAAGTATTCTTTCAGCTACTGGAGTGTTGTTGTGTAGTACCCTAATTTCAGTAAAGCGATAAAAAAATATAACCAAAAAACTCCACAATAAGACTATGTGCTGCCATTACAGGTATTGTCATATAACAACAGCGCGCAATAGGCACTGTTATGGAAATAAAAAAGAGTCCCTTGCAAGATAATGAGCTCGTTCGATTGGCTCATGTCCACATACTGATTTTTAAAGGTCATATAATGCTTCACTTTGGATTTAAGTGAGAGGTAAAATCACCGTAATTGCTGTAATCCAAGTGGGAGCGGGCGCATTTAGAAACAGAGAAGTTTCCAGCTTGATACAGAGTAAAGTGGCTTTATGAAAAGAAACATACCTTGTAGGTGAGGTAATTTCATCTCTATAGAAGTGACTGTGTATCCTTAGAGCCTTCTGTCGTTGTCAAAAACAGTGCTCTGCAGGCACTAATTTGGGGCTCAGCTGATAAATTATACATTAGAAAATATTGCTACTTCTCTAATGATCGTTCTCAAAAGGCTTTGAAATCCAAAGCAAAAAATAAATTGGCCATTGGATAATGACGCAGAATTGATATGTGGTGTGAAAGAGTAAAGCTTGCAATGCGCAGGGAGTTTCCACAAGTGCCCAGCTAAGAAAAAAGAAAGCACAAAAGAGAAAAACACTCAAAACACGACACATTCACTCAGTATTTCGCTGACCTGAAAGTGAAAAGTAGATGTTCTTTTATAGGTGAGCCTTCACAAGAAGGTTGCTAATCTTTCACAAATGTATAATAGCGGCCGGCTGGACAACAACGCACACAACTGCAAGGAACTCTTCAACATCGTGAAAGAGCTTTCCAACCCCAGCGCAGGAAACAACGACATCACCCCATCGCAAGACCTCTGCAACTCCCTCGCCTCATACTTCCACAACAAGATCGCGGTCATACACAACAGCTTCAACAACCAACCAACGCACTCCACGACCGAACCACCACCCCCCACCACCACCCTCCGCGCCTGGAATCCAACCACCACCGAAGACACCGTCCGCACGATGAACTCCATCCACTCAGGATCTCCGACCGACCCCTGCCCCCACCACGTCTTCAACAAGGCCGACGTTGTCATCGCACCCCACCTGCGAGACATCATCAACACATCCTTCGACACCGCCACCTTCCCTGAGAGCTGGAAGCACGCCGAACTCAGCGCTCTACTCAAGAAACCCACAGCGGACCCCACCGAACTCAAGAATTACCGCCCCATCTCGCTCCTCCCGTTTCCAGCCAAAGTCATCGAGAAGACCGTCAACAAGCAGCTGGCCACCTTCGTGGAGACGAATGGATCCCTCGACCCCTCACAGTCTGGCTTCCGAGCCAACCACATCACCGAGACCGCCCTCATCGCCGCCACCGATGACATCCGAGCCCTTATGGACAACGGAGAAACAGCGGCCCTCATCCTCCTTGACCTCTCCGCGGCATTCGACACTGTCTGCCACCGCACCCTGGTACAGCGCCTCAGCAACGTCGGAATCCAGGAGAAGGCTCTGGAGTGGATCATCTCCTTCCTCGACGGAAGAACACAGAGAGTCCGCCTACCACCGTACAAGTCAGAGGCCACCGAAGTCATCTGCGGCGTCCCTCAAGGATCCTCGCTGAGCCCCACCCTCTTCAACGTCTACATGAGCCCCCTCGCAGCCATCGCACGCCAACACAACCTCAACATAATCTCCTACGCTGACGACACCCAGCTGATCCTCTCCCTGACCAACGACCCCGCCGCCGCCAGAGCCAATCTGCACGAAGGGATGAAAGAGGTAGCCAAGTGGATGACGACCAGCCGCCTCAAACTGAACTCAGACAAGACGGAGGTCCTCATCCTAGGCTCTTCGCCCTCCGCCTGGGGCGACTCCTGGTGGCCTCCCGCCCTGGGCACCGCACCCAAGCCGACAGACCACGCACGCAACCTGGGCTTCATCCTGGACTCCTCCCTCTCCATGACCAGGCAAGTCAACACCGTCTCCTCGGCGTGCTTCAACATCCTACGCATGCTACGGAAGATCTTCTGGTGGATCCCCACCGAGACCAGGAAGACCGTCACCCAGGCCCTCGTCACCAGTCGACTGGACTACGGCAACGCCCTCTACGCCGGTACCACCGCCAAGCTCCAGAAGAGACTCCAGCGGATCCAGAACGCCTCAGCCAGACTCATCCTCGACATCCCACGAACCAGCCACATCTCCGGACATCTCAGAGACCTGCATTGGCTCCCCGTCAACAAAAGAATCACCTTCCGCCTCCTCACCCACGCACACAAAGCCCTACACGACCAAGGCCCGAGCTACCTCAACAACCGAATCAACTTCTACGCTCCCAAACGCCACCTCCGTTCAGCCAACCACGCCCTCGCCGCCGTCCCCCGCATCCGAAGAGCTACAACAGGAGGAAGGTCCTTCTCCTACCTGGCTGCCAAGACCTGGAACTCCCTCCCGACCGACCTGCGCCTGACCCAAGACCACCTCTCCTTCAGGAAGAAGCTGAAGACCTGGCTGTTCGAGCAGTAACGGCACCCCCCCCCCCTCCCCCCAGCGCCTTGAGACCCTACGGGTAAGTAGTGCGCTCTATAAATGTCCTTGATTGATTGATTGAATAGCTTGACTACTGCGGCACAGCATGCAAGGGACGCATATCTGGGCATACCCTTGGCCACTTAGGGTGCTACATTAAACACACTAAAGGATATGGAAGACATGTTTGCAAATAGTGTAAATCACTGGTATCGCCTCTGGATAGCATTCTAACCCATTGTTTTCACCCACTGTGCCACTCTAGACAGAAGATTGCCTTGAAGTCAAAAGAGACTGATGAGGCTAAACTCTTCTGATAAAGAAGTGCTGAGTTGCAGGGCCGGACTTGGAACCAAAACCAGCCCTGGCAAAGTGCTTGGCCGGCCCCCTGGGGGAGTTAGGGGTGCGGCCGAGCTGTTTGCCAGGGCCGGTCTCGGTGGATTTTGTTGCAGGGGCCGATATTGCAGCTATGCCGCAAAACGGACCTGTAACAAAAACAGCACCCCAGGTGGCCAAAATCGGCCCCCACCCTGGTGACCGGGGAAACGCCTGGTGCCTGCTACAACCGTTCCGGCCCTGTTGAATTGTGATGCAACAGGTAGTTTTTGGGGTGTTTCGAAATGTCCCCAGCAGTTGTGGCATGTTTCTGGTTATAAAGGAAAACACAGAGATGCAGGTTAGGGAAAAACAGACATTAAACTAGCCCCGTAATAGATTAAATCTGGACTTAAATGAATGTTCACATATGTTTAGGCCTGGATTGACATGACAGCCGTCTACAAGGCCTCTTTTTACCCATTCTTTAAAATATATATTGATGGCTCCACCCAGAAAAGTATTATTCTCTCACCTCTTGATTTGGCTCTTTGGAGTATCATTCTACCTCCTATGGAATGATTGCATTGCAATGCTTTTTATTTCCAAACACAAAATTATTTGGACTTATATACCAAACTTATTCATGATGCAAAATAAAATCCTTTGTGAAGCAAATTAGTCTTATTTTGGAATGGTCTTTGCCCATGGATTTTAGCGATGCTGTACAGCATTCCTGATGCTGTGCACCATAGCTAAAGGAGAAAAAGCACTCTGACGCAACATGCATGTGTACTCCCACAAAATGGTGCCGTTGCTTTTCTTTTTTTAAATTTACCAATCCGAGTTGAGTCTGTAAGTTAAAAAAAGTAGAGCACATTTATTTAAATTGTGGGTGGGAAGCACTATGGACAGTGTGGGCAGAAGCAACATGGAGGGCAGGGAAAACAATACAGCTGGACCACAAGGAGGTAGGCCGCCACACAGAGGGTGGGGCAGAAGTACATGATGCAAGTGACAGAGTGCAACCTCGAGGTGCACATAACAGAAGCACATGTGCGAGATAGAGGAACGTGGAGTTGGAGGAGAAGCACACAGGCAAGATAGCAACATAGTGGGGAGAGACCTGTAAAGGCAAGCACAATATAGGGAGGCGAGGGAGAAGCACAAGGGCAACAGAGAATAACAGGAAACACCAATCAACACATAAAATTAGGACTAGAAGGGGTGCTGCATGATACAACATAGCCCCAGTAATACCAAAATGAGAATCTGAGGCCAAGTTATTGCATACTACAATCAAATTAAAACGTACTCAATTTCACAGGAATTATTCCCTAAAATAACTGACAGAAACCAAATTACCATTAGTAACCTATCCAAAGGAGATCAATCTCCCTCCAATAAAATCTTCATGATGGATGGTAAGTGCAAGAAAGCAACACGTGTAAAGCTCGAACAAAGAGGTCTGATGGCATTAATGGTGAATGATATCCAGAAAAGACTATAACGTTATGGAACCCATAACATTGTTCCTAAGTAGAGTAGTGCATAATACAGGGCTTAATAACATAACTCTAATAAGAGACATTTCGATTCAGACAAACGCAAGAGCTTACCCTCTAATGGAATCCACAGGCAAGGGACAGAATTTCCTCTAGGGTATTAGGCAGAATAAGTAGGACAAATGGGTCGACGGAAACATATGTGCACTGAAAGTACACCAAAGAATCCCAGAAATCCAGCGTGTCCATATTTGTGGTATGCGAGGCAACTAATCACCTCAAGTTAAGACTGTGTGAAAGACAAAATAGAAAAGGAACAATAAATCATTCACTAGAATTCCAATGTTAAGCTATTTTTAAAATTAATGACTGCTATTGTACAAAATGTTACACTTTGGTGTAATGCAATGTACTAACAAATATAAAAACACGAAGACAAAAGAACTGTAAGGGGAGGGATGTAAACCTTGTCCAACATAGTGCATATCTTTTAATTTTCTAATATATCTCATATAAAACTAGGTGCAAAGAGTGGGCATGACAGTGGCCACATGGGTAAAAGCCTATCAGACCATGTTGTGGAGTAAGTGGAATGCTTGTTACATCATTTCTGACCACAATATCTCGTATATTTCTACTCCGTCTATACGTGATATTAGGTCTTTCAGGTATAGATTTCCCTAGTATGCCATCAGTTTTCAAGATGTCCCAGTTTTTAGTAATGATCCTTTTAACATGGTCTGATAGGCTTTTACCCATGTGGCCACTGTAAGGCCTGTAAGAACAGGACATATAAGAACACAGTGACTTACAACGGGGTGACCAAGAAATTAACCCAATTTTTAACCTGTGGGATGACTTTTGTCATTTATGTCATCTTATGTACGTGTGGCCTGTGGTACATAGGCAGTACTACCTGTGCTGCCAAGAAACGCATCTTGGAACATCTACGAGCCATAACGAATCGTGATCCCAAATACCCTGTGGCCAGACACTTTGAAAAACATCATTTTTCCAACATCTCTGAGTGTAGTTACTTGATTTTAGAACACGTTCCTATGAAATCGAGAGGGGGTGACAGAGTATTGGCCCTCAGGAAGAAAGAGTCACAATACATAATTGATTTTCAGAGTAAAACCCCGGGGGGGCTCAACATGGACGAAGAATTAGCAGTACACCTTAAAGATTGATTTAGCTCTGTTTTTAGGATATTGGTTTTCTATATTCTGATGTTCTTTGAAAACATGCAAACTACATATGAGAGACATTAGAGGATATGTACTTTGAGATGTTCTATTTTTATTTTTTGATCTGTCACCTTTCTTACACTCTTTTTCTCTTCTCTTCTTTTTCCAGGAGGAAAGGAAGGGGCCCTTTCACGAACATTCACTTTCACGGGCGTACCTACCCTGTGCACTCCTTGTTGTGAGACCACGTATGTTTTGCACTGATCTTTGCTTGTGAACAATTATGAGAGAATATGGTGATCAATGTTCTTTGGTTTTGGCACTTGCCAGCATTGGCTGTCAGAAGGTCGCTATGTACAGTTTTGAGACTTTCTGTGGTGGTGCATATCACTTCCGCCACTATTATGTATTGTGACTACTACTCAATGATACAACATTATGAGTCCCTGCTTCATGTCTCAATTGCAAGCATTGGTACTTTTTCTGTTCTGGCACTTGCCATCAATTCACCGTGAGATAGTAGTTATGTTCAGTAGTTCTATTGTATTCTATGAACTGAATTCTTTACAGATATGGATGTTTATAATCTATAATGGATTTATTATATCCCTTTCAAAATGTTATACATGTGGGTTTATTTTATGTATAAACTTCATTTGTTTTCTCCAAAATGTGACTAACTTAAGATGGCCACCATGTAACCTCAGCTCACTGGTCCCTCTTTTATGTTCACAAAATACTTTATCACTGTGGTTGGTCTCTGGATTGTCTACACGTGATCAAGCCGTGAGGCGAAACGCGTTGTGTGGAAATAAACCTGTGTTTCTGTACCTGTGATTCCTGACTCTGTTCCTGAGAGCCTACTTTAATTTGTTTTCAAGGATTTTATATATATATATATATACTAGAAAACTATACCAACAGGATTTTTTCTATGTTTTCTCACATGTGATCTATGATGCTAACAGTGGGAGGGGCACTCTTGCACTTTAAATTTGAATGATGGTGTATTCAATCTGTGACACGTGATCAAGGGCTTACGGGCTTGAAACGCGTTGTGTTTGGGTCACTGAATAAAATACTGCCCACTTGAAAACCTCGGAGGTCTGTGTCTCTTTCCTCGCCTGACTGCCATTGGGAGAATTCAGGAAGTGGTTTGAGGGTTTCCAGATATATATATATATATATATATATATATATATATATATATAGTACCTACTGGTGACCGCCAGTAGGTTATATATATATATATATATATATATATATATATATATATATATATATATATATATATATATATATATATATATATATATATATATATATATATATGAAATACAAAACGGCGTTCCAAGCGCGCACTCAGGTACTGCAGAAATCCACACTAGAATGCAGGTCTGTCAAACAAGTAGGGTTTATTCACGCCATAAGCCCTACGTGACGCGTTTCGCACTCCATGAGTGCTTGTGAACAAGCACTCATGGAGTGCGAAACGCGTCATGTAGGGCTTATGGCGTCAATAAACCCTACTTGTTTGACAGACCTGCATTCTAGTGTGGATTTCTGCAGTACCTGAGTGCGCGCTTGGAACGCCGTTTTGTATTTCATATTGAGCACCGGATACCTCACCGGCAGCGCGCCACCCCCACTGGACGAGGGATACCCCACTGAGGTGATCGTTGGATTTCATATATATATATATATATATATATATATATATATATATATATATATATATATATATATATATATATATATATATATATATATATATATATAGATAGATAGATATATATAGATATATAGATATATAGATAGATACATATATGTTACCTACTGGCGGTCTCCAGTAGGTAGTTATAGTTAGGACCTACTTTCCATTGGAAATCCGCAACATTCTATTTGGAATAACTTTGGCGCCAGTGGACAAATCTTCACAAATTTCTCCAAGAAAATGGCCTGCTCCGCTCATTCCCTGAAAGTTTGGGGGTCATTTGTGAAGCGGGGGCGAGAAAAAAGGGGGGTCCCAAAACGTGTTTTCCCCATGCAATTTTCCATAGGACCTTTAGCCAGGGCTACAGCCCGAAAGGCTGAAAGGAATTGTACCAAATTTGGCAAAAAGGTAGAGTTTGGTTCGCAGATCACGCTTTTTGTTAAAAGGTGTACATCCGTTCAGTAGCTCCTGAGAAAATCATAAGTGAAATCATAAGTATATCTATAGGAGCTTACCGTAAGCTTACTGTACTCTGTACCTTCCCGAGCACGAGCTTTCTTGTGCCTCGGTAGAACCGAAGCACAAGAAAGTAGAAAACAAACGTGCAAAACACGCAAAGGGGGCAGGGTAGACACACCCTCACCCCCTAGGCCTGTGTTTTTTTTAATCGCGTACCCCGTGGAAAAACAAAAAAACTCTGTCTGCTTTTTTGAAAATTAGCCCCCGGGGGGCAAAATGAGAAAAAAAGTGTGGGGGGGTTCCAATTCCCCCCACACTGCCCTGGGGACTGGCACCGCCAGGGCATAGTATTTATGATAGCGGGGGGCATACAGCCCCTCCGCAGCCCCGGGGACCGCCACCCCCCAGGGCAAAGATATTTCAATTTTCTCAAGAGCTACTTGGGGGATTTTCACCACACATAGCAAAGGCACATCTGCATACCAGGCCCTACCATTTTGCCAAGTTTGGTGTAATTCCATTCAGCCGTTCGGGCTGTAGCAGTGTCTAAAGGTCTCTATAGAAATTAACATGGGGAAAACACGTTTTGGGACCCCCCTTTTTTCTCGGCCCCTGCTTGAAGAATCCCCCCAAAACTTTCAGGTAAGGAGCGGAGCAGAGCGAAGCAATTTTAAGGAAAATTACACGCAGATTTGTCAATCGGCGCCAAAGTTATTCCCAATAGAATGTTGGGGATTTCCTATGCTAACTAGGTCCTAACTATATATGCCTACTGGCATGTAACTGATGAAGGCGTACCACCGAAAACACGTCTGAACCTGTAATTACTTGTGTGCAATAAACCCGTCTGTCTTGGATTGGACCCTCCCGAGTACAGTTTCTTTGTTCGTGTATATATATATATATATATATATATATATATATATATATATATTTTTTTTTTTTTTTTTCTTTTCACGAGTGCCGGTAGTGAAGAAGCACTGTCAGCGGGCGGTCCGAGCACCGGCAGTCCCCAATTATAGGATTCACAAATCAGTTCAATACGAATTGATAGCCCGGACACCTTTTCTGTGCAATTATAATAGAAATTTATTGGCAACAACAACGCGTTTCGGCGGTTAAGCCTTGATCACGCTTACCGTCTCGCCACAAACAAAGCCATTTAAATCCACAAACAAGTGAAAAACATAAACAAAGGACTGTTGTGCAGATTCACCCAAAATCACGGTGAGTGTGTCGGCCATCTTAGCATGTCATTAGAGGCAGTTTGGATCGACATTATGACACACAAATAGGTTGTGAAGAACCAAAACAAGGCTAGTAAACTTTAAAATAAAAGAATATCCAGCAATATCAGTTCTATTATTAAAGTACATGACAGGCACAGCGCCCCAGTGGGCGATTTCAAACTATAAATATCAAGAAGTCCTCCTCGCCCCAGTGGGCGTTGCAATGAGAATCATTGATAATGACACAGTTCTCCTCGCCCCAGTGGGCATGATATAAAATAAGTCCAGTGCCTCTTCAAAAGATGGGTTCTTCACACACAATAAACATAGTCTGCACAACAATTTCTAAATACCTGAAAAAAAGGAAAATTTAAAATTACTGAAAGTCAGCGCTAACAAGCTATCATGCCACTTAAAACATTGCTTAATGGAGATGTATTGCTAACTCTTCATTGACATTGAGGCCCGAAGGTACAGTACAATCGAAATCAATGATATAGGTCGATTCAAGTTTTCTCAGAGAAAGTTCACAGTTGCCCCCTCTCACCCCCAGATCTACTTTGTCAATCACCACCATGCGAAGTTTGGTTTCATCACTATAGTGGTGTGCCTGGAAGTGGCGAGCTACAGGGTATGTCTTGGTTTTATTTCTAATGGCTCGTAGGTGTTCCAAGATTCTTTTCTTGGCTGTATGATTACTACTACCTACATACCACTTATTGCATGGACACATCAAAATGTATATACAATAAGTGGTATCACAGGTCAGGTATTTTCTTATATGGAATTCCTTCCCTGTTGTTGGAACCACCAATTTCTCACAGTTGACACTCCCTCTGCATGCTTTGCACTTTTTACAACATCTGAAACCAATTCTGGTTGAGGGGGTAATGTTCCTGGTATGTGTGACATGGTTGTGACTTAGCTCATCTTTTAAAGATCTGCTCTTTCTGAATGTAATCTGAGGATTACTAGCAAGGTCAGATTTAAGATGTTCATCATTCAACAGTACATGCCAGTGTTTGTTGAATATGTCTCTTATATCAGTTGCTTGACCACAGTAAGTGGTAATAAACCTGACATTCTTAGTGGTATCTGATTCCTTGGTGGGGTAGAGCAGATCATTCCAAGAAACCTTCTCCACTCTTTCACATGCACTCAAGATGGTTTTGCTGCTATATCCTCGTTCGGTGAATCTGTCACACATAACTTGTTTCTCTCTTTCAAAGGATTCTGTGGTGCTACAGTTCCTCTTGGCCCTCAGTAGTTCCCCGTAGGGAATACTTTGTATCAGCTTACGGGGGTGCGAACTATTAGCCCTGAGTATGCTGTTGCCTGCCGTTTTTTTGCGATGTAGGGTAGTTTCAATGATGGGACCATTGATGTTGACGGCTATATCCAGAAACTCAATCTCTTTGTTGCTGTAATTAGCAGTAAATACCAGATTTAAATCATTATCATTGAGTTTCCTGACAAAATCAATGGCAGTTTTTTCTGAGCCATTACAAATAATAAAAATGTCGTCGATATAGCGCAGCACAGGGCAACCTTGGTGTCGAATTCCTCCATGCGTGCGGCCACCTGCTCCTCCCACCAGCCCATGAAAGGATTCGCGTAGCTGGGGGCGAAGCAGGTACCCATCGCGGTGCCCTGTGACTGTCTATAAATGCCCCCATCAAAAACAAAAAAATTGTTGTTCAGGAGCGGACTTGTGTGATGTGAGGCGTTTTGGGGACTCAGAAGGATAGCTTTGTTTCAAGTACCCTGTCAGCTGCATTCCACAACAGCGCCCCTGTAAAAAACCTGATAATCACGGACTACGCCGTTGTTGGGAGGAACACTTACTTCGCATGCCGTGGCAGTGCATGCTGGGATCTGTAGTTTACCACATAAACTACTGAACTGTTTGTGACTCCAACCGACCTATCAGGATGACCATTGAAGGCGGGGCGACTGGGAGCATTAAAATGGACTGTTGCTAAATGGTGGGGTGAGAGCTGGCATTTGAAAAAGGCACCAAGCCGAAACGCGTCATGCCTCTGCTCGTGCAATAAAGCCCCTTCTTACAGTACCCCATTGAGTCTCTCCGTTCTTTCAGACAGCAAAGGACTTTCTCTGATATATATATATTTATACATATATATTAATAAATATTTTTTTATATATATATATATATATATATATATATATATATATATATATATATATATATATATATATATATATATCACAAATCCTGCATTAGATACCACGTCTTAAATCACGCGCAGGAACCAAACAGGACACGGACCCAGGATTATCTTGATGCTTATTTCTTTATTTTAGCCAGATGTCAGAGGCGCGTTTCGCGGCGCGAACGCCGCTTGTTCACTCGACAAATTCATTTAGTCATGAAGCCTATTTAAAGTGACAGTGCTTTCAAAAAGATGTGAATCACGTGATGACACTTTGCCATGGACATGGAAAACATACTACAATCATCGTGTAATACCTTGATTTATAACATCGGTTAAGGCTGTCAGTTGCTGTACTAAATATACGTAAAATACGCTTAAAAGTCTTTTACATGCAACTTGATACTAATTATAAAAATGCTAATTATTTAGCTTTTTATATATTGTTGTTATTTTTAAATTTCTGTAAAATACATTAGTCCTTTAGCCTGTTACATTGGTTATATTATTTTATATCTCTCCAATTACCATGACAACATTCAACAATAAACTGCTTGTAAGTGATAGTGCTGTTAAAAGAAATCCATTTCATTTACTGTTCTCCTTTTCTACAAACCAAATTATCAATAGTTATTTCAAATTCATACTGAACGTACCATAAATCATTCACACATAAGTAATTTCATTATTTACATTTATCATTATTGGAACTTCGTTGTGCTTGCTTCTAACTTTTGAACATTACTCCTCGGCTTAGATCTTTATATATCTGTCTTTTTTGTCCCATTTCTGCATTTCAGACACCTGTAATGACATCTCTTGGTATCCCTTTCAGCATCGAATACTTGTATTTAATCACCTTTATAAACATTTATAAATTTTGTTTAAAACACATTTATAAAATATTTACAGTTTTTAAAATCATTTGTACCCCTTTCGGTCATAAAAATGCATATATACATTATTTACAACTTAAAACACCATGTTGTTGTTCATATACACCTGGTGATTTAATTTTAGTGTGTTTTTTAAGGGATATCATACATATCGCATATTTTGATCAAACAGGTGACTGGTTGTCTAATCCATATTTAAAGCTATTTCACCTCATGTTTAACTAGGATAGACAAGTATACAAATCTTCTGTAAGATTCAATCCATTCGGATGTTTTGAGTCCAACAGAAGAATATACCTCGTTTCTAACCTTCTTAGTTTGTTCTCACGGTCCCCTCCCCTTCTATTTGGGGGAATTGCATCAATAAGGTAATATGTTAACCCTTTGTTATTCGACCCATGGAAAGTTCTAAAATGACGAGCCACCGGGTAGGTGTTATCCATATTCGTGATGGCTCGGAGATGCTGAAGTATTCGCATGTGTGCTTGTAATTTACTTGACCCCACGTAGTTTAACCCACATGGGCATGTTAACACGTATACAGAAAATTCTGTTTTACAATTCAGCATTTTGTTGATCATATAAGGTTTAGCCTTAAAGGGGCTGAGGTATGTTTTTGTGTTTATGCCGTGTGTGCAGGCTTTGCATGTGGGACATCTTTTAAAACCTTTTAGGTTTTGATACCAAGTAGGTTTGCCAATAATTTCTGGATCTGATACAACTAGACAATCTCTCATTGAAGGACACCTACTATAAGTAATGGACACCCTCTGCGGGAGCAGGGGTCCTAATACTGGGTCACTCAATACTGTAGGCCATTCATCTTGGATGATTTTCTGTATCGTCTTATGTTGTTTGCTGTATCCTAGGATCAAGCGAAAATTATTTTCGTCCAAATTTAATTGGCTTGCCTGATGTTCTATGTTTTGTTTGTCGCGCTTATCAGTTTTACTGACCAGTAAAGTTTCCCTCTAAACTAACATTGTTTTTGCTATGGCTCTATTTATAGTTTGTTTAGTATAACCCCTGGCTAGGAATCTTTCTTTGCTCTGTTTCTGGGCTAGCTGTAATTCCTCGTGTGCTGCATATCCTCTTTATCCTAAGCATTTCCCCGTAGGGAATGCTGTTCACTAGGTGATGTGGGTGTGAACTTGAGGCGTGCAATAGGGAGTTTCCTGCCGTTTTTTCCGGTGTAGTGTCGTTTGTAAAGTATTGTTATCTACAAACACTTCTGTATCCAAAAAACTCACCCTTGATTCGCTTATTTCTGCAGTGAATCTTAAATTCAATTCATTATTGTTCAATTCACACAAGAAATTTTCAGCCTCCCCCCTTGTTCCATGCCATATTACGAATAAATCGTCTATAAATCTTAGCCATACTTTAACTTTCGCTCTCACAGTGTCACCATGTGTTCCACCGAGGACTAGCTTCTCCCATTTGCCCATATGTAGGCAGGAATAACTCGGGGAGAAGCTAGCCCCCATGGCTACTCCTTGTGTTTGGCAATACAATAGATGATTAAACATGAATACATTATTTTGTAGGCAGAATTTGATCATCGCCACCAGCATCTCACTATGTTGGTGGAAAATAGGATCTCTGTCTCTCAAGAAATATTCCACCGCCTCAATGCCGTCTTCATGTTTTATGCTGGTGTATAATGATGATACATCTATTGCCATCATGATGTATTCGTTGTTCCATTGAAAGTTAATTAATTTGTTTAAGAAGTCACTTGTATCCCTAACATAGGATGCTAATGATTTGACATCATCACGAAGGAAAAAGTCTACATAGACTGATGTTTTCTCCAAAAGGCTATTCCTGGCACTAATAATAGGATGCCCCGGTGGTTTCTTGCTGTCCTTATGTATTTTGGGTATAAAGTATATTGTTGGTACAGTGGGATTTTCATTTTTTAAATACTTATACTCATTCTCACTAAGGAGTTTTTTATTTTGCCAACCTGATAATTTTTTATAGTAGGCTTGATACATTTCTTTCAGTTTGCCAATGTCTGTTCGAGAATAGCATTGTCTATCTTTTAACTGACTCATGGCCTCTTTCATGTATTCATCATGAGGCCACAGTACTATATTTCCTCCTTTGTCACTGTTAAGGATTATGACTTCCTTGTTGTTGGAGAGTTTTTTCATTAGCTGGAAATACATATGGTCTTGATTGCGATGTTTTTGAATGCTTGCGCTGGTTCCGATTCTTTTATTTAAATTTTTTATTTTCTGAGTGATGACTTCATGGAACGTATCTATGGCATCATGCAACATGATAGGGCAATATTTTGATTTTGGTTTGAAATTTGTTAAACCTGCTCCTTTGTTTGATATATTTGTAGCTCGCTCATTTGGTGTTCCGACTTGATCATTGTCTTGATTCCACAGTTCTTCTAGTTCCCATTCCATGTCTATATCTGGAGGTGGTATCGTCATTTGAGGAGTTTCAGGATCTTCTTGTGGTGTTTTTTTCATGGCATTTAGTTTCTTGAGTTTCAACTTCCTCACACCCTTATATACATCCATCCGGGTATTTGGGTAGTCAAAGTTGTTAGGTGGACAGTAAGATAATCCCAAACTTAAGGTGTTCTCTTCCTTTTGGGTTAATTTTAAGTTGGATAAATTAATTATTGTTCATTTTGCTTCTTTTTCCAGTAATTTCGTTTCCTATATATATATGACGCTCCGCTGCTAGAAGGCAGAAAGGACCAGCACTCACTTTGTTTTCAAATCCACTTAGGATTTATTTGTGCAAAGAAAATAAACAGACGCTGTTAGATCTGGGGGTCTCTAGTTGGCAGAGGTAGGTACCAATGTCCAAATAGGGACCCTTTCTTCTAGTCAGGGTAAGAGGGATACACTCTTGGTGACCCCCTTGGTAGCTTGGCACGAGTAGACAGGTTTATCAAAGGCAATGTGTAAAGTATTTGTACCAACACTCACAGTAACACAGTGAAAACACCACAAATGGACTCCACACCAGGATAAAAAAATAGAAGTATTTAATCTAAATTAAACAAGACCAAATGACAAAAATCCAACATACATGATTTAAAAAGAGTTCTGCGTTAAAATAATCCACAGTTGCATCACGTTTTAGCCAAAAGTACCTTTAGATGCGAAAAAAGTTCCAAGGTAAAGCTGCAGCGTTGAAAAACAAGCGATTCATCACTCCTGAGACCCTGGGGAGGCGATGCGACAACTCCGCTGGATGCAGCGAGTGTGTTGCGGTGACTCCAGTCTCTATGGGAAGGGATGCGATACCTTGCATGGATTCCAGTGCGCAGGAAGCGTCACGCAAAGGTACGATGCGACGATCTTCGGGACAGGGATGATCTCAGGTGCGGCGGAGATGCGCAGCACAGCGTCGATCTTCTCCTCTTGTGGCCCCTCGATGCAATGGCTCTGCGACGACTCTCGCAGTGACGTGATGCTATCCGCAAGCAAGTGGTGCGACGATCTCACCCAGTGAAGACAGGCTCTGCGACGATACTCGCAGAGATAAAACTCTTCCTGCAAAAGGCTATGCGTTCCGCAAGCGAAGGATGTGTCAGTTCTTGCAGCGGCAACAGGTGCTGCAACGATCTCGATCTTCGCAGCAGCGGAACTTTCGTCGCACTGACAGGGATGCGCTCCGCACGTGAGCAATGCGTGAAATTTAGCAGATTGTCTTTAGTTTCTTTTTATCCAGCTTCCCAACAACAGGTACAACTTCCAGAGGCACCACACCTGGCCCTAGCACTCTGGGAAGGACATAACTCTCTCAGTAGAGTTTAGGGGGTAAGCTGGGGGTGAAGTCCTTTTGTTCCTGGGACTTCTTAACCGGGAGCAAGCTCTACTCAGGCCCTTGGAGATCTCTTTAAGCAAGGGGACACAGCACAAAGCAAAGTCCTTCCCCTCTCCTTCGCAGCAAAGCAACTGCAGGTCAGCCCACCAGTGCACAGCAGGACAGTCCTTCGTCTTCAGTCTTCCAGCTTTCTCCTTGGCAGAGGTTCCTTCTTGATTCCAGGATGCTCTAAAGTTCAGTGGTCTGGGGTCCTGTACTTATACCCAAAAAAGTATTTGTTCCCTTTGTGCAGGAGGGCTCTGAGCCCGGTCCAAATCAGTTCTGGAGCACTCTGTTTACATGACTCCTTCTTTCCTTTCACAGTGCAGAGCAGAAACATCAGACGCCCCACAGGAGGTGGAGCCAGCATTATGGAGGGAAAGCACAGCCCTGGAGCACTTTGTTGACTTGATTCCTTCTCTCCTTTCACAGTGCAGGGCAGAGACATCAGACGCACCACAGTGGTTGGAACCAGCACTGTGGGGGGCAGGCACAGTCCTATTCAAGACCCAGGTGCAACTCCTCCCTCCCATCTAGATGCAGTTCTCTCTATTCACCACTGGGCGGACTCATTCTGTCTTCTGGAATCCCCCAGCCTTGTCATTCACAAACCAGACAGTCAATTCACAAACAGCCAAAGGCACACCGAAAGGTCAGACACGAAAGCAGCCACTTTCTAAAAGTGCTGCTTTCAAACACAGGATTTGAATACCATCCTTCCTAAAAGATGTTATTAAATTCTGAGTTCAGGGATACCACACTTCAATCTTCTATCTTGCTCCTATGGGAAGATATGCAGGTAAATATTATACACAGTATTCCCCATTATAGCCTATGGGCAAGATAGCCTTTCAATAGTGAAAAACGAAAACGGCTGTAATTCACTACCAGAGCATGTCACCAACACTAGTACAAGCTCTACCTTTCACATACACTGCACCCTGCCCAGGGGGGTACCTTGGACTTTCCATAGGGATGTCCAGTGTGTACAGAAAGGGAAGGGTTAGGCCTGGCCAGTGTGGACACTGGTCAGGTCAGCATGGCAGTTAGCAACTGCACACAGGGACTGCGCTGGCAGGCCTGAGACACCGTTTTAGGGCTACTCATGTGGGTGGCACAATCAGTGCTGCAGGCCCACTAGAAGCATTTGAATCACCAGCCCTGGCGCACTCAGTGTACTTTACTAGGGACCTACTGGTAAAACAAATATGCCAATCATGGATAAACAATCACAATAACAATTTATACAGAGAGCATATGCACTTAAGCACTGAACAGCAGAGGTAAAGTGCCCGTGGTCCTATTGCAACCACAGGCCAGGAACAATAAAGGAGGAAGAAGCAAAAAGTTTGGGGATAACCCTGCAAAAAGGGCAATTTCCAACAGACGCGTTTCAGCCGTAGCTTTCGTCAGATGAAGGACTACACATGAATAATCAGTCAGCGCCATATTGGAGTGTGCGAAAATGGCGTGAATACAATTTATTCAGTTCAAATCATTATTCACAGTTCATTGCAGTGTCATTTCATTATTTCGTTATTAAATATATAAATTAAACATTTTATCATATTCGAAGGAGACTATTGTTATGCTCAACCTCTCATTATGTTAAATGCTGATAACCGCACACTGTTCAACCCGTGTCATTGTAAGTCATGACTTTGAATTATTCCGCCCTGGATGGGCAAGCACAGTCTACTGTTTTGGGATATATAAATATACATCTCACAATTTTATCCTATGCCCAAAAAAGTTTTTATGTACATTCAATCATTTTATACTTTGATTTCGTTGCAATTTGTGTTGAACTACTTTTATACGTTGCTATGATCATTCCTTCATCACCAGGACATCTAATAGTGCTGTTCATGTTAATTTATCATAAAAGAGTTATCAGCTCTTCTCCTGCATTCAGCCCATTAGGAAACTTGGTCTGAAGTTCAATAATATATCTCGACTCCAGACGTCGTAACCTTTTCTCTCTATTTCCTCCTCTGATTTAATTGGGGATACAGTCTAAACAGAAGAACTGTAGGAGTGTCCTATTACTATTGTGGTGGCTGGCAAAGTTACGAGCTACAGGGTAATTCACATCTTGATTAGCGATTGCTCTTTGATGTTCCAGCACTCGCATTTTTACTACATATATTGTACTGCCCACATACGATAGCCACTTGGGCATTCCAAACAGTAAACTACATGGGTTGTGGTGCATGTCATAAATGTAAAGATCTTTTTTCGTGACCAGCACCCAGGGATCTTTTGCTAGTACTGCAAGCTTTGCATATCCCACATGGGAATGAACCATGAAGGTTCTGTAAACCTGAACTTACTTTTGGTGGTGAGAGATGACTCTGTACTAAGTGATCTTTTATAGATCATGTTTTTCTAAAAGATATGTTGGGATAATCTGAGAGTTCTTTCCCCACCACACTGTCAGATTTTAATATTTTCCAGTTTTGCACAGAATTGTTGTTATTTTACTAGCTGCTGTTAAGTAATTTGTAATCAATCTCAGATTCCATGTATCCTCTCTTGTTTTTCGTGTTTGTATGTCTTGCAGTAGTGTGTGTCTTTCTTTTCCTTCAACTTTCGCGTTAGCCAATTGCAGAGTTTTTTGTGAATAACCTCTGGATTTAAAACGTTTAATGCTGTCACTAGCTGCCGTTTCATAGTCTGTGTTCTGTTAGCTGTTCCTTTTAATTCAGAGTAGTTCCCCATAGGGGATACTCTTTATGAGACTCTTTATGAGATTCGCCGGATGGCTACTACGTCTGTGTAAAACAGAGTTCCCAGCCATGGAGTTACGGTACAGGGCTGTTTAAATGACATCTGAGCTAACAAAAACCCTAAGATCTAGGAAATTCACTTCACAGGTGCTCATTTCACTAGTGAATTTCAGGTTTAGTTCATTATTGTTGAGGGCGGAGATACATCGTTCTGCTGATGTTGTTGACCCCCTCCAAATGATGAAGAGATCATCAATATACCTCGCCAGCAAATCACTTTCTCTACCCACTCATTCTTGTCATCGGCCCAGGCCACCTGCTTTTCCAACCAGCCCACAAACAAGTTCGCGTAACTGGGGGCGAAGCAGATGCCCATCGCCATGCCCTGTATTTGCCAATATCTTTGGCCCTGAAAAATGAAAATGTTAATATTCAAACAGAATGAGATGAATTCTAGCAACATCTCACTATGTTCCAGCTACCTGACTTGGAGATGTCCCAAAAAGTTCTTAACTGCTGATAGACCATCCTGATGACTTATGCTAGCATATAAGTTGCAAATATCAAGCGTAATCATAACAACGTTTGTTTCCCACCCTATGTCTTGGATCTGTTTCAATAAGTCTTTGTTGTCCTTTGTAAAGGAAGTTAATTGTGTGACGAAGGGTGCGAGAAAGTAGTCTATGAATTTGGACATATTTTCCGTCAATCTTCTTAATGATGATGCAATCAGTCTTCCTGGTGGTCTAGCAGGATCATTGTGGACCTTCGGGAGGTGATAGAAATTTGGAAATGTAGGATATCTATCATGTAAGAATAAGAATTCTTCTCTTGATAGTATTCCCCTCTCATACCATTTGCTGATGAGATCCGCATAGTCTTAAATGCTCTTTTTATAGTCTTCTTCTGTGGTAGGGGCATAGTTCTATTTATTTTGGAGTTGTCGTAGGGCTTCTTTGCAGTAGTTGTCTCTAGTTTGTAAGACAACATTACCGCCCTTATCCGATGATTTTATTATAGTTGATTCGTCTTGTTCCAAATTCTGTAAAGCCTTCCTCTGACTGAAGGACAGGTTCCATTTAATTTTTCTTGCTGAATCCTCCTCCTTTCTCCTTAAGTTGAGGAATTCTTGGGTCACAGTGTCTGAAAAAATATTGTTTGCATCCGTGGGCAGTTGGGGACAGAATCGCGAAGGCAATTTAAAGGGGCTTTTTTCCCCTATTTGTGTTATTCCCATTTCTTCTGCTCTTGTAGCATTGTCCCTTTGTGGCTCCTGCTGAGTAATACTTTCATTGCTCAGTACTTCAAGAATTGCTAAAGTATCCAAGTCCTGAATAATTACTGTTTCTGGTTCCGGTGTTGTTGTTGGACCCCTTAGTAACGGTTCTCCAGGGGTTCTTGATTTGAAGAACTTCAATAACTTGATTTTCCGAGTGAATTTAAAGAAATCAATTTGTGTTTGTGTGTATTCATAATTGCTTGTTGGACAAAAGGTTAGGCCCAGCTTGAGCACAGTTTCTTCATCTGGTGTCAATATCTTGGGAGTAAGGTTGATAATTGTTAAGTTGTCTCATAATCCTTGCTGGTTCGCCCCCTCCAATTTCTGGTGGTCCTTGCTCCATTTCTGGTGTTTCCTGCCACCCGTCCTCTTGTTTCGTTTGCTTTTTGTTGTTGTTCTGGGGGTCGCCCCTTCCCCCCTCTCAACCATGTCTGTCTGATGAGGTTGAATTCCTTATGAAAAGAAGGCTGTTGTCTTTGAGCTTGTCCCGCACTAGATCCCTCTTCCTCTGACTGCTCTGCACTTGTGATTTCAGACCCAGAGCTATCTCTAACCTCGATTGCCTTTTTCTTAGGTGTTCTCAAATCTCTCCCAAAGGTCAATATTCTTGCTTGCTCATAATCATTAGCATCTCTCTCGAACTTCTGTTGCTTTCTCGCTTGAATCTTTTTTTCATATGCGTTCAAGCGTTTCTTTATAATTTCTTTCTCCTCATCATGTTTGCTTTGTTGCATTGTCTCAAGGATGCTTCTCTCTAGAGATTCAATGTCTTTTAGGGCTTTCTCACGATCCCTCCAGGCAAATTTTATTGAGATTTTTAGCATTCCTTGACAAGAATCTGCCGTATACTCTGCCCACTCACTCAGATCAGGATTCAGATTTTCTTATCCTGGAACTGTGTATATGCGGAGACCACAGGGTACTCTGTTCACTTCAACATAGTGCTGTAAGGAAGTGGCCTCCCACCACTTTCTAATGTCCCTTTCATGGAGCCTCTCCAATTGCTGATACTTGCTTTTTATGCTTGATTGTGCACCCCCAGGACGGCTTTTAAAAATTCCTATCGCCACTTCACGGCGTGCCGTTTCGCTAAACATCGATAATTGTTCTATATTGCACTCCCAACTCGCCCCGTGGGGAATGTCCAAAACTGACCGGCACTCGAGAGCAAGTAGCCTTTCCCCAACACCCTTTATTGGTACGGGCATGCGCGGTAGAGATAATAACAAGCACCTGACTCTCGCCGACTCATTTCGCTAATCACTTCTTCACAGGCTTGTAAAAGTCAGAAAGGTGCATTATGGTTAAGTTCCATGATTCGGCATTATCATTTGTCCAAATGGGCTGCTTATCATTATTTGCACGTTTACGATTTAAAGTCCATTTTCATCCGAGATGGATGCACCGTTAATCCAGTGCTTTATAAGGCTCTGCATGATCCCCTCCAACCACGCACGCCCTCAATCCATGCTTGCTCCCCACACAATGAGCTCTCCATCTCTAGGAGCTCCGTTGCCCCCTCAACAGGGGTGGGCAAGCTCAGCGGCAGGACGGCCGCTAATACATCAAGCTCCGTGGGGAATGTCCAAAAATGAGCAGCACTCGAGAGCAAGTAGCCTTTCCCCAACAGCCTTTATTGGTACCGCATGCGCGGTAGAGATAATAACAAGCACCTGACTCTCGCCGACACGTTTCGTTAAATCACTTCTTCACAGGCTTGTAAAAGTCAGAAAGGTGCATTATGGTCTTGTAAGTTCCATGATTCGGCATTATCGTTTCCCCAAATGGGCTGCTTTTCATTATTTGCACGTCACCTTTAGTATTTACAGTCCGGTTTCATCCGGTATGGATGCACCCTTAATCCAGTGCTTTATAGAGGCTCCGCATGAGCCCCTCCAATCACACACACCCTCAATCCGTGCTTGCTCCCCACACAATGAGCTCTCCATCTCTAGGAGCTCCGTGGCCCCCTCACCAGGGGTGGTGTAAGCTCAGCGGCAGGATGGCCACTAATACATCAAGCTCCGTGGGGAATGTCCAAAAATGAGCTGCACTCAAGAGCAAGTAGCCTTTCCCCAACAGCCTTTATTGGTATGGGCACCGCGGATAGTGAGAGAGAAAGAAAGAGATAGATAGATAGATAGATTGGGAAATACACATTGTTATAAAGTGTAAAATATTTAAAATATTTCCATTTACATTACAGAGTTTGTTCCTCAAATTACTTTAAGATGGACAGACCACAAATGAAAATGGTAGTCCCTAAATGAAGAGGCATGTATACAGACAGACAGGCATGGATATAGGTCACGGTCAGAGTTCAACCCTAGTTTCACACTTCGGAAATTCCTGGTCCATTTAGTCTCTGTCATTCTTAACTCCCTATTCAATCAATCAATCAGAGTACTTGTAAAGCGCGCTACTTACCCGTGAGGGTCCCAAGGCACTGAGGGGAAGGGGGTGCTGCTACTGCTCGAAGAGCCTGGTCTTGAGGAGGCGTGTAGGTCTTGAGTCTCCCGTATGTGGGTAGGGAGGGTGTTCCAGGTCTTGACGGTGAGGTAGGAGAAGGATCGGCCGCCGGAGGTCGTTCGTTGGATGCGGGGGACAACGGCGAGGACGAGGCTGGTGGAGCGGAGCTGTTGGGTGGGGGTGTGGAAGCTGAGTCTGCTGTTCAGGTAGGCTGGTCTGGTGTTGTGGAGTGCTTTGTGTGCGTGGGTGAGGAGCTTGAAAGTGATCCTCTTGTCAATGGGGAGCCAGTGTAGGTCTCCCAGGTGGGGGGTGATGTGGCTGCGGCGGGGGACATTGACGATCAGTCGGGCGGAGGCTTTTTGGATGCAGTGTAGTCGTCGTAGGTGTTTGGCTGGGATTCCTGCGTAGAGTGAGTTGCCGTAGTCCAGTCTGCTGCTGACGAGGGCCTGTGTCCCCATTTTTCTTGTTTCGGTCGGAATCCACTTGTAGATCCTGCGGAGCAGGAGGAGGGTGTTGTAGCAGGAGGAGGAGACGGCGTTTACCTGCTTAGATGGAGAGGGAGGAGTCGAGGATGAATCCTAGATTACGTGCATGGTCGGTGGGTGTTGGTGGGTGGGTATTCCCATCACTTTGATTAGATTAACTAAAATGTGCTGTATCCGCTATACTGCTATAATTATTTAACTATTTCTTTGTTTATATACTTACAGTAACTATAAAGCACAGACATAGCCACGTTAGCAGCTGGGTGTTTCATAGAAAACTAGATAACGGTACATTGATTAAAGGAGGTAGGTTAACAAGGGAGAAACAAGGTCGGACTGGGATTAGAGAGGGGCAGAGACAGTTCTCAACAAATATCTGACACATCACCTGGGTTCGGACGTTTTCCAATAAATGTTTCCAATGGATAACTAGAGTACTCTGATGAGTTTCTTCCAAGAATCCTCCTGTGCTCTATTGGTCAAGCATGGCTTCCACCACAGAAAATAAGGTGGTGTTACAATTCATAATCAAATCATTTTAAACGTCTTATCAGTGAGGGTCCTACAACGCAAAACAGTGCCAGAAATGTCCCATACGCTTATCTTATTAGCAAACGAAATTCCCTGTAACTAAAAGTCGAGAATAAACTCAGGTGCTGTTGCAGGTAACTCCTGCATTTTGTTTCCACTGAACCACTAAGTTGTGTGCGACTAGAATACCATTGCTCATTTCGTGTACAGACTCAGCATTCATACCTTCTAGCTTCTGATTTACTTGTGTAATCCTTTATTATAATAATCTTCAGTTTTTTAATGCACAATGTTGGAACCAATCCACTAGTCAGACAGACCTGTTGGGCAAAGATGACAAATGCAATCCCACAGTAAAGTGGATATTGACTTTACTGAGAGAAATTATTTGTGCTATACAGCATATAAATTCTACACCCTATGCTCAAACCATATACGTTTCCAAGGTTCGTAGATGTGGATTTTAAATAGTATATCTTATACTTACCTTCATGAACTTACGTTCTAGATATTTTGCTTCTCAATGTTTTTGACATGACATTCTGATACCACCTACTTTTGCTGTTGATATCTTGACATACAACTGTGCTGTTGTGCCACTGAGCCCATTTTCCTAACAACACCTTGATCTCCTAGCACTACTCTAAGGGTTCATTTACTTGGTTCTCCAATGGATCTTGCTTCATGCTGAGAGGGGTCAGAAATAGGGGATCCAATCTAGTTATCCAATGAGGACCAGGAATTCGGTAACTGTCCTACAAACTCGTAATTAGATTAATGCATATGACTCTCAGAACTAAGCTATACAAGTAAAGTATTATCATTGCTAGACCAAATCTCCTGAAGAAATTCAGTTGGACCAAGATCATACAAACCAATAATTTAGTTAAAGCTATGCAGAATAACATTAGTATCTGCTGTCCAGAGATCTCTCTATTAGAATTCCCATCCCTCATTAATAACCCAATTTGAATGCACAATCAATTATTGGAGACAAACCATGGAGAGACAGAAACAGGATTTAGTTAAATTACATTTTTATTGTAATTATTAAAGGAGTGAATAAATCAATATCAGGTATTTAAAGTCAAAGAGGGCAGGATAATAAAAATCAATTTGAAGCTGCCATTAGTTACCAGAGCTCTGACAAAGTTTAGGAAAGGACATGAACAATGACAGTTCAAAGGTACTCTCCCATAAGGGAAAGTAGTCCAGGAATAGCACACACAGCGTATGCGTCAGCCAATGGAAAGCCAGTAGAGTCCGCAAGGAAGTTCTAAAAAGCAGGGAGAAGTGATGTCTCTCCAAGAGAAAGAGTGAAGATGACGATTGCAGCTCTTTCACATCAATGTATAATATAACCCTCAAGTCCTGGATGACACCTCCTAGGTCACCTCATCTGGTCAGACCACTAAGTCCATTGGTCAGTTCATATAGGGTGATATTCAAGTAGCATAAAGAAGACACATATTATAGCAAATAGGTAGTGATCATCATGTAAGCTGTCGTAAGCTGTCGAAACTATCCAGTGTATATAACTTTCAAACAATAGTCCTTTTCGAAAAGCTGATGAGTGTGTTCAAGAGGACAGTTTCCAATGGCAGACGCTCTCAAAGTAGCAAAAATGTAGCAAGCAGTCCTTGTACGCAAATGGGAGCTCTCCCTATCAGACATAGTTTCTATTCACATTGTAAGTTAACAAAGCCTTTCCATGAGAACAGAGTCAAGCAAAGTATGGAAAATGCAGGTCTAAATTGAATTTGGTTAATGAAATACAGAATATACAATTTCGGAAATGCACATTTAATTTAGAACCTTTCAGATTCCATACATTTCTTTCAACCTATTTGCACTCATAAAGCATTTTTGTTTTGTTGTAATTAGCACGTATAACTATGACATAATACTGCGTTTTCAAAATACCAATATTTAAAATTATATCAAAACATAAATTATTAATATCTTTTCTAGTAATTCACATTTGTAAATGTATAAAGATTAATCCTTAAAAGTTTCGGAGCATTTGGTTTTGTTGTATTTCTATCTAGGACCCTAATTCGATATTCCCGATTCATGCCTTTGTGCGGTTATAATCAATAATATCCTTACAAAGGCATAAGAATCATGTCCATATTCAGTAATAGCCCATGCAGTCCAAAGCACAGCACGGCTACTCCCATCGACTCCTAGAAAGCACAACGCGTTCTTTAAACAAACCAAGCCTCCAGCAGCCCAGGAAATTCCCACCTGCTTTTGTTTTGATTTGAACAAGAACTCCTGGAGTCCAGCAAGAACTGTTAGTTCTTAGTGATGTCTTATGTCCAACCTTACGTCAAACCCGGCACCTTTCAGGTATAAAATACCAACGGTTGCCTTAAGCAAACACACGGTGGTTTGGAGCAGAGCGGCTATAAAACTTGCCCAAGAGCCCAGCTGATGCGAGAGCCCACGGAAGCCGCCCCTCCCCTTTGACGCGCTGGAGAAGCTACTTTTTCTCACGCCAAGAAAATCCAGCTCCGGTGTTCCCGAGTCACCCTTGCGGGTTGCTGGGAGATCGAGTCCTGAAGAAAGAGATACCAGACCTCCTACATTCTATTACTAAGGTACGGAGCTGACTAAACCCTTTAAGAGAATTCTTGAATCAGATCCTTGGCAAAAACAATCTTAACCAACTTAACTTAAACTGCTACTTACTTACTCCTTCCCAAGTATTAGGCTTAGGTCAGGTACATCGGGGTAGGCGTAGTTAGAAGCACCAGTTGAGTACGTTAGTCAATGGTTTTATGTATGTATATATATTTTATCTATTTTAAGTATCATATGGCTAAGAAACCATATCTATGCTTCTACAGTATTATTTCGTAATACTACTTTTACTGTACGCACTTTACTTCATAATAAGTATTGCAATTGTGGCAATTCATTTCTCTTGCATGAGAAAGAAGACTGCTCAATAAATACAACCTTTTATTCAAAACGCCCGTCTCTCTATTTCTCTGCACTCTGGTGGAACTAAGTATGCACGATTGACTGAGTGAAATAGATGCCTATTGTTTTCACACGACTCTAGAGATACACTCTATTCTGAGGGAGCAAAGTTGTCATGTTTGTACGGTTGTCAGAAGCTAATCCCTTCTTGTCTAATACGGAGAGTTAACTCTTTCATGAACATTTAAGAAAGTTTCTAGCGACCTCTGAGCTAGCTGGCGAAACTAATTAAGTCTAATTTACTCAGTAGAGACCTAGTCGACCTCAGTCCTACGTCTGCACTGCTGTTTATATTATTCCAATGCGCAGAGCCTATTGGGAATATAGGAACTACACTACAGTTTTTGTGAATGGTGTGCAACACCTTTCTCTCCTTTCTCACTTGGTGCACAATCTCATATATGCAAAATGTGAACTTTAAAATGAGACTCCTCAATAAGATACCTAAAATCCTGCAAATTACATTAGTTTAATTAGTACTCCATAAGTATTTAGACTATGTGAATTTATCATTTAACATTTTTCTATTACATTTTGAAAAGGTACACCAATACTAGCAAATAGACACACTTTTATTCAAATGACTAATTTTCATCTACTTTACTCTCGTCTGCATGCTTTTATGGTGCAGTCAGTAAGCCTTTAAGAATTTCTCATGTTTTCTGTAATAGTTAGCACAACTGGTGCATGTTTGTCATATTTTCTCTCAAATGTGTCATAATCGGTTTTATGTGTCAGTCAAAAGGTTCAGCACTCTGAGACATTTATGCCATAAAAAGGCCTGCCAGCAAAAAACGCTTATTAAAGAAAGGAAACAAGAGTAATTTAAATTATTTGCAACTATGTAAACCACAGATGTATTTTAGTGCAGGAAATTAAAGCTGGACCTTCTCATGCAGGGAAATTACAGCGTGCAACTAGATCTGCTATATCTCTCCTTATAACCTGGATCCCATATTTTGAGGCTTGGATCTTCTCTAACAAATCCATGCAATTTTCAAGGTATATTCTTTAATTGTTTGACCTGAGTTATTCGAACACACTTGATAATAATTTATACGTGGGAGCCCCCGACTGGATACATCTTGTTTCATGTACATAGAATTACCTGTCATCCTAAAATGTGAGATATGTTCGCCCGTGAGAGAAGTAGGGACTGAATTGCGGTAACATATAGCTATGATTTTACCAAAAAGGCTGAAGATGTAATAGGCAAGCAGAATATACTGTATTGTTACTGATTGGTGTTCATTCCAAAGAGAGCAAGCATTGGATGAACATGAAGACTGAAGACTTCGATCTCCCAGGGGCAGTAATTCTTCCAAAGAATAGGCACAGGTAGAATGACTATCCACAACCCACTAGTGTCTCCATTTCACATGTGAATTCTTCCGTGGGCAAAAGCCTACATATTAAGTGGACATGTAGGCTTAGATTTCCAAAGAATTGACGCAGGACAGCAAGCCAAGGTGGTGGGCTGTGTGACATGAACTGGAGAGAGCAGAACTGCTCCGTATCTACAAAGAAGTGGCACAGTCCAGCTTCCTCCCACCGCTGGTGCACTTGCAGCAGCCGTGCCAACTTAGGCGCCCTTGCACCATACTACAAGGTTGTTTGCATTGTGTTCAGCATAGTGTTTCTACAGGAAGTGGTCAGGGCCGGACTGGCCATTGCGGGCACCAGGCGTTTCCCCGGTAGGCCGCTAGGGTGGGGGGCGGTTTTGGGCCTGTGGGGGGCCGTTTTTGTTACCGGGAGTCAGTAGCGGTCGGCAGTAGGTGTTTCTATAGGGCGGTGACGTAGGCAGGAGGAGGGGCAGGGTGGGGGGAAATAATGTATGGATTACGGAGTTTTACAGGTAAGTAAACATTTAAATACATAAAACGAATTTCGTTGCGCGCACTGCATCACATTTGGTGATGCAGTGTGCGCAACGAAATTCGTTTTATGTATTTAAATGTTTACTTACCTGTAAAACTCCGTAATCCATACATTATTTCCCCCCACCCTGCCCCTCCTCCTGCCCACGTCACCGCCCTATAGAAACACCTACTGCCGACCGCATCTGCCGGGAGTCAGCAATATCGACCCATTGTAACAAAATCGGGCGAAACCGGCCATCACAAACTGCTTAGCTGCACTCCCCCTCTCCCCAGGGGGGGCTAGCTGAGCAATTTGCCAGGGCCGGTTTCTGTTCCCAGTCCGGCCCTGGAAGTGGTCCCCCTCCTTAGGAACAACAGGCTCCAGTTTTATAGTTACATCGTTCATCATCTCTTTTTAATTCAACACTTGCAACAGCCACACGACGTTTGGCATAGGGCAACCATTTTTTGAGTCAGAATGGTCCAAGGACTGTTTTTAGCATTTTATAGATCTCACCATTTGATCATGGCTTGCTCCCCTCTTCAATCAGACCCAGACTTACATCATTATATTTGGATACTCCAGTTGTACTTTAAAGATACTTTTTAAATAACCTTGAACCACATTAAAACAAAATAACTAAACACTAATTTTCAAAGTTCTGTATTTTATTTTGTGAGAGGTGCATCACAAAGAACGGTAGACATGTTGGTTTTGTCTAAGTTTGAGTCTTTGTGCGTGAGGATCTGTGTTTTGGACTGTATGCATGGACCCCTGCAGCTCTTTGTGAATGTATATCTGCATAACTACTCGTCTCTGTACAGTGACTTGGGTGCATATTGTTGGAAGAACTGATGGGGTATATGCTTGTTGGAAAGAATGTGTATGGAGTGTGAAGGTGTGCTGTTTGGGTTTCGTAGAAATGTTGCATTGCACCCTTTAGTGCTCTGTCATGCAGAACCCCCAGAGCCCTAATTTGTCCCCCCTTCTTCTCCTTTCAAAGTGCTAATTTGTAAATCTACTAATAGTTATTTAATGAATTACGTATGCGTTGTGTCAAGTAACTCCTCCGTCCATGATATACCGTCCATAGTACTCTATCAGTGGTTTTAGCAGTATGCATGATACCAGTGTTAACATGCTGATGCTAACTTCTACACTAGTGGTTTTGTATCGAGGATGCATTGATTACATTCCTTCAGCTACAGGATTGTACAAGTGAACATTGACCTGCAAAATATTGTGATATAAGAATATTGGGGACAGAATTTCGAGAGGCAAAAAGTGCAAATAGTCATGTATAGATTTACTATTCCTGACTCCACGTCTTCGCACCCTGAAGATATATGTACTGTCTAGGTACATATATGTAGAGTTAGGTATAAAAATATAAGCCTACTTACTCGTCAATATTTTTTTTCAATGTTTTGTCATCAATATTGTGTCCCATTGATATTCTAGGGTGGATATGTAGGGTGCACGCCCATCTGCAGTAAACATAATATATAAAACAACTCACCTTGTCGTTGGATGTGGCAATGCTGTAAACACAATAGCACTAGTCTCTTTCTCATTCTACACTATAGGTTGACTGTGGTATTTTATAGGTACTAAAATACACATGGTGCATTGTACTCTAGCTGCAGTGTTAATGTTATATAGATGCATTATCTATTCTTTGCATATTCAGATTGCTTGTCCTAAACCATTCAGATCTTTGGATATATCCAAAATAGATCAAACCTGTTTCTTCTCGCCAAATCCATGTTTCGTCTGTTCAATTAAACTAGCAACCCGAATACAACTCTAGCAAATAATCAAATACTTTCTCTGAAACCAGAGTGGGAACCCCAGGGTGTTGTTAGACAGCACAGATATATTGTCTACTTCACTGAGACAGAGCAGTAGAATTCTATTAGAATGGATGATTGGAAAACGCTCATGCGAAAAACTCAAACACAACATCCAAACAGTGCCTGGTTTATGTCACCTACTCATTTGCATATAACACAGTTCTCTTGTGTGAGGCTCAGATATATTTTCATCACCCTCAGCATCAGTGTTTTCAAGTCCTTCAGCTAATAAAAACAAAAACAACAATGTACATGTTAACAATGTTCATAAAGCTAATGGGACAAAATATCCTGTCTTTGGATGCATAAGGCACTTAAATCTGCTTTTTTATCATGCATTTTGAACACGCTGATGAATAAACAAACATTGGTAACGCCAATTAGTCTACGTTGCCACTATGGTGTTATAGCAGCAGGCAGGTATATTGACTTGTTTTTGTATATACTTTCAAGTTGGCATCACGTAGCTTGTAAAATATCATTCCAAGATGGCGGAATGTGATTTTCTATACTTCCAAGATTGTTGCCATGTAACAAAGGCTGGATAATGACATGGTCTGTTGATTTTTCTTCATTATTGCCAAAGGTAAGGATGACTCCTCCCAGTTGCCACAGTTCCAACTTGCAGAGAACAGTATTAGTGTAAAACATGTACCTCCGTAAGAGAATCCCAGTGAAGAGGAAACACCCCAAAGATGGAAAACACCTTGGCAGTCCTATAGTTCTTGATGAAGATTAATATAGAAGGAACTCAGAATCCAGTGGAAGAAACTGAGAAGATAAATCTGCTGAAAGACAAAATCAGGAGCAAAAATAATAGTGTGGGGGCGTAGAATGCAATAAAAAATAAGCAAAAAAATAAGCAAAAAAGTTTTGCTGGAGTGCATCTTCCTCTTGTGACTGCCTCACCAATGTATGATCAAACAGGTCTAGCATCACATGAAAAGATTCAATTACATTGTAGATTGGTAATCTAAAATAATTTTCTATAGTCAATCCACCATCTTGCGAAGCGCTGGTTACAAAAGTTTTCTGCTCCTATTTGCAAAAAGTCTTTAAGTAAATTTAGCGATCAAAGAAGTCCAAGTCTGACATACTCTGTTCTATGTTGAATTCCAGGACATGCTTCTGGCAACTTTTGGAACAACCCTACATGCAGCTGCAATTATGGAAACACCAGAGCAGTGTGCATAAGGTGAGAGCTAAGTGTTCACTGAATGCAATGTTTCCAAGAACATGTGGGCCTCTGGGGGGCAGAGCGTTTCTTTGTTTCCAGAACAGTACAATCTTGACATGATACTTAAAATAGATGTCATACAACATTGTGTTTAGATGCATGGTGACAGCCATCTTGCAAGTTTAGGCAATAACATTCCAAGATGGTGGGATGTTATTTTTATACTTCAAAGATGGCCGGACCTACACACATTGTGACATCCGTCTTGGATGGTCAGAAAATAACATATCTGTAGTGACCTAATGTATTAAATTTAGTGTATTATGTTCTGGGGTGTCAAGACTTAGTGAGTAGAATAGTGCGGGGAAACATAGAATGTGGAACTCTGGTTGAAGGTGAAATGTAAAGGTTTCAGTTGACCTCTTGCGTTTGAAGTGGCTAGGACGTTTCTCCTATCTTGTGTGTATTTAATTAAGCTACCGTTGGATCAACTTCCTGTATGGCCGCATCTCATTTGCTACATTTGTGACCATATGAACCCTGAAGCACATGCAGCCCTTGCAGTATTCTTTGTGTGTTCACAGCCTGTGGTACATGTAGAGTCAGCGTTCCAGTGTTTGGATCGGCGCGATGATGTAGCATGCCGATCCGCCATTTTAGGTGAAGTGCGCGAAGGCTTGAGTACGGGTGCCGGAGCCAGAGAAGCAAGAGGCTTGGCGCTCTTTGTAAGGTTGTGAGTTAAATAAACACGGACACTTACTGCAGACGTTGGTCGTGTCATCTGTGGGGGGGATAGCAGGATACATTACAATGGCAACGAGGCTCGGATCGTGAAGAAAAAAAAACGGAACCATGAATAAAACAAAGAAAAACGAATCCACGTGCAGATCGAGCAAACTAGGCAGAGACACCCACAGTACAGCGCATGCTGGACAGAACGTTGACAACGCTCCACGACCACAGAGAGTGCGGCAGGGCCGTGATTGCACTCCCTGTGCTGCAGAGTGCACGCTACAACCCAAGACGCCAGGTACAAGGGTCCCCAAACATAGGCAACCCCATGCAAGAAGGGCAGGTGCGGCGGAGCTCCATTAGGCCACAACAGTAGGGCGGCTGGAGCACACAGCTACAAGGCCAGTGGCGGACAGCAGAGCAAAGACACAGGACCACCGGGACCTGTTGCATACCCAGCTGAGGAATAGCACAGGCGACCTCAGGGGGCAGAGACGGTGGTGAGGCCCGAAGCACTCCATTGAGCCCAAAAAGAGAAGGGGAGGACAACGCACCAGGGAGCCCCAAGGGACAAGGTGAGACACCACCAGGAGAGAAGCGCGAAACCATGTGCGCACAGGCGTCCTCAACAATGGCGCCCATACCGTTTCTACCCAAACCAGGTGAACCCCTAATGAAGTGGGAGGACTGGAGGGAATATATTTCCAACTACATTGAGGTGCTGGAGGACGAGAATGAGGAACCGTTTACAAGTAAAAGGAAAAGGAGGATACTGCTTCATAATTTGGGCCCGGAGGGGCTGAGGGTGTTCAAGAATCTGGTACCCAAACAGAGACAGGATAATGACGATGATGTATATGCTCGTGCGATAGAAGAACTAAATGAACATTACAGGCCGGCCGTCTGTGTCTCAATTGACCGATACAACTTCCAACAACGAAAACAGGAAATGGGGGAATCGGTCGATGAATATGTTGCAGCACTCAAAAAGTTGGCGTCCACGTGCAGATATGCGAATTTTCATGATGAATTCATAAAGGATCAGATAGTGATGCACACAACGAGTAAAGTGGTACAGGACAAGTTGTGGGCCAATGGGGACTCCTCCCGGAAGGAGGTAATGGCGATCGTCAAAAAAGCAGAATTGGCGAGGCGATGCGCAGAAGAAAGGAAACGCTGGCCAGACCCATGGTAAATTGAATTGAAGAGGAGGCCCCCAGAAGAGATAACAGGATCAAGGGAGCACCACAGAGAGGCCCGAACAAATGGCAAGGAAATCCAGGACCGCCCGGGAACCACTCCAAGGGCGCCAAGAACCTGTGTTATCGGTGCGGCAGCATGACTCACGAAGCGCATGATAGGAAGTGCCCGGCATTCCGCGCCAAGTGCCTGTTCTGCGGGATCGTAGGACACTATGAGAAGGGGTGTCGGAGGAAAGCGACCAGGAATGTAGTAAAATTTGTGGACCATGGGCAAGAGGGAAGTGGTCATGAAGAGGATGACACAGTCCTATGTATCTACGACCAGGTGCTGTGTGTGGACACCAAGAGCTCAAGCAAAGCAGTGCTGGACATGCATATTGGAGGAGTGCCAATCAGCATAGTGGCAGACTCGGGGTCACCTTACACAATAGTGCAACAGGCGGTATGGGATGAAAAGTTCAGGCCACAACTGGGCCCAGAGTTGGAGTGGCTGGACATACGGCCAGTAACGTATAATGGAGACCGCATACCCATGGTGGGTTTCAGACCACTCAAATTTGAATTCAAGGGGCGCTGTGGATACTGCAAACTGTATGTCTCAGAGAAAGGACCGTCGGTGCTGGGGTGGATGGACCAGGGTGACCTAGGCATCAAGTTAGACCAAGGAGGTGCGGTGCAAGTCTTGCTAACGGAGCCGGAACAATGGCCGAACCTGGAGAAATGGAAGAAAGACTACCCCAGAGTATTCGGCGGGAAAGTAGGGAAGCTGGAGAGGTTCGCGCATAAAATCATCCTGAAAACAGAAGCGAAGCCGGTAGCATCCGGAGTGAGGAATGTGCCATTGGCGGTGAAAGAAGCAGTGCAAGTCGAACTTCAGGAGCTGGAGAAGAAGAGCATAATTGAGCCTATCACGTGAGCGGAGTGGCTGGCGCCATTGGTGGTGGTCATGAAACCAAGCGGCAAGGTCAGGCTCTGTGTGGACTTGCGCGAACTAAACAAGAACATTGTGGTGGAGAAGTTCCCGCTTCCACACATTGAGGAGATGTTGGCAAAGACCAGAGGAATAAAGTGGTACTCCACTATCGACTTAACATCTGCCTACCACCAGATAGCATTGCATCCGGAGAGCAGGAAACTCACCTTGTTCATCACACCCTTTGGGTGCTACCAGTTCTGTAGGATGCCGTTCGGGCTGGCGTCGGCGGCTGCAGTATTTCAAAAATTGATGCACCAAGTCTTCAAGAACATGGAAGGCATCCAGTACTTCCAGGACGACATCCTGGTGATGGGCAAGGACAGAATGGATCATGACGCTAAGCTGTCTAAGGTATTGCGAGTGTTGGAAGAAAGAGGATTAACAGTGGAGTGGGAGAAATGCCGGCTAGGAATGGAGAAGGCGACCTATCTAGGACACGAGATTGGGGTACAAGGGATCACGCCGAAGACAGAAAATGTGAGGGCCATCTGTGAGGCGCCACCACCGTCCAACAAGGAAGAGGTCAGGTCATTCCTAGGAATGGCCGAATATTACAGCAAATTTGTCTCCCACTACGCAACAAAGACCCACCACATGAGGCAGTTACCGCGGGAGAAGATGGTGTTCAGATGGACAGAGGAAGCCCAAGGAGAGTTTGAGAACATAAAGAGAGAAGTTGTGCAGGCAATACCGTTGCAGGGATACGATCCTCAGGGGAAAACAATCCTCACCACCGACGCCAGCGACGAAGGACTGGGTGTAGTCCTGATGCAAGACAGGGGGCAAGGAGTGGTGGAGACACTGAGCTTCGCATCCCGAGTGCTGAGTGAAACGGAAAAGAAATTCAGCGTCATAGAAAAAGAGATGCTAGCCGTGGTGTGGGCTATGACCAGATACAGACAATTTCTATGGAGAACAAGATTCCAGCTGAAAACAGACCACAAGCCCCTGGTAAAGGTACTCATGTCCAGTGGACATGCTAGCGCCACTCCCAGGATTGCAAAGATGATATTGAAGCTCCTAGAATATAGATACGATGTAGAATACATCCCCGGCAACAGGAACAAGGTGGCAGATTACTTGAGCCGGGCGGCATCGATGGAAATGGAAGAAGAGGATCAGGAGGCCATGGAAGAAATGGTAGCACTGATGGAGGACCATGAAAGGGTCATCAGCAACCAAGAATCGTAGGAAGCCTACAGAGAAGACCAGGATTTACATGAGGTAATGAAATGAATAGTGTGTGGGTGGCCGGAGAAAAGACATCTGAGTGGGTACCTACGGAGGTACTATGAGGTGAGAGAAGAACTCTCTGTGGATGACCAGGGGGTGTTCATATACAGAGGAGACAAGGTGATACCGCCGAGAGGATTCTTACCCAGACTACTCACGCTACTACACGAAGGACATTTGGGGATAGGGAAGACGAAATTGAGGGCTAAGGAAGGGTACTGGTGGCCGGGCATGGACATACAAGCAGAACGCCATGTCAGGGATTGCACCCAATGCCAGCAAGCAGACAAGACCCTAAAACTACTGAGGCCAGCTTTGGATATATTCGACACCCCCACGAACCCGTGGGAAGAACTATCGGTTGACATTTTAGGTCTGATTATCGATGGACAAGGAACACAGAAATATGTGTGTGTGCTCATGGACAGGTACTCCAAGTGGCCAGATGTGAGAGTGGAAGAGGAAATGGACACTGAAACCGTACTCAAATTTCTGACAGACACCTTCCTGAGGGAAGGGATTCCCAAACGTATACTAAGTGACAATGGTCCACAGTTCACCTCAGATAAGTGGGCCAAATTCATGGAAAGAAATGGCATAGTTTCTAAACACACATCCATATACCACTCAGCGGGAATGGACTGGTGGAACGGTTTAACCGTGTACTGATGGGATCCATACAGGCAGCAATAATGAGAGACAAGGACTGGGAGAGAGAGATATGGCAAATGATAAGGGCATATCGAATCACCCCCACGAGCACGGGGTATAGCCCGTTCCAGATCTTGAGGGGCCGAGATCCATTCACGAAGGACAACAGGGCGTGGAAGGAGAAAAAGGTAACCAGCAAATGGTCGCCAGCTGTGGTCCAAGCGAATTTGGAAAGGGCCCAAGCAGTGTACACAAAACATGAAAGGGTCATCAGCAACCAAGAATGGTAGGAAGCCTACAGAGAAGACCAGGATTTACATGAGGTAATGAAATGAATAGTGTGTGGGTGGCCGGAGAAAAGACATCTGAGTGGGTACCTACGGAGGTACTATGAGGTGAGAGAAGAACTCTCTGTGGATGACCAGGGGGTGTTCATATACAGAGGAGACAAGGTGATACCGCCGAGAGGATTCTTACCCAGACTACTCACGCTACTACACGAAGGACATTTGGGGATAGGGAAGATGAAATTGAGGGCTAAGGAAGGGTCCTGGTGGCCGGGCATGGACATACAAGCAGAACGCCATGTCAGGGATTGCACCCAATGCCAGCAAGCAGACAAGACCCTAAAACCACTGAGGCCAGCTTTGGATAAATTCGACACCCCCACGAACCCGTGGGAAGAACTATCGGTTGACATTTTAGGTCTGATTATCGATGGACAAGGAACACAGAAATATGTGTGTGTGCTCATGGACAGGTACTCCAAGTGGCCAGATGTGAGAGTGGAAGAGGAAATGGACACTGAAACCGTACTCAAATTTCTGACAGACACCTTCCTGAGGGAAGGGATTCCCAAACGTATACTAAGTGACAATGGTCCACAGTTCACCTCAGATAAGTGGGCCAAATTCATGGAAAGAAATGGCATAGTTTCTAAACACACATCCATATACCACTCAGCGGGAATGGACTGGTGGAACGGTTTAACCGTGTACTGATGGGATCCATACAGGCAGCAATAATGAGAGACAAGGACTGGGAGAGAGAGATATGGCAAATGATAAGGGCGTATCGAATCACCCCCACGAGCACGGGGTATAGCCCGTTCCAGATCTTGAGGGGCCGAGATCCATTCACGAAGGACAACAGGGCGTGGAAGGAGAAAAAGGTAACCAGCAAATGGTCGCCAGATGTGGTCCAAGCGAATTTGGAAAGGGCCCAAGCAGTGTACACAAAACACTATAACTCTAGAAGGAACAACATGAGAGACACTGGATTAGAAGAAGGAGAATGGGTGAGAGTCAAGTTGGCGGTGCTGCAGAGGATGGGGGACAGCAAGTACAGTAGACCTCTCCAAGTCGAGGAGGTGTACGACAGGGCTGCCCTGCTTAGTGACGGGAATGTATGGTCCCAAGACCGCATGGCGAGATGTAACAAAATACTACAGTGGGACATTGGCGAACAAGATCAGGAAGGAATGGAGAGAAGCGGGGTGGAGTATGAACAGACAATGGAGGAAGGAGAGACTGAGGAAAGGAACATAAGGGGCGAGCAAGGGGCGGTGAGATCGCCTGCGGAGAGATGCCCCGACAGGAACAGAGGTCCCAGGAGAGCCCGAAGGCGGGAAGCAGCCAAGAAGGTAGAGGAGACACCCCGGGGAAATCCAGTGGGAGAGAAGTGACCTCCACACCGGTAAGGTGCACCAGATGGGGGAGAGCAGTGATGAGGCCAGCCAGATTTCGGGACTATGATATGAGTGATGGACAGTAACTCCACAGTGTTATTGAATGTACATAAAAAGGGGAGATATGTAGAGTCAGCGTTCCAGTGTTAGGATCGGCGTGATGACGTAGCACGCCGATCCGCCATTTTAGGTGAAGCGCGCGAAGTCTTGAGTACGGGTGCCGGAGCCAGAGAAGCAAGAGGCTCAGCGCTCTCTGTAAGGTTGTGAGTTAAATAAACACGGACACTTACAGTAGACGTTAGTTGTGTCATCTGTGGGGGGGATAGCCAGATACATTACAGTACAGTTCCCACATAAACTGCCGCAACGTCCTATGTTCATTTTCATGATACTTTTTTTTTATTTACTTTGAGGCGTTGCCTTTAACTTACCCACTGGCCACGTGACTGGTACCGGTTGAGCTGTGTACTTCTAAAGTCTACTGTTGTTGTACCTGCATGTTTAATGCCGCATAGCGTGTGCCTCTATAGACAACTATAATTGTCTATTGCACGTTATCCCTGCAGACGACCAGCCTTCGTTTCAGTGCTCCCGAGTGCTGCAACATCTGCCTTACGTCATCGTGTTACGAATCGTTTGAGAATTAAGCTCTAATTCCTTCAGAAACAAATGCACAGTGAAGGCTGGCAGTCATTTTAACTTGTTGAGTTACAGGTCATTGTTCCCAATAGTATGTCAGGAATTATTACGTCCATTTATCGTTTGTGTAGTTTCACTCTGGCATGACAAACTAAATACTTATAAGAAGAGCAGCTCGGTGACTGGCACACCTCTACTAATGAGAACAGCTTAGTGACGGCACACCCTTGTCATAGTTTTTTTAATTATAGCAGTAAGTGTCATCATTTTGGAAAGTTGTTTTTGTAATTTCATTGTCTACCATCACATAATTTTATCACTGTGGTAGGCACACCTTATTGGAAGTGACTACCTCTGCTCATCCTACATCTCTTTGACGCCTTATGTAACATCTGAAAGCTGTTCAGTGATTGGCACACTTTGTCGTATACAGTTTTCGTCACGGTGATGGGCACACCTTAATTTGAAGCTATCTTCTTGCACACTATATTACATTGTGTTAATTGGGGTATGCACATAGAAAGAACTGTATAAGTGGAGACTGCGTATATTTTATTCATACACTTTATTAATTTAGTCAGTGTTTTCAGTATGCAAAATATTACACCACCTCCCTTCTTATTATCCTCTCCAGGAGAACCACCTCTTAGGTGGTTAAAGTGGAAAAACGTGTATTTCCATTGTGTTCGTGTTTGTGGTGCTTTAAGTGCAGAAAAGAAAGCTTCTTTACGTTTACATTGTTTAGGTCCAGAAGGACAAGTAGTATTTGAACACCTCCCGGATATTTAAGCCAGTGAGGCCGAAGAGTTAAGTGAATTAGATATTTGCATTAGGAAAGCTTGATAAGCATTACCTCCTGAAACCGAGTACTAATCTTGATAGATACCATTTTGGGAAGCGAATACAAAAATCTCGGAAGTGTGTGGAAAGTTATGTCACAAGATTGCAAAAGTTAGCAGCCACTTGCAAATTTAGAGGAAACTTGGAAGAGCATATCCATGACCAGTTCATGCTTGGTTGCAATATTGAGAAAGTAAGAGATGAACTGTGGCAGAAAGACAATTCTAAACTTAATGAAGTACTTATGAGCGTCTAGAAAATCGAACATTCACTGGCTTGTGTAGATATCATTAGAAAGGAGCATAATCCTCTGATAGAAAAAATCCATGTAGTACATAAGTCTACGTCTGAAAATGATGAATCCACTTCTTCAAGAAAAATTGCAGGGGGAAAAGATTTTAGGTGTGGTGCTTTTGGCTACTTGGCCAATTACAAGAATTGCCCTGCCTTATTGCATTCTCTGTCTAAGAAACCCTTTAGTGGGAAGTATTTCACATGCTGTTGGTCCAGCCATATGGCCAATGATAAAAATTGCCCTGCGCTTTTTGTTAAGTGTTATTTATGTGCCAAGTTTGGACACTTCACTAAAAGTTAAAGGTCTCAAAGAAAGGTTAAGACCAAGAAAGAAAAAGAAGTAATGATTTATGACGAAGATAATGATGAGGATGGTTACGATGATTTACACTGCGGAAAGGTTGTTCTCCAGGTTGGCAACACGGCACAAGAGATCCTGTCGACAAAGTAAATGTTGAAAAAAGTATGTGTGGTAGTAGTGAACCCAAATGGGAATATTACTGCACCTCATACAATGGCTTTCTACGAATCAATTCATTGATGAGAAACATTCTCAGAAGAATTGTATACACAGAGGATCTATTGCAGTTCTGGCACCCTACTACCAAAGGTGACTCTTGTACATTAGAGAACTAATGACCAACCAATACCGATGCCGGGCCTTGTGGCTCAATGGACTAATGCATCCATTGCAGGTGCCTGTGTTTAACCTCATGGTCACAGGTTCAAATCCTGGCGGGTCCAGTCAGCCTTTCATCCATCTGAGGTCGATAAAATGAGTACCATTGAGTTGGGTAAAAATGAACATCTGTTATGCAGCGCCAAGAGACCTCTGGGTGAGCGTGCGCTTCACAAATACACATGTTATGTTAATACGCATTCAATAGAACTGCATTCAGCACCCACATAGACAGTTGATATAGCCATAAAAGTCATGGATATTTATAAGCATGAGTACAGTATTCAATACACGTCGTCAATCCTTGTGAAGGAACACACAAATAATTTGTTTCCCTCTCGTGAACGAAAAAAACACAAAATCCAATTATTTCTCGAAGCTTGTTACTGTTTGTTTATTCTGTATACTGACACTTCCAGCAAAGATTAGCCAACACGTGTTTCGTCATTAGAGACTTTTTCAAGGCAGTTCTGTATTCCTGATCCCAGTGATCTCCATGTATTGTTGTAAAAAGCCACGAAAGGCCATGTGTAGTGGCTGGAACTATTTTGCTAATCCAAGTGTTTCAGAATAGGTAAAGCATATGAGACATGATTCCAAGTTCAAGTCATGTATAGTGGCTGGAACTATTTTGTTAATCCAAGTGCTTCAGAATAAATAACGCATATCAGTCATGATTCCAAGTTCAAGTCCATGCTCAAATCCACGCAACAGTCAAGCTGATATCAAATATGAAAATCAATACAGAACTGCCTTGAAAAAATCTCTAAATACGAAATACGTGTTGGCTGATCTTTCCTGGAAGTGTCAGTATACAGAATAAACCAACAGTGAAAAGCTTGGAGAAACAATTGGATTTTGTGTTTTTTTTCATTCACAAGAGGGAAAAAAATTATTTGTATGTCCCTTCACAAGGATTGACAATTTGTATTGAATTCTGTACTCAAGCTTTTAAATATCCATGACATTTATGGCGATATCAACTGTCTACGAGGGTGCTGAATGCAGTTCTATTGAATGGACAAAGTAAATGTTAATGGGGAATGTTTTGACATGCTGCTTAATTCAGGTGCTAAGATGTCTCTAATACTTAACAACTTTTATATGCACAAACTTTCAGTGAAAGTCAAACTTTACTAACCAGATATACCTCAGTTGACTTATGGTGGGCAACCTATTAAGTTGTTATTTCAATGGAGATTTGGAATATGAAGGGCATCACACTGCTGGTAGGAATTATGTTTCAGACAGAAGAGACATCATTTCAGTTGGTTCCACCAACTTAAGAGTCATGTTAGACCCCAACAGTGAACCTAATATAATTTTGAAACAACTTTCGGATGTGATAGATGGAGTCAAAAGTTATGCAATTGGGGTGTCATCAGGACTGCAATATGAATTTAACTATGTTTTAGGAGAAGTTGGGAAGTTTAACCAATTATGAGCATAAGACTGTTGCAGAGTGGTGTTTCCCCTGTGCCATGTAGAGGGCATAGTGCACCTTTACCTTTAAAACAGAGCGTGCATGAAGAATTTAATACATTGTAAGAAGAGGGAATAATTGTTAAGACAAAGACTACAGGATGGGTTGTGCCTGTGCAGTACCGTTGGATCAACTTCCTGTGTGGGTGGATCTCATTTACTATAATATAACGATGGCATATTTGACTTTGTCAATGCAGTCCGAATTTTTCAAACATTGGCACAGCTAACAGTGGCGGGTAGAGAGTATGAGGTATCAGGGTGGTGGGAAAGGGAGATGATGCATAGGTAGGGGGGATGCAGAGGAACAAAGGATGATAGGGTTGAAGCGAAAGAGAGAGGAGAAAGACAAAATGAGAGTGACACATAGAGAGAGAAAGAGAAGAAGGAGCAGTCCATGCACTTAGATTGAGTGCTTGATCAAAAAAGCAGGATACACTCAAGCAATCAAAAAGCAGGATGAAATCAAAATGACCTGGGTCGGTAAGTACATAAGAATAGAGAGGAAAGCAAACAAATCAGGAGCAGAGAGGTGAAATGGACAAGAAAGCCAACAAATAGTGAGCAAGGGGCAGACCCAAAGCCCATTCTAAGTATATGTTAACGTTAGTGTTACAATGTTGGCTGGGACTTAGAGCTGGTGCTGTCTGATGGCGAGACCGCAAGGAAAATACAGCATTCTTTGTCCCCGTATTATTACTGACATTTCGCTGTCCAAGACTGTTGTTACTTAAAACAAATATTCTTCTTACAGAAACTCAGTCCCTCATTTAAGGCTTTGACAGAAATGCAGTTTCCTTATGTAGTTGCCACATGTGGCCATATCAAAACCAGTACTGGTACTCTGTTTTTAAGTGTTTGCAGTGTCTGAAGCTTATATATAAAACTCAAGAATTCTCTGAGTTAAATGCAGCTCTTAATTCGAGCCCGTAGTTGCCACCCGCGCTCATTTTTGGGACCCCGAACTTATTTTTTTTTCATAATACGTTTACAAGAGCAAAAGAGGGAAAAACACAAAAATGAACGGAAAGTAGGCAGAAGATAAAGACAGAAAGAACGTCACAAATAGAGCAAGCAGGAAGCTGGAAGAATAAGATAAAGGGTCAGGGAGTGTCTGGTACTGGATTAAAGAGGCATTAGGTGGGTTTAGGACTACGCGGCATTGCTATTCGGCAGCTGACATTCAATTAGACCAGCCGTGGGCTTCAAAACACAGAGCCCTAGCCACTGACGCTCATTCTTTTACAAGTTAAGCACTGGTTAAATGCATGAACTGCAAACAGAACAAGTTGGAAACAGTGAGCAGTGACTGCCTCCATGTTTCTGAGTTGTGCTGTCTGCAGTTCACACATTAAATAAAAGACAGTCAGAGTTACAAGTATGCACTTTTGAGACTGCAAATGCAAGAAAACAGATGATCATCACTGCACTGAGTTAATACACTTGTCTGTGATACAGTCCCTGCTTTTTGAGAGACAGTGGCAAATTACTATATGAGGAATAGCCAATACTGTATCATCTCAAAAATAACATGCATTATATTGTAACGGTAAAAATACCCAATTTAAAATTGATATGATGGCGGTGCTTGGCAGAGACAGCAATGGCTGCTTGAGTGGAAATAAACAAATATGTGCAATATCTGTTTAAAATACGATGTCCCTTTCAATCCTATTTCTCCATAGAAATCCAGACTCCAAAACATGGGGTTAATTCCTCGTGGCCCGGCGGCACAAGGGACACCTTATTTTAAAGGGCAGGTAGATTGGAGTTGGTGTGTCGACAATCAAACTTAATGATGCAAGCATAATTAATTGTCTATTTGGAAGAAACAGTAGGCATTGATGTTATACATAATCGCAACTTGGGTTACAATGGATGGATTACTGCTAACTTGATCCTGTTGAAGTCTGAGAAGGGGACAACACGTGTTGACTGGGCTGGCCTGTTGATTTGCAATAAAGATGAAAAGTATTCAATAAAGACGATTTTTCACAAGTGTAGACTGGAGACCACACTTACTTGAATGGTCTTTGGATCATTGATTGAGAATTTGTTGCATGAAACGCCGATTGAAAAATTCACTCAGTTAATCACTTTATTGGATTTTATAATCTTGAACAAAATTTAAAATAAATCTTGAACACTGCTCTTTGATTTATTTAAATTCAGTCAAATTTATCAAGTTTACTTCATAATCTTCTTGATGAGCCTTTTGTGAAAACCATGTGTACAGGTTGGTGTGTGATTGGTCCTCAGGATAACCTTGACACATCCACTGCTCCAACTTACTGTAATTGCAGGTTTCGCCTGATGTGTATCTCAATCGATTATGCAAATGAACAGTCAAAAAATTTCCCATTGCGCCAGAGTGGATCATAAAAGACACATTATCCAAATGAAGCCTTTTGTGATTTCTGTTGTTGCCTTCTGTAGAATGTTTGCAGGGTCTTTGTTAGGGATTTCAGGTGGCATCCCTTGCCAGACTCCCTGAGGTTTTTTTTTAATTCTTTCACATGGCAACTTTCTTCATCACAATAGATGTATAAGTTCTTGTTTCTTCAGCTCCTCCTTTCTATCTGTGTTTGAGTTGGCCTAACATTACTTACCGGCATGGGTTCTGGCAGCTAGTAATGGACTTCATGCGAGAACGGGTGCAACAGAACATAGTGATGTTACCAGCTTGAATCTATGTCACTCTCCTTACCTCTCTGAGAGCTCATGGCTGCCCTGGGCAGGGAGCGTAGGTAGGGGGCCCCGGAAGATGGGGTCCGGGCAGGGTGGAGCGCGGAGGCCAGTGAAGGGGGGGGGGTTTGGGGGAGGGGGGCAGGGTGTTTGGAAGTGAAACAGAGCCGGAGGACGCCAAATCCCTGCCAGGGACCACCACGCAAATTTGCATCCATCCTCAGAGGATTATTATATTAAGGATATATATTGGAGTGGTGGCCCCTGGGGTTTGGTGGCCCTGTGCAGGTGCACAGCTTGCACATGCCTAAGGCCGCCCCTGCTGAGAGTTTATGATATGGTTAGATTGCAAAGTTTATAATGTATTGACCTGTTTAGCTGATCTTTCAGTTTCCAATAGATTAAAGAAGTGTCTTTGCCTCCTCTCAATCAATTCCCACCACCACCAACATATTGAAGTGCATCAGTTAACTAAGGAGGTTCATGTTCTCCTGTATCAAGAACATTAATGTCTGAAATCGGAGAGGTTATTTGCATATCAACAATGGGCAGTTAGTGTTTGGTGAACTGGTCATAATGAAGTAAAAGGGATTTTTGCAGCAAAACTAGAGGAATAGACCATTGGTGTGGAAGCTCTCACAGGCCTTCATGAGCCACAGTCCTGGTATGTACAGGGATGCTACTAAATGTATGTGTATCCGGCAGACCTTAGAGATATTTACAACAGTCTGCCTTCTTTCTACAATATACATTCTGTCCAAGGACCTGCTTAAGAACAAACCTATTTATGCTCCACACATACGTATGTTGACCTTTCCAATCAATGTGTTTTCGCTTTACTCATATGCTAAACTTGAGAATATAGAAATGGCTGAACGACTTGAATGCTTGAGTAGATCTGAAAATAAGCGATTAAGCCTTGAGATGGATACAAACTGCTTCATAGAATACTCATCCCTTTGACCTCTCTCTTTGTTCAGGCCTGGGTGGCTTGTAAAATAGAGCAACCCCACACTCCGTCTGTACAGACTCTTGGAATACACGGTCCTTTGGCCACTTAATGCTTGCTGTCATCCCTCCAGACATAACATACCTGAGAAGATGTGCCCTGTGCCAGTGGACAACAAACTGGATAAGAGCTAACTCTGAACAGTTATTTGGATTTGAAAGGAGGCCTAGAGGGAAGCTCAAGATACGGCGTCTGACCATGAAATTAAACCTCATGTTGCTGTTATCCCCAAAGCTGGACCCGAGACTAGAGCTTTAAGAGCCATTTTGCTGCGCCCTTCTGGGTCTCTTTTATCTACATACTTGCTTACATGTAGGCAATTTGAGGGAAACAGTTTGGTCTGAAGAGACACTATCCTACAAGACAACTGACCTGATGTGGCAAGGGTAAAGATCTATGGGGTCCTCAACATTGGCCCAAGAGTATGGGTCCTACCCCTCAACCAGTTGCTCAGGTTCGCAATCTCGGATTCCTCATTGATGAAAAGCTTACGATGCGGCAACAGGCAGTTAGGGTGGCCTCCATATGTTTTGCCACCTTAAGATGGCTTCAAAAAATCTTGTGGATGCTCCCCACCTCCACACAGAGGACCGTGGTCCAGGCATTGGTAGTCTCCCGCCTGGACTACGGAAATGTCCTATAACTTGGTGCTGATTCGACAACAGTAAACAAACTTCAGGTTATTCAGAATGCGGCTGCACCGCTTCTTCGTAATGTTCCCCGGAGAACATCCGCCTTTCAAGCCCTTCACGACCTTCATTGGCTTAGAATCACGAGTAGAATTAAATTCAAGGCCTTATGCCACATTTTTAAGATTAGACAGGGCACAGCCCCGAAGTACCTAAAGGGTCTCATTCAGGCTTATAAGCCCAGTCGCTGCTTGAGATCCTCGGAAAAAGGCCATTTCATTGTTCCTAGATTTAAGCTGGTGAAGATGGGCGGCCGCTCTTTCTCCCATCTAGGTCCTAAGTCTTGGAATGCCTTGCCTGTGACCCTGAAGTTGAAGATGGATCTTTTCCGTTTCCACAAGGGACTAAAAACCTGGTTTTTCAAGCAGTGATCAGAGCAATCCTTTCAAGTAGTTTGCTTGGCAGTTCTTTCCTTCTTTAGTCTGTCCCCTGGTGCCAGGAAACCCACTGCGGGTAGCTGTGCGCCTTATAAGTTTAAATAAATAAATAAATGTGAAGTGAAGAACTACCTGATGACATCTGCATCACTAAGGGCCAATTCCGATGTCAGTTGGAACCAATGCCCTGCTGTCATCGGTTCCAGTCCAGGAAGTAGGATGCGGCCGAACCCTGATCGGTCGCATGCCTATTCTTTACAATGGAAGCATGCATTCCGAACAGAATGCATGTTCTCAGTGCAAAGAGCTGAGGTGCAGTTCAACCCTGCACACGGTGGCAGGCACCTTAAGGTGCCTGCCACTGGGTGCTGGGATTAGAGGAGGGCACCATAGGGGTGCCATTGATTTACCATTGGGTGAAGGCTGCCATTCGGCAGCCTTGCACCCAAGGGGTCCAGCTGGGGGCCCCCAAAGAAAGATTCCCAATGCCTTTCTGTGTCGGAAAGGCTTGCACAGAAAGGCAGTGGGAAGCTGCCATCGTACTCCCTCAGCTGGAAAGAGCCGGACGAGGGATTAATGAGGGCTTTCCCAATGGTGCTCGGTCTCTCCGAGCCCTTCGGAGGCCATTCTGAAAACCGATTCGGATTCTTTTCCGACCGAGCCCATCGAAATGGCTCAGTCGGAAAGAAATCCGAACTGGCAATTCCGATGGGGTCGGACCGGCTCAGACCGACAGTCGGATCTGTTCCCAACCGTTTGGGAATCGGGCCTTAAGGGTGAAGGATGGGTGGGGTCATTAAATGGCCACACCTGTTCATAAGCCTGCACTCCTTAGCCCTTCCTATGTTATGTGTGTTTCTATTACCTTCTTTTACAACATGAGAGTTTGATCTTATTTTCCCTAGGTCCTTGGGGTATGTCCATGATTAACTTAATGAAGGGACCTTTCAAACCACCTCATTATGCCCTACAGTTTCAGATACATGTTTTCTACAACTTCAATACAAAAGATTAGGAAATTCCTCACGATCCAAGTTGTCCTGGCTTTGGTTATGTCCAGAGTTGATTACACAAACTCTCTCAATCTGGATATCTCAAAATCCCTCTTGCGTAAGCTTCAGTTAATCCAAAACCAGGCCGCAAGGTTGATAATTCAGCTACCGAGAGGGGGCTCTATCACACGGGTGACAAAGGACCTCCACCTGCTGCCAGTGGCACAAAGATACAGATTTAAGGCATGCTGCACGGCATTTAAGGCACTGCATTTGAGCTGCCCGGGCTTCGTGAAAATTCGAATTGTAAAATATCGTCCAACTAGAGAACTGAGATCAAGACACTTACACTACCTGGTCACCCCTACCTATAAGAAACTCAGAATAGGAGGCTGCAGGTTCTCTATCGCGGTTCCACATGCCTGGAACACACTCCCCTTGAAAATTAGGCAGTCATCTGTCTACACCAAATTTAGGCAACTCCTGAAGACGTGGTTGTTTACACAGGCTTAACAATAGTAGGGAATTACGACATCTCATTACCTAGCGCCAAGAGAACTCCCCGGTGATTGTGCGCTCTATAAATAGCCAATAACATAACATAACATACCACACTACTAAGACAAAAAGGACTGTCCTCGTTGAAACATTTAGCATTTATATGTTAGACATCATCTAGAATTTGCTGTGATGATTATAGTCTAAATATCATTCAATCTTAGGGTCTTGTAAAACAGACTAAAAATAAAGTATGTCATTTTCTTGTGGGTGACCTTCAGAGCAATAAAATCACAGTTGTCCTGACACTATTTGGTCTGCATGGCATTAGAATTAGCAAATCCATCCTAAAAAGATTTAGGATATTTCTTGTATTAACATATGCCAACCATGGCGGGCAATCATCAAGCTACACAGAACATTAAATTAGCATTAAACATCTGTTCTCTTTCTAGGGAGCTTAACACCATATAAGATTCCTTAGGTGGACACTTATCTGCTCAGCACAGAAAATGGATCAATGAAAAGATCATATTGCGACTGGGATTGTGAAAAACTCTTACATTTGTTTTACACTGCTGCAAGGCCTGCCTTTCCCAAAGGATAACCTTTGAGTTACTGTAGCTTCCAATTGGGAGCAGGTGGACAAGTTGAGTTTGATATCTGAAGAATTGTAATTAACTGCCCTCTTACTTGGTAGTCTTATTTTTAGTCACAATTCTGAAAATGCCACTTTTGGAAGGTTGGCATTCTCTTGTCCTAACCATTTGGTGCCTCTAGTCTGTTCCTGGATCCCATGACCAGGTGTAGCTGGCAGATGTTCTTTGTGGATTGCTCCCAGACAGTGAAACAAAAAGAAGCTAGGTATTGGAAGGATGTGCCACTCTGAGTTAACAAAAAGGGGAGAGTTGTCACCTACCACACTTGCACATCACAAAGGTTCTGCCTGAGCACTTTCACAAAGGATTTGTCACTGGTCTTTTGTGACCCCAGACAAGCTGGGGCCATGACAGGGAGGAAGGAGATGCCTGATACATCTGGTGGGTGTGAGCCTCTAGAGGCTTCCACCACTTCAAAGTGGGCACCGGGTATAAATGTTGGACCACAGACACCAAGCTTTTTAGTACACCTCTGGCCCTGTGAACTCTGTCAGGATGGCCTGCTGTGCTGCTGAAAGGACTGCCACTCTGGTGGACTGCTGCTCTGAAGTACTAGTGCTATGCTGCCATCTTCCCTGGATGAGAAGGACTAGACCTGCATCTCTAAACCCAGTACCCCAGAGTGACTCCATGAGATAGCTGGCTGGCCTCCTAATGGGAATCCTCAGTAGCAGAACAGTCTTCCAAAAACCTTGAATCCAGCACATGAACTCTACCATCTGTGAGTCCTGCCCTCCCAAGTGGTGCCACCCCAGGCATTGACCCTTGGAAGTGGACCTGAAGGTGCTCTGCCAGCCCATCTGTGGATTTAGAATAACCAACGCATCTCCTCCGGAGCATGGCACATCTCCTGCAGAACTGGCGCATTGCGTTTTGTGCTCAGTACATCTGCCTCAGAATTGATGCATCGACCTCTGCCACATGGATTTCCCTGATGCAATGACTTTGTATCATCGAAGCCAACACATCTCCCAGCAAGGACATCAGCTCACTGAACGCAGACCATCGGATCCACTGCTGCACTATGTGTAGGAAAGTGCCCCTTTTTGACATAGTCACCCTCACTTTTTACCTTATACCTGATGTGGTTTCAACTGAAAGTACACTGGGTACCTGATAACCATGTCCCCAGTGCCAGAGCTCTTTCCCAAAACTGTACCAATGTTCCATAATTGGCAAGACTTTAGCCCCCCTGTAAGTCCCTTGTAAATGGTACCCCTGGTACCTGGGGCTTTGGGATCGAAGAGGTTCCATTAGGGCTGCAGCATGAACCATGCCACCCTAGGGACCCTTACCCAGATCATGCAGCCTGCCATTGAAGGCTGCGTGTCTTGGTGAAGACAAAGCTGAAGAGTCAACAATGCACACACTACCATGCCTATATACACTGCATGAGATAGGTAAGCTACAAAAAAAATACACTACCCCCTACAGCAGGACTTACAGCCTATAGGCAGGGTGCACTATATCCCATTTGTGGGCATATCTACCAGAGCAGATTTGACCTTGCAATTTCTAAGTCCATTCTTGGACCTTGTAAATTTACAGGGAAGCCATAATGAGTACATGGGCTGGACACTTGTCATTCCGAGTTACCTAACCCCATGATGGCTTCATTGTACCCGAAGATGTTTGTTACCAAATATCATGTCTTAATAAACCCTTCACCAATGCCAGTGTTGGATGTATTAATAAAGGCACCCAGAGGGTAGCTACTGACTGGCCTCAGCCAGCATGCCTCCCCTAGACATGTTTCTGGTCTCCTGATGTGAGAGCCTTTGTTCTAAAAGACCAGGAACAAAGCCTGCTCGAGCAGAGGTGTTCACACCTCGGCCAAGCAGGAACTGCCTTCCAGGGCGGGAAGCTCCGAAGGCCATGCCTCCTTTGAAATGTGACTTAGGACTCTCCAGCTAGTGGAAGATGCCAATGCCCCTGTCCTGTCCCCTCTTTTTGGCGGGAGGGCAGGTAGGAAAATGAGTTAGATTAGGAGGTGTGTCCACACCTAGCCAGCCCCACCCCTCTGGGGAGAGCTGAGGTGGACCCCACTTTTCAGAATCCTTCATCTTGTGTTGGAGAGAATACGCCAATAAGGATCAGGGTTAGGCCCACTTTCCACAGGATGGGGTCATAAAGAGGGTGCAGTCACCCTAAAGGTCGGTAGCCCATTGGCTACTACCTAGTATTCCCCTTAATGCCCCTAAATTGAGTATTTAGGCGACACTCCTCAACCCAGAACTTCAGAGTCAATGGACCTAAAGCCGAAGAGGACAAAGAAGAGCTGCTGAACCCAAGAACTGAGTGCCTGCTGTATAATTTTGAAGCGAACCACTTCAAGACTTGACAATTGAGGTGAACTGTCTCATCGACTACCAGCCTTCGCCAATGAGCTTTGCGCTTCTCACACTATCTGATTCTTGGGGATGTCAATCTTCACTTGGACCATCAGGAGGCCTTGGAATCTGCTGCTTTCCTTGACTCACTTCAATCTGTCCAACTAAGCCAATGGGTCACGTATCCAACTCACGAAGCAGGTCACACTCTTAACCCCATTTGCTCAAATTTTGCGATTCAGGTTGATAGACCCTTGAAAGTCTCTTGGTCGGATCATTTCCCGATCTTTTTTTCTTGGGAATCCTCGCGGCCAGATCAGTCGGCTGGCCGCCATTGTCCCCCGTCCTATAGCAAAATTGACCCTCACCAGTTTATTAGCTTTTTGGCTGCCTCCAGGCCTCTCCCCCAAGATAACCTGGAGGGATATGTTAATGGGTTTAAAACTTTTATCTCAGACTCAGTGTCTGCTCTTGCAGTTCACTGTCGACCCAAGTTGGCAAGAGACTCGCCTTCTAAACCATGGTTTTCCCAGGAGTTCACGGCCCTTAAACATGAATGCAAGGTTTTGGAGAGGGCTTGGCATTGCAGTGGCGATGGCTACACGTCCAAACTTGCACTTAGGGCCAAACAAAAAAGTTATTACACCGCCATTGTTGCCGCCAAAAGCCTCTACTATGCCTCATGGATTGCCTTGGCTAATAATAATTTGAAGGAAATCTTTGCTATTGTTCAAAATGTTATGGCCCTTAGCGCACTGGTGTGAGCAATACCAGTATCAGACTCCTGGTACAACACTCTTTCTAAGTTTTTTGTGGACAAAATATGTAGCATTCAAGCTACTTTCTCCGCCCCGGCGGGAGGGCTTACAGCTTCCTCATCTGTCCATTTGACGGCTGGTACGTCTAATATGCTGCCAACTTTTGCACCTGTGGAGCTATCTGATACGTTAAAAATTCTTAAAGCCTTGAAGTCTGGCTCTCCTAATGACCCTTGTGCTGCCAGACTCCTGGCCGCGGCTGCGGACATTATTAATCCTGAAGTCAACCAAATGATTAATATGTCCCTCAGAGAGGCCACTGTCCCAACTTCTTGGAAGCAGACACTGATTCTCCCTCTTCTTAACCACATCGCTGCTGCACATTTTCCCCACCGGTGCTGAAGAATTCAGATTTACATCACTTCATGACGAGCTCAGCTCGTCATCAGCACAGCTCCACTGTGCCTCATGACGAGCTCAGCTCGTCATGAGCATGGAAAGGGTTAAAAAGCAGTCTCTCTGCCCTTTATTACCTGGGAACTACAGGCCAATCTCGCTTCTGCCAAGTTTAGCGTCGCTGGGTCCATCTGGGGCTGGATTAGGTCCTTCATCGAAGCCCGAACACAGCAGGTCTGGCTTTATCTGTGTGCCTCGGAGCCTCAGCAGTTGGCTACTGGTGTTCCGCAGGGGTCATCCCATAGTCCCCTCTTATTTAACATCTATGTTACTCCGCTGGTTTTTCTAGCGGAATCATTGGGGGCTAAGGTGATGGCCTACGCTGACGACACCCAGCTTTTGTTTTCTTGGGGAAGAGACGATGAATCTGTCCAGTCTGCGCAACACTGTCTTGCCTACGTTTTCCACTAGCTGGCCAGGCCTCAGCTGAAGTGTAACAAAGGAAAGTCAGAGATTCTCTTGTACGGGACCTTTCAGGTTGATTCTCTTGTATGGGACCTTTCCGGGCAAAGCTGTGGCCCCCTGGCTTCCCCCTGCCTAGTGCAGGGAACAATATTGCTAAAAATCTAGAGATTTGGTTCTCTGAGAATCTGAATTTCTCGACACAAGTTAAGAAGCTTGTCGGGACATGTTTCGGCACCTTGAAAGCCCTGAGAAAGTTTCTTCCCTTTCTTCCAGGACCAGCTAAGGAAACAGTGGTCTGCACTTTAATTTTATCTCGCCTGGATTATTCTGATGCCCTGTATGCGGGCATTCTTGGTTACCTCTTAAGTAAATTGCAGGTTGTTCAAAACTCTGCTGACAGACTCTTGCTAGGCTTATCCAAAAGGTGCAGTGTGCGTGATCATTTGCGCTCTCTGCACTGGCTTCCTGTTGAGGCTCAAATTCAATTCAAAATGCTTTCCATCACCCATAGGGCCCTCTATGACAGGGGCCCTAGCTATCTTCAGAAGAGATTTGTCTTTTACACTCCAGCTAGAAAGTTGAGCTCCTCTTCTCAACTTCTGCTCCAGACCCCCAGATTCAATTGTCAAAGGCTGGGCGGTTGTTCACTTGTCAGGAAGGATAACCTGGCCTGGAATGCTTTGTCCTTGGCGTTGCGGAGCATTCAGGATCATGCGATTTTTAAGAAAAGCTTAAGACTTTGCTCTTTTAGTTGACCCTCTAGTACCCTTTGCATTTACCTTTGCACACGCTGGGACACTCTGTTGAGTAGTTGAGCGTGATATAAATTAATTTAACATAACATAACATAACTGACCAGGAACTCCCCTGCAGACCGCAGGCGCCAAAACCACAGAGTCCGTTAGACTGACTTGCAGTTTCCCCTTGCCGACTGGCACAGCATCGACCAGGAAGAGGTACTTGTGCTCTCGAAGCTCAGATCTGTCGACCCACCTAGTGTGGTTGCACCAGGACTGACCAGAGAATGCAGTACCTATCTCTGGGGCACTGGACGCCCTGCAGCCCACACTGACATCGAAGAGTCGAGTCCAGACTCCAAATGTAGCAGAGCCCAGCTGACATTAAGGGACATCAAGACCCCTTAAACCCACTTCGAGAGAGGCCCAGCAGTCCTGAATTTGCCCCTGCCATCTGTTGGCCCCCAACAGTGAGGAGCACCTTTATGCACCGGGCCGGCCAACCTACCTGCTCTGCACCCAGCCCACCCGGCCTGGGTAACGACAAACAGGCTGTACTCCCTTGTCCCTAAGGCCTTTGCAACCCTAGCTCCAGTTTAGGAGCTCTTGGACTTGCTTGCAAGACCCCTTGTGCAGCCTGTCTTTAGAGAGCCCCATAGCGTGCCAACTAACAACTCCACCAACTCCATGCTCCTGGCAGAATTTGGCACGTACCCAAATAAATGTTGGTAGGACATTGGACCTTGGCTTCCTGCTACTCCAGACCCAGCAGGTGTCCCCAACAACTGTCTGTGTAGTGTGCTTTACCTACCTGCGTTATTCTTTCCCTAGGACTGAATGGTGCGTAATTGCGTTCGACCTTGACCTCTTTGGTATCTTTAAAAATTCATAAGAAATACAGTACTTTGGGCATAGTTTTTGGTTTGAAAATATAGATAAAAAGAATTGTTATTTGTCTAAATTGGTCTAGGATTTATTCTTTGAGTGTTTTTCTCATGTATTGCCTCTGAGAGCATAACAAATGCTTAGCACTGCTCGCCCACACTACCACAAAAGAGAGAGGTGATCGTTCTACTTTTGCCTCTGTCAACCAATCGGGGACCCACAGAACTCTCTTGACAATGTACTTTGTTTAAGTACACTATATAGAGAGTCAGCTTCCTATACTATGCATCTTCTCACCCGGGCATTGCTTATCCTCTGCTGCGTGAAGCATCCTTAACATGGGATTCCAAATCTCTTCGCAAAAGTAATCTTATTCAGAGGGCCTAACTGGGTGCCTTTAACTGGCCTGCACTTCATGGAATTTGAGTCTTTGTCCTGGTCCAGCACTACCATATAACCACATTTGCTGCTTTGTACTTTTTTATGCTATTTTCACTGGAATTTTTATAAACTTGCATATCTCTGGTTCTACTCATTGGTTTTATGTTGTTTTGTTCTTGATTTCTTTATTAAAATGTACTCTATTTTTTCTAAATTGGTGTGGTATTTTTTATATGTTGTGTTTTCACGTCATGCACTACGGCGCTTGTGAGCTGATGACGGCTAGGGGCCGTCATAAACCCGCCCACTCGCGATTTTGTCGCACAGGCGCAGAATCGCGGCAGCATGCAAGGGGTTAATACTGTATGAAATGCTGCATAAATACTTTACACAAAGCCTCTAAGTTAAGTCTGACTGCTCTGTGTCAAGCTACCAGAGGGCTGAGCACAGGTACATTTGGGGTTTACTTGTGTCTCACCAGGACAAGGATTGTAGTTCCTGATTGAGTAGAGTTTTCACCACTCTCAAGCAGTAACCTAGTTTCCTTCAGACAGGCATAAGAGGGGTCGCATGTATATGAAAATGTATCTCATGAAACCTATTGAGTGAGTAATGATTCCTCATTGGTCCAAACAGTCTTGAAAAACATCATTGATTGGGAATGTGGCCTCTATTCATCTACATATTCTATAATTAGATAACCATGATTTATTGCCTCTACCTTTTTTATTTTATAACAGCAGAATTAGTGCACCATGATATACTCTCGTCATCAATATTTTTATGTGATTTTCATTTCTTTGAAATCTTTCTCTCGTATTTAGACAGAATATTGAAGAAAACAAATTCCCAGCCAAAATATTGAGTCTAAAATATTGTGATATGGAAATATCATCAGCAAGAATATTGATGTCAAGAATATCGATTTTAAAGTAAGAAATATTGATTTTTAAAATATAGAAATCATTAATATCATTTGCAAACATATAGTTGTTAAAAATTTCGTTTTTTAAATTAGTGTTATGTATTTTGGTATACATTTTAAATGTATGTGATGTAATTTGTTTATAAATATTGTTTATGTTTTTTTAAAATATGTGCTTTAATTTTTAGTAGTTATTACATTTTATGTAATAACATTTTGGTTTTTTTAGTTCAGTAGTGGGTTGTGGGTTTAAAGTGGAATAGGGTTGGAAGAATTTTCATTATAATAAATTACTGATTATTTTTTATTGCATAATAATGATTTAATTGATATTTAATTCTGTTAATTGTGCTTTCATTTTTTGGGGGTAAATTTTATGTGTGGGTTGCGGGATTTATAGGGGTAAAGGGTGGAAAATAATTTATTTTTAATTGATTGATAATTAGTAGCTAATTAATATTGATTAATTAATTATTAATTAATTATTTTAATTGTGTAAATGTTGTGGGTGTAGGTTTTAGGGTTATAGGGGAAAGAGTGGGAAGTAATTTATTTTTAATAAATCAATAACTAGTTGTCAAGTAATATTAATTAATTCATTGATAATTACTTGTGTTTATTTTGTAATACATTTTTTTAGGTGCAGGTTGTGGGATTTATAGGGGAAAGGGTGAGAAGTAATTTATTTTTAAATAATTAATAACTAGTTGATAATTAATATTCATGAATTATTTGATAATCAATTATGTTAGTTGTTGGTGGCTAAGCACCGACGAAGAATCCTCAGTAGAATGCAACCCGGTCTGTCACCTTCTCAGCAATTTTTTCTCTCTTTAGTAATGGCCTTTCGATTAGATTTATTATTTTCAGTTCAGCTGTGATTTCAGTTTGGATGCTCACCAACACATGACAGACTTGAGGAGGTGTACTGGCCTTCACGTCAACACTTTTAGAAACAACACAGCAATATAAGATGTAGAAAACAAATGGAAAGGGGCGACCAACTTGGTCCCCCCGAACGTATGGCTGAGTGCCTCGATCCCCCGGGAAGCCATTTTTGGGCGGGAGGCGCGTCTCGGCTGGTATGCCCGAAGCGGCGTAGCTGGGGCGCGCCTGTTCCCGCCCTAGAGTGGGCTGGCCTAGACACTGACGCAGCCAGCCACGCCCTCGGGGCAGGCAGGGGCGGGTATACGCCCGCCCTGAAGACGGATAAAAAGGGACGCAAGACCAGAAGACATCCTCTTGTTCTTGTGCTCTGAAGCTGCACCTCCTCGCTGCACGTGAGCTCGGGACAGAACGAAGAGCCAATTTTGAGCGTTTTAATCTTTCTTTTTGTCTTCTAGTTACTTCGTTTGAAAGATGCCCAAGAAAGGCGCGAAGAGAATGTCGACTGACCAGATGGTTCGGGTTCTCATGAAAGAAATGTCCGAGATAAAGAAGCAGTTGGCGGGGCGAGACGGTGAGGAGGGATCGGGGCGTCCACCGGCCGGAGGGAGGCCTAAGAGGCCGAGAAGGGGGCCGGTCGGGGGAGACGTCCCGGTTCCCTGTTCCCCGCTCGAGCCGCCAGCTCCGGTACCGGCCCCGGTACCGCAGGAAGGGAATCCGATTCCTGTCGTAGTCACCCCGACATCCGCTGAGGATATGCCTCCCGAGTTGGCGGCACAGTTAGCAGCGTGGTTGGGGGACAGTAGCGAGGGTGCCACGGCTGCCGAAGCGCAAGCACTCATGAAACAGTTGCGCGAGAAACGTGATACAGCCAAGGTGCCCGCGCCGGATGCAGTGATAGACAAGCCACGAGGGGCGGAAGTAGCGTCCGGTGCAGGTAAGCGGCCATTGCCGATCGCAAGGGATGAGTCAACACCCTCTCGTAGAGAAAAATTGGGGCAACATGTTCCTTTGGCAATAAAGGAAAAGATTTGGGCGGGGGAATACGTAAACATTTTCTCCCTGCTCGTTGATCATTATGAGGTCGAAACTGTTAAGGGTCAAAAGGATCTGATGCATCCGAGTGTTTGGCGCGCCAAAATGGCCGCCTTTAAAGTGAATGAGAATATTGGCAACTGGGGTAATGCTTGGGGAATTTTTACGTCAATCTTGGGGGAACGTAGGCCTGAATTGCTCCCTGAATTTCCAGTATATCAGTCACGAATTATGGGGTACTCGACATCGCACCAAGGTAACCAATGGTTCTGTTATGACAACCTTTTTCAGGAAAGCGATGGAGCATAACAAAAGTTTAACCTGGGACTGTTACGATTCTTTGACATGGAATAAAATGAAAGAGTCGGGGATGTTGAAAGTGCCGTTGGTGGGGAGTACTGTTGGTGAGTCCTCCCGCCAAAATGGGGGGACGCCCTTTCGGTCGGGTACGGGTACCGACGATTATCCGAGACCCGCCGGCAATACAGGGAAGAGGGGTTTCTGTTTCAATTTCAACAAAAGTAAATGTACTAGGCCCCCAGGATCTTGTAAATTCAAACACGAATGTAGTGGTTGTGGGGCACCCCATCCTGAGTCCTCGTGCAGAGCCAAATCGGGTGAAAATGGGGGTAGAGGAGGCGCCAAACAGGTCTAATATAGTCCGAGGGGCGCCTTTACCAACCCCGATTGATACCCTGGCGATGATTCCCTGGCTCAGCGAATACCCAGATCGTACTTCTGCTGGGGTGCTACGAAACGGTTTTTCATATGGTTTCCGCATCCCGGTGGGGGACTTTCAGGGTGTCGGGACGTGCAGAAACCAACTTTCCGTCTTGCAGCATACGACTGTAGTACAGGATAAGATCCGGAAAGAGGTTACCCGAGGTCGGGTGGCCGGCCCGTTTAGTGTTCCCCCGGTACAGAAATTTGTTTGTTCTCCTTTAGGGGTGGTCCCCAAGAAGGACCCAGGTGAGTTTCGATTGATTCACAATTTATCAGCTCCTCATGGCCTTTCTGTAAACGACGCAATTGAGCCAGAGATATGTTCGGTGCGGTACGCATCATTCGATGAGGCCGTAGCCATTTTGAATCGCCTGGGGCCCGGGACGCTGATGGCGAAATCAGATATCGAGTCAGCGTTCCGTTTGCTCCCGGTATACCCGGAAGACCAACGTCTTTTGGGATTCATGTTTCAAGGTTCGTATTACATGGATAGGTGTATGCCGATGGGGTGCTCTATATCTTGTGCATATTTCGAGAAATTCAGTAGTTTTCTACAATGGGTTTACACGAAGAAAACGGGTTTTCGAAATGTGATGCATTACCTCGATGACTTTCTGTTCCTTGGGGCCGCTGGGGATGATGAATGTGCCCGGGCCTTGACTGAATTTTGTGTTTTAATGAATCAATTTGGCGTGCCATTGGCACCAGGTAAAACTGTGGGTCCCACGACTTGCCTCGAGTTTCTCGGGATCGAGTTGGACTCTAGTGAGGGTTGTTTTCGTTTACCAGCTGCCAAAGTGTCGAAATTCAGGGCAGCCCTGCAAATGTGTATTACTGCATCTAAAGTTACGCTGCATCAATTGCAGCAATTGGTGGGGAAGTTGAATTTTGCCCTAAGGGTGATCCCAATGGCCCGCCCCTTTTCCCGTTCGATTGCCCAGGCGATGGTCGGCCTAAAGGAGGGTCATCATCGCACAAGACTATCGGCTGAGGTCCGCCAAGATATGCGTATTTGGTTAGCATTTTTGGCGGATTTCAATGGTCGAGTCGTCTGGAACAAACCAGCCTTGTCCTCTGAAGAGCTTGGTCTATGGACGGATTCAGCGGGAAGCATGGGCTTTGGCGCCATCTTCGGCACAAAATGGTCGGCACAAAGGTGGCCAACATGGTGGCATGAAGAGGGGCTGACGAGTAATATTGCTTTCCTTGAACTGTTTCCCATTTTGGTGGCCCTCAGAACCTGGCCCGATGGATTCAAAAATCACTCTGTCATATTTTGGTCTGACAATATGACCGTTGTAGAATGCATCAATAGTCAGGCAGCACGTTGTAAAATGATTTTAAGGCTGCTTAAAGAAATTGTCTTACTATGTATGCAACTGAACGTGGTATTCAGAGCGAAACATGTCCCAGGGGTGAGGAATCAGGCGGCTGATGCACTGTCTCGTTTTCAAATACAGGCTTTCTCGGGTTTCCTTCCCTCGGCGGACCCAGAGCCGGCACCCTTTCCCGAAGCTCTCTGGTCTCTCGGTGCCCCGAACTTCGTTACCTCGTGGGAGAGAGTCTAGCACCAAGAACGAGGAAGGCATACGAAGGGGCGTTCCGGGCCTATTTAGCCTTTTTGGGGACTGAGAGAGGGGGGCTTTGGGGGCACGAGGATTGGGTAGTACATTTTCTGATGTCCTTGCGTAGGGCTGGGAAGTCGGTGGCTACAGCCCAGAGGCATCGTGCTGCCATTTCCTTTGTTGCCAGGGCCCATAATATCCAGGACCCGACAGCGTCTTTCGTGGTACAGAAAGCGCTACGTGGGTGGCAACGCCTTGAGGGTCGCAGAGTAGATGAGAGGCGCCCGATAGGTCTGGATAGGTTGGCCCAGTTGCTGGCCACACTCCACGCCACATGCTCGTCTCAGTTCGAGGCCTGTTTGTTCCGAGCTGCTTTTACGCTTGCATTTCACGGGGCGATGAGGATAAGTGAGCTGGTGGCAAGGAACAAACAGGATGTGGCGGGGGGTTTGTGCCGGGAACACGTTCAGATCAGGGGTGAGACGATGACTGTATCCTTTGTCAAGTCAAAAACCGATCAAGGTGGGGTGGGAGACTGCATAGTCATTCGCAGGATTCCAGGGTCCTCCATGTGTCCGGTGAAGTGTTTAGAAGATTACCTAGCACGAAGGGTGGCATCATGGGGAGGGACATTGTTGAGACACGCGGACGCCACCCCACTGACGAAGTTTCAGTTTCAGCGGGTGCTCGCGATGTCAATTACCGCAGCGGGCTTGGACCCGGGTGAGTTTGGGACCCATTCCTTTCGGATAGGGGCTGCCACGGAAGCTACAGCCAGGGGTCTTAATGTTGAACAAGTAAAACGAGTGGGGCGTTGGTCCTCCAATTGTTATTAGGAGGTATGTGCGGTTGCACATGTTGTGAAGCTGTAATAATGTACTCACGCTTCTTGTCTTTTGTTTGGTTTTCAGTTACGCAAGCCTTCGAGGCGGGGCGGACTATGCAGTCGACCCAACACCAGGCCAGCGGTCAGACATCACCGGCTGTGAGAAAAGAGGTGTGGGTCGTGGGCCACTCATACGTGAGGCGTGCCGCAGACGTATTCGAAGCAGGTGACATGATTCACGTAGCTGGGGAATACGGGTACAGAATGTCCTTCTACGGAAGGGGCGGTCTCTGTATTGACCAGTTTCAGGCATTCTTTGAGGGTTTGTTAGGGCGGACGAGGTCACCGCCGTCTATAGTCATAGTACATTTAGGGGGCAATGATTTGGTCACCACCGGTAGACGACTTCTCCTGGAGGCAATGCTTTCCACTGTAAGTTGGTTGGCGAGGAAAGTTCCGGGGTGCATAATTGCGTGGTCTCATATGATCCCACGAAAAGTGTGGCGGGGGGCTGTTTCGATTCCTGCTTTGAACCATTCTGTTAGAAAACTTAATAACAAAGTGAGTAGGTTGTTTCGTTCCAGGACATTGCATTCTATCTCGCACGGTTGTATTAATGATGACAGTATGTATCTAGGGGATGGTGTGCATTTGTCTCGGGTGGGAAATGAGTTACTCATAGGAGACTTCTTAGCATGGTTAAAAACGTTGAAACATGACCTTTAGCTAGGAGTTTTGTGGGGGGCCCGGATAGCCGGTCAACTATCCGGGCCTGTGGCGGTAAGGTCATGATCGGTGAGCACTAATTAGTAGATCCCTATGAGTGGGCGTCACCCAACACGGATGGGAGCGCTCGGGAGAGGTGGCCATTGGCCCCTCAATGGGGAGGCGGTCCCTTCTAAGGATGGGTCGCCGGAAGTAAAGGAAAGGCGGTCAAGGCCCCTTCCTTTGTAGGAGGGGTTACAGCCCCCTCCTGGGGAATTTCCCGGGGCCAGTGACATCTGCGACGGCAGATGCGGTAAGTTGTGTGGGGTTGGGATAAGGTCTACGGTACCTTCTAGATACCTCACACGAGTATTCGAACGACCTTTAACTGGCGTCGAGTCTTTAGGTGCCCCCGTCAAGTCAAGGGAAATTGGTAATAGTTGCACTTGAGGTACGCCTCCGTGCTGTCGCCCAGCCCAAGTGGGAGGGGTAAGTCTGGTTAGGGATCTTGACACCGGTTATGACCTTGCCGTTGGCCCTTAAACGTTAGGTTGTACAATTTCAATATGTCAAGAAATGTTTTGTAGGATGCTAGTTCGGCTAGGAGAACCTCTGTATTAGAGAATCTGTTAAGGTTAGCCAAACATCGCAATATGGTAATGAAATTGTACATAACATGAAACGTTTAATGTTTTAATTTTGTTTTAATAAATACGGCCGGGATGGTCACTCCATCCCACTTCCAAAAACTCAAGAACTGTTTCCGGTTTCCCTCCTTTGGGGATTGTGTTGAGAGGGGGTGGCGGGTATCTCGGCCATATGGAAAGGGGCGACCAACTTGGTCCCCCCGAACGTATGGCTGAGTGCCTCGATCCCCCGGGAAGCCATTTTTGGGCGGGAGGCGCGTCTCGGCTGGTATGCCCGAAGCGGCGTAGCTGGGGCGCGCCTGTTCCCGCCCTAGAGTGGGCTGGCCTAGACACTGACGCAGCCAGCCACGCCCTCGGGGCAGGCAGGGGCGGGTATACGCCCGCCCTGAAGACGGATAAAAAGGGACGCAAGACCAGAAGACATCCTCTTGTTCTTGTGCTCTGAAGCTGCACCTCCTCGCTGCACGTGAGCTCGGGACAGAACGAAGAGCCAATTTTGACCCACCCACCAGCCCCTGAAGACAGCTAGTTGTTTGTAATGAAGTTGATTAATTTTGCTTGTGTTCTCGTTTGCAGGTTGGATTATCATGTTGATATTGAGTTAATAAAGAATGGTCTGTTTGAGTACGTTTTGCCATTAAAGAGATTCCGATTTAGTGTTGAAGTTTATGCATGCTCTTTCGGTCATAGTGGCCAATGTATTCTGAGGTTTAGTTAGCACTGTCGTATTTATTTGGTAGGCGGTAAGGTCATGATCGGTGAGCACTAATTAGTAGATCCCTATGAGTGGGCGTCACCCAACACGGATGGGAGCGCTCGGGAGAGGTGGCCATTGGCCCCTCAATGGGGAGGCGGTCCCTTCTAAGGATGGGTCGCCGGAAGTAAAGGAAAGGCGGTCAAGGCCCCTTCCTTTGTAGGAGGGGTTACAGCCCCCTCCTGGGGAATTTCCCGGGGCCAGTGACATCTGCGACGGCAGATGCGGTAAGTTGTGTGGGGGTGGGATAAGGTCTACGGTACCTTCTAGATACCTCACACGAGTATTCGAACGACCTTTAACTGGCGTCGAGTCTTTAGGTGCCCCCGTCAAGTCAAGGGAAATTGGTAATAGTTGCACTTGAGGTACGCCTCCGTGCTGTCGCCCAGCCCAAGTGGGAGGGGTAAGTCTGGTTAGGGATCTTGACACCGGTTATGACCTTGCCGTTGGCCCTTAAACGTTAGGTTGTACAATTTCAATATGTCAAGAAATGTTTTGTAGGATGCTAGTTCGGCTAGGAGAACCTCTGTATTAGAGAATCTGTTAAGGTTAGCCAAACATCGCAATATGGTAATGAAATTGTACATAACATGAAACGTTTAATGTTTTAATTTTGTTTTAATAAATACGGCCGGGATGGTCACTCCATCCCACTTCCAAAAACTCAAGAACTGTTTCCGGTTTCCCTCCTTTGGGGATTGTGTTGAGAGGGGGTGGCGGGTATCTCGGCCATATGGAAAAATCATTAAAACAGATTTGCATTGCTTCAAGGCGCATATTTCGTGTGTTGCTTATTGTTGTTCGGCTGTACTCTTTGCAGGTTTCTAGTTGCCAGTCACAGACCCTCAGAATCAAGCTCAATGTGCACTGCTTGTACTGTCTCAACCTTTGAGCATGTAATACGCATCGACTACACACCGTTGAGTGTGCTTCTAGCAGCACGTGTGCATTTTTTTAAGCGGTTCAAAAAGCAACCATTCGTTCATTTGTCGAATAATCAAAATCTCCCACCAATACCAAAATATCTAAGGATCCGCTCAAGGTCGTTGTAAGAGCTGGGCGGGGAGCTACCATCTCTGAAAAATGGAATAAATACAGCTGCATTTTACACAGACTGGTCGAGTAAACCTGGGGGACCTGCTGCGAGTAAAGACAGGGGACCCAGAAGAGGTATTTTAAAAAGCGGAAATAAATCATCTTACATTTGCTAAAAAAAAAAAAAGTAGGTAAAAAGCTATTGATTTTCCGCGCCAGCTAAAAAAAACGAAAAATTCTAAAGATTCAATTTTTTCAAAGTGGCTGTAACAGTTCTTTCTCTGCAGCAACAAATCACGTGTGTGCGCGTAAGAAATGTGTTCTTGCTCTTACAGGGCTGCTGTCAGGGATGGATAGCGTGAGGAACCCTCATCCAATCTAGCAGTCAAAGCAGCTTCCGTTCCCCGACCCACCCGGGCCACTTTAGTTCAGTGTTGTCTTTGCACCTGACCCTAGTCTGGTAACCAGTCGCTGCAGGGCTGCAGCTCACTGCCCACAAGAGGCTGATACACATGAAATAAAGTTTGTGGACGTTGAATAGCGAGCACCCCTCATCCAACCCCCATCTATCTTCATCCCCAACAAAGGCCCTGCCACTTTCTGGTGATGAGAAAGATCCAATATTTATCGTCAACATTTCATTCCCCCTTTTAAATGTTAGAACGCTTACCTCTCTGTGTGTGAATGCAACCCTTCCTCACATAATGGAATTTTATTCTGTGAATGTATTTTGGTATTAAAAGGTTCCACTTTATCGTGTGTATGTTTCAATCAGTGATCTAAAAAGCACTTAAAGGCTTTGAACGTGCACACAAAAAGCTTTTATCGCAAAAGCTTCGCTGTAGCTACCAATTTGGCCATTGATCTCATTCCATGTTAGGCCGCTCTGGAAGCTGCCCATGGCTTATGAAATCGCACGGTGGCTTTTGATCTCCAGATGGTGATTAAAGCATATTATAGAAGTTTTCGTGCGCTGATTAATAGCCCCTCCCTCTCCGGGAATAGTTCTGCGTTAATCGGCTGAGGTGTACCTTGGCCTCGTGCATCATGTTCCAATGAATAACATCAATCACTCCGGGGAGTGCAGGTTACTGGCGTGAGGAAGGCTAGACCCAGTTTGTTATGTGGAAGGAGAATTCGACTAGACGCTTCAATTGTGTTCAAGTAAAGTCTGTACAATACACTTCAATACACTTCTTGTCAACGGTGTAAGGCAAATTGTATTTTTTAAATTTATTTAATGCGATTTTATACGGCGCGAAATTTACTGGAAGGTGTCAGAGCGCTTTGCAAAATGGTGGTGGTCCCTTGTGGAATGTGAAGAGGGGCCCCTGAGTCTTCCATATCTCACAGCTATCCATTGGGCCATGGGCTGAATGGAGGCTCACCGAAGAGCTGAGGGCCCCATTTGATCTGGGGATTGCCTGCACCACATAAGCTGTAGTGGCCTGCCTTTCGCCTCTGCTCCAGGCATTTGATTCGTTTGAATGTGACCTTTTATTCCTACCACCTCTGTTTATTAACTCTAGGATGCTAAGCGACTTCTAATCCACAGGGCATCCCTATCTGATATCCTGCACTATAAAACTGCACATGTCACTATTATACATATGTGCTGACAATAGGGGTGCTACGGCACCCCTAAAATAACCTTGATGGAGTTCAGAAGGTGTGTACATTTCTTTCTCTGATTTCAAATTGTTAGACTTTTGAAAACTGTACTATGTGGCAATCTTGCTAGGGTAGATGGAGTGTGAAAGGAAAGGCACCAGGCTATCACTATTTTTAAACACACAAAAGTGGATGGGAGAATGCTTACAATTTGTCTAACTACTGGCCCTCGCTTTGGGTAGCATCCCAATCCATCGTTCTTTTGCTCATCATGTCACTTCAGTTTAATTTTGTGTGCTTGATGTGAATATTTTCAAACACACAACAAAATGCAAATATCTGTAAATGAACTGTACAAATATTTCAAAATATCTCAGCAGTTAGGAACAGGGTTGGAATGCAAAATAGGCCTGGGCACCCTAAAATAAGTAGCCCACATTTGCGGATTACGCCTTTTTGCAAAACACTGCTTCAGTGTTTTAAGTATTATGAAAAGAAGAGGGAGGGTTGTCTAAAAAAGACGGTTTCTTAACCTCACTGAGAAAAAAAATAATGTACAAATGCTGCCAATACTCTTTGTGCACAGATTAGTTCACACTGGTGAACCATACCTGAATATAAGTGAGGTCACTACTGTTCAGCCCCCCTGCCCCTGCTCAATCTGCATGCATTAATGAGCTGGCCCAGAATCTGGGAATTACTCCTCTGTCTCATTTGTAAACGGGAGGTAATGGAGGCCCACCTGCCTCCAGTAAGGCCGCTCAGCTCCCCATCGGGCCTCTGGCAGCGTCTGAACAGAACAGACACAACCTAAATGTGCCTCAATGCTGCCTTGAAAAGCGGGCCACTGCTGCAACTCAGATACCAGGCCATTGCCCAGTGCCCACCTTACCAGTCCGACCCTAGGGAAGAACAAATGAAGCTTTTAATTTTTTTTTCTGATGTGTGATGGAAACAAAGGGGGTCATTAGGATCGCGGACCCTAGAGCAGGAGGGAACCTCCGCATGGCATGCGGAGCTCCCTCCTGTGCAATTAGGATGTGACCGCAAGGGTTGCGGTCACATCCTCTATTTTTAACATTGAGGCGGGTGGAGCTTCAAGCTGCACCCGCCGCAATGTTAAAAATGCACGCATTGCATTTGCATGCAGTAAGAGGCAGGCACCACGCGGTGCCTGCCGCTTTCTGCATGCAAATGCAGGGGGTTACCATAGGTACCCCCCATGTGCACCCCTCACCCCCCCTTCACCTAGGGGGCCCGCAACGGGCCCCCGCAGTGAAGTTCCGTATGCTTTTCCACGGCGGAAAACCCGCCGTGGAAAAGCATAATTTACAGGCCATCCTAATATGGTGGACGGTGTCTGGAAGACACCGTCACCATATTAGAGCTTTTCCGCTGCGGTTGTAAGCCGACTGCGGCGGAAAAGCTGCGGACGAAAACCAGGACCCACCAGCCATCCTAATGTGGCGGTGGGTCTTTGGTCAGTCCGCTGCGGTTTTTCCGCATCCTCTGGGCCGGCGGTGCCTTCCGCCGGCCCTGAGGATGCGGAAAAGCCGCAATCATAATGACCCCCATAGATTTTAATAGGATCAAAATAAATCCAGATACTTCTTGGTGATGTGCAAATGATAAATATTTGCTGAAACACAATTTCTGCACCTTGGGCCTGATTACGAGTTTGGTGGTTCAAACTTGTGGTGGCGTTCCCTGGATCGCCAGACTGGTGGCCCGCCCACCGTATTCCGAATACGGCGGTGGGGCTGCCACAGGATCGTCGCAACCGCGGGGAGTGGCGCAGCGGTCAGTGGCCTGAATATGCATGACGAGGCTGCTGCGGCACCGCCGAGCATATTAGAAGTTTCCTGATAACCTCACTTTCAATGGCAGTGAGCCGCAATTAAAAGTGCAGAAGTGAGAAAACTTCGGGGGCCCTAAGGGGCTCCTTTTTGCCTCAGGGCCAATGGATGCATGCAGAGGAGGCACATGGTGCGCCCCCTGTCTGGATGCACCACTTTCCTGCCCGGCATGGACTTTATAGCCCATGGGGTGCCAAGGGACCTCCCACCAGATCAGGAGAAAACTCCTGATCTGGAAGGTGGCCGACTGCGGGTTTGGCGGTCCTGGAGTGGGGTGTTAGCGTGGCAGCCTGCTCCTGGACCACCAAACTCGTAATCAGGCCCATTGTCTTTTGTGCTCTATATAATTTTATCAGTAAAATGGCTTACTGTGCATTTCAATGGAAAATGGGCTGTCTATAAATGACAGTGTGCTACCACCCCAGACGCCAGTAATGTATTTGTGATAGTCAGCTCCAAGACTCACCACAGGATAAATACTATATACCCTAAAACATTCCCCTGCTTAATGGGAGTGGCTCATTTGCTAGACCTGTTCTTTGTGTGCCGCTTGGATTTTTCACAATCCCTATGACTTCAGTGATGTAACATCAAAGGCAGCGCCCACACTTTGAAAACCGTTTCAGCGGCAATCCAGCAGCAATCCAGCAGCAATCCAGGGGCATAACTCTGACTCTTGAACCCCTCTCACCGCATAGATCTCTATAAAACTATAAATGAAAGTGCAGTCCAATGCTTTAATCCATCAGGGCAGCATTTTAGCCTTCTGGTCTCTATAAAATGAGTGCCTTTATTTTAGTAAATAACAACAAACAACAATTCTAGTGAACAATGGTCCTGAAATATGATTTGGCACAATTATACAAGCCTTTGTCTCTCTTCATAGATAGAATCTATTAGATCTCCACTCCTGAATGTTCTGTGTAACAAGTTGAATGTGTTTATTGAACTCGGCCTAGCCAATGAGGGGTCTGATATTCCTCACTGGGGAAACAACTAATCTGAAAAATATTTGGCGTATCTCGCAACAACCAGTAATTAATACTGAGTGGCATAGTAAGTGTGAATTGGCCCCAGGTAAGCAAGGAAAATGGGCACGCTTAACTCCCACATTGGATAATAAAAGTCACCCATAACTAAGCTGCAGGGGCCCACACTGTCTTGGGCTCTTGTGCCTTTTCTACAATGAAGAAAAAAAGTGATAGGGGGAATTCTTGTAGTAATCTCATCCACAAGCAATCACTCAGGCTACATTTCGGCCTATTGTTTTGTTTCGCCCACCATGCCTCCTCAGAAATGAACCAGCCATATTTAAGTCCGCCTTGGTCCTGATTTAATGGATAAAGCCAGCCTGCCTGCATTGCCAGGCCCCTCTGAATGGAAACAGAAGCAACCTAGACTAAGTTCAGCCAGTGGCAGCCGGCATGGCTCACAGGTGGCAGGGGGGTATCGCAGGGTGGGTGTCATGGGGGTTGTCAGGGGGGTGGTGCGGGGGCGGTCATGGCGGAAGTTGTGCAAGGGGGAGGGGGTTTAGAGTGCGCAATATAAAAAAAAATAATAAACTTGCCACTGGTCCCGCGTCTCTACTCCCTCCTCCTCTCCTTGTATTCCAGCAGGGAGCACAGCCTGGCCCCACTGACCAAACACAATCCTGCAATGCAGCATTGTGATTGGTAGGCACCCAGGTTTTCCTGACCAATCACAACACTGCAATGCAGCGTTGTGATTGATCTGAGCGGCGTGACACAGCTCTCAGGAGGGGGCTTGAGGGGTAGGCATGTTCTTCATGCAGGCTGTAATGCAGCCTGAATGGAGAACAGGGAAGTGCAAATGACTGGTTTGGGCGGCCAGAGAGGGTCGATCAAACAGTCATTGCACAACTAGGAGTGGGCAAACCACTCCTCCCCTGCCCTGCTCTGAGAGCAGAGCAGAGCAATGCCGCCCGCCCGCAAAGCAGCACGAAGAATATTATCATTTTATGCTTACGAAGAATATTATATTTTTTATGTTTCATGATTTGCACTGCTCAAAAGTATCGGGGCAGCGCTCCTCTGCCAAAGCGGAGGAGCCGCCAGTGGTTTCGGCTAAGAGAGACTTCATCAGTAACCTATTGCTTGGTTTCAGTGGCACTCTGATAAAGGGACCCACGTCTTGGCATACCCATTGCACTTAGCATGTTGCGCTGAGGAAACAAAAATGTGGGTAGTGGAATGCTTAAATGGATCTCAACCACTGCTAATTACTCGGACTCTGGAGCACAAACAAAATTGAATTTGTTATCACAATTCTCTGTGGAGGTTGGCATAGTGAATGAAAAAGGATGATCTGGAATGGAGCTCTGAACAAGCACCAGGGATAGAGTAATTCGAGCATTCATTCCACCTCCTTGTCGTTTGTGGCTGCTTTCTACAATGAAAGCAAAGAAAATACATCGTTTCTGCTCATGAAAGATCCGGGATTGTTTTTAGATACTCAAGGGGGCGCACCAAAATGAGAGTCCAAATAGAATAAGTAGAGAAATGTTCTTTATTTATCTTTGTTCAGCAAAAAAGGGCACATCAATAAAATATGTAGTGAGATCAGCCAACGCGTTTCACTCCCTACCAAGGAGTTTCTTCAGGGCTGAAAAAACAAATAAAAGACAAAATATTCCCATCAATTTCCTGCATAGCCAAGCGTGTACATATTATCCCATTTGACATTACCTCAATGGGCATTCCTTGTAGGATACGTATTTCCCTGGGGACCAGGGAAAACAAAGAAAGGACACAGTAGCCTATTGCAAAGGAAAGACTGATCAGCGAATATTTGTTAATTTTAAAATTTTAAAAAAACATCCTTTTCTAAACGGTTACCACCACGGAAGGGGGAAGGTTTACGTGGAAGAACAGCAAGAAAGGTTCAAAACATCCTAAATACAATATATGTCTCTCAGTTGAGATTCTACTCTAATGTTGAGCATCCCCTGCATAGAGAGGTGAGTATCTCGCTATTAGTAGAAGAAAGCATATATCTCGCTTCATCTTAACACATTTACATCTATCATCACTTATTTCACAGTCATGAATAAGTAACACGTTCATAATGTTATCATAGGTTGGAGAGATCACACCAAAAATACACAAATACAGTCTGCAAGTTTTAGTCTTGTTGTATCATGTGCTATGATAACTTAGTAGTATGTGTATATATGCATGGCACATATCAACATCATATTCACTCTCTTTCCGATATTTACATCACAAACAAGCCTACCCATATTCAAGATAGACCGTCCTCCTTTCCATCTACTAGGTTATATTTCATTATCAAATTGGGTTATGTTTCATTATCAAAGGGGCATGGAGAGGAGAAGGTAATAATAGTATTGGGCACAAATTATTTAGCAGTGAAGAGTGTGCTAACAAGGCTATGGTTCTTACCGCTGCGAGTGTTTTCGGTAAGTTGTCTTTTGTAAGATCCCTCTGTGATCGCACTGGTATTTTTTCGGTCGTTTCTTTATTCCAGCCTATTTCTAATCAGTAAAAGAGACATTGTTTTACATCAAATCTATATTGTTATGTTACGCCTGCGGTGTCTTATATATCTTCCTATTATGCATACCTTTAAAAACCTTTGGAGTATCTCTCCTCCCTTATCTTTTCTTTATATCGTGGACTTTGTAGGTCTTGTCCGAAAAAGTAGTTCTGGTATTTCAAAGAGCTACCCGTCCCTGGTTGTATTTGTTCTAGGTGGGTACAGTGCTAGACGGGAGGAAAAAATGTAAATTTGTTCAGAATTCGACACCAAATCCCTCATGTATTCCTACATCAACACACTGCTGTATGTTTACATTTTATGTTGTAAGGTCTCCCCTACCCAATATTCCAGAGTCTTGGTAGTACAACTTCACAAGAGGAGAAACTGTTTTTGCAGTAAAATCAGAAGTGGGTTGTATCTACATGCTTCTCAAGCCCCTAGTGTTATATCCTATTCTCATTGCAGACTATTAGCCCGACCTGATGTCACATATGGTCATTGCCAAGGGACATCTTGCCCAATAACAGCATATCCCAGAACGGTAATACGTCTCAACCCATGCTCCTAAACAGGATCCCTGCTGTACAGGCTAAAGAGCCGTTACTATTCTAAACAGCATAACAAATTTCTCCATGGGTTTAGAGTAATAGCCTTCTATTTGGACAGTTAAAATAGTTGAACACTCTGAAATAACCTTCTATGTGGGCAGTTAAGATAGTTAGATACTCTCAAAATAAAGAGAGGAAACCATAAAGTTTACACAAAAAGTAGCAAAAAGTTACTTAATTGTGTGACAAAAGTATATTAGTACTACCATTTCTCTCACATCCCTGGGATATTGGCTCTTAAAAAACCCAGTACATGTATTTGCTAAGCTCCTAGCCCTGTCTCTCACCTGTGGTGACCGTCGTCAGTTTCGGCGTCTCGGCATGGCTGGTTCCAGGCTGAGTTCGCCATTTATTGGAACCGCCTTATATACAGAAAGGAGTTAGCCCATTGGCCGATTTATTTTTGCTCCTGTAGTTGGTTGCAGAGAATAAGTATTTTCGGGCGCCATCTTGGACTAGTCAAATTTGCATAGTGTTGCTAGTGTGGCGCGTGAAATGTGCATTTTATTGAGTCTTACATACAGTTTAGTTTCTATAAGAAACGTGACCTCGTTTCTGTGTATTTTAGCGCTCGGTATGCACAAAAACATTCAAGTTACCGATCGCGATGACAATCCAGTTTGCCTGGTGTCATAGTGCCGAGCTGATGCCAATTGGCCCCTCAGTAATATCGTAATCCTGAATATCAAGTACTTTCTTACGTTTATTCGTTATTTGATCAAGTTTTAAAGCTAATTGCAACTCGCAGTTGCATTGAATACACTTGTTTCCCGGGCGCCATCTTAGACTAGTCAATTTTGCATAACGTTGGTAATATAGCGCGTTAGAAGTACAGTTCGGCGGACCCTACGTGCAATCCTGTTTCTATGAGAAATGTACACTCCTTTCTGTATATTTTATCGCTATTATTGGAAAAACATTCATGTTGTCGATCGTGATGTCTTCCTAATTAGTCTGGCGTCGTATTCCCATTTGTGTGTCGAGCTGTGTCCAAAAAAGGTCCCTCAGTGGTATCATAGTCCTGAATAGCAAGACCTTTCTTTTGTATACTCATATATCGATCACCTTTATATTTGGTTGCAACTCGCGTATTTCGCGGGCGCCATCTTGGAACGGATAGCTGCCCTATAGTAAACCCCTTTTATCGGGTTGGGGTTGTTTAATCTCGAGGTTATATCAATCAAATATGATTGTGTTGGTTCTCTATCAGAAACTTTCGCCAGTCTACGTCCTTAGTTCGGTTTTAGGCATGATGGATGGGTGGGCCATTGTGCATGGGGCTGTCTCCTAAGACATAGGGGTACACTTTAAGTTTAGGCAAACTGAGTGTTGAACTTCGCAATATTTGTTTTTACATTTACATTTTTGTATTGTCCAGATTTAAGAGGTAAGTAGGAAGGTGGCATTAGGGGAGCAGAATATTTTGTTAGTAGAACTTAATACCGTTCTATGTGGGAGGGTATAAAAAAGGAGGATGTGTCTATGTTGAATTCATATCTGGTCACATCATTGATACACTCTTATTACATTGTTGGTACTCCTCCTGACAGACAAGAATAGTTTTTCAAGGATATATGAATTGTACAGTTTTGATACAGTATTGACTCAGAACTTTACACAGTTCTTCACACAGTTTTGGCAAAGTATTGATTCTAAGCAATACAACTTATCATATCTTCATAAGAAGTGGTACATTTCACTGTCCAAGTTCATACCGTATTTTATGCTTTGTAGTTTACATATCCATCTTGCCTCCCGCTGTCTAAGAAGTACCTCCCGATTACCTCCTCTTAAGGGCAGTTGTACATGTTCCAAACCATGGAACCAAAAATCAGGTTTCCCACTATGTTTTTCCCAAAAGTGTTTTGTATGGACGTATCTAGCATCTTTGTTCAAAATTGCTCTCCTGTGTTCTTGGATTCTTATCCTGAGGTTGCGTTTCGAGCTGCCCACGTATATTAATCCGCAATTACAGCCCAAAACATATACTACAAAAGTAGTCGCACAGTTTATAAAGGATAGAATTTCAAAATTTGGTGAGCCATTGAATGTAAACTGTTTGGTTTTATCTTTGCCATATTCACAGATATTACACTCCCTGCATGTAAAGAAGCCTTTCGGTTTCTGTGGCAGCCAATTGGTATTGGTGTCTTTGTTCGATTTAAGATAGCTAGGGCATAGTTGGTTGCGTAGTGTTCTACCTCTGCGATATGTCACTGAGGGATTGTTTCTCACATATAGTTGTAGTCCTGGGACCTCTTTTAAAAGATGCCAGTTATTTTTTAGAATTTTGAATATGCTGTTGTTATGCCTGGTATATTTTGTTATGAATCTGACATCTGTGCTTGTTTTGAATTTCTTACGTGATTTAATTTTAAGAGTTTCGTCCCTGGGGATCTTGCGTGTCCTGTTCTCTGCTCTATGGATGACCTCTTTACTGTATCCCCTAGCTTCAAAACGACTCTTGAGTGCTTGAAGATTGATGTCAAAAGATTCTGTTTCGGTGCAATTCCGCTTAAGGCGTACCATTTCTCCAAATGGTATATTCTTGATTGTGGAACTGGCATGCGCACTACTTGCATGCAAAACCGCATTGCAGGCAGTGTCCTTACGGAAAAGGGTACTTTGGATTTTGTTGTTCCTGATATAGAACTTCAGATCCAAAAAGTTTATGCTCTCTCTACTGTAATCCATCGTGAGTTTCACGTTCATGTAGTTCTTATTTAGGTAATCAAAATAGTCTATAAGATCAACCTCAGATCCGGACCAGAGACAGATGATATCGTCAATGTACCTCCCCCAGAACACAATGTTGTTGGTCCAGGGGGAGGCACTCTGGTTCCATGCATGCTCCCTTTCAAATTGTCCCATAAAAAGACAGGCATACGATGGTGCAAATTTGGTCCCCATCGCAGTACCCCTCTTTTGGTGGTACCACATATCATCAAACAGGAAATAGTTTTTTGTCAGTACCAGTTCCATCATTTCTAGGACCGTTTGGTTCTTAAAGAGCAAGTCCGCCCCTTCTCTATCCAGATAGAATTCACTAGCTTTGAGGCCAATATCGTGTTGGATGGAAGTGTAGAGACTTGTAACATCTAAGGTTACAAAAAAGAGATCATTTGACCATTCAAAATCTTGTAATTTGTTCAAGATGTCTTTACTATCTTGAATAAAAGACGGTAAGTTCAAGACATGTTTGTTAAGTTTCAGGTCTATATATTCTGATAGTTTCTCAGTAGGTGAGCCTATTCCCGAGATGATGGGACGACCTGGCGGGAATGGCCCACCTTTGTGTATTTTGGGGAGGATATATATACAGGGAGATCTGGGGTTGGAGACTAGTAGGTATTGATATTCCTGATCACTGAGTAGTCCCATATCTTTCCAATCTAGCAATTTAGAGTTGATTTCGATAGTTAGTGGCCCAATTGGATTGTGTGTCACTTGCTCATAGCAGTCTTTATCAGCCAACTGTCTCTTAATCTCGTGTGTGTAGTCTTTTCTATTCATAACAACGTTTCCCCCTTTATCGGCCTCCTTGATTACTATGTTAGGGTCTTCCCGTAGTCTCTTAAGGGCATCTCTTTCCCCTTTGGTAAGGTTGGAGTCTTTAGATCTTTGTGCCATACTTTCCCTCTCAAGTTTGTATAGGCCGGCAGACACTCGCTCGTTAAATATATCAATGTTTTGATGGTATACATTAGGGAGAAACTTGGATTTGGGATGTAATCCACTATCATCAGACATATTTTCTGTAATCCTACATTCAGAGCGAATGGTGTCTAAGTCTATTTCCAATTCCTCATTTAGTGAGGTTAAACATTGTAAGCCCTTTATCTCAGCGATAGACATGTTCACAGGTTCTACTTCAAAACCCAAATCCCCAGGTATTGAGTTACACATAGGTTTGTTGCAAAAAAATTCTTTTAATTTTAATTGCCGTGTAAATTTGAACAGATCTACATGTACATCTGAAAAATCACCATCCTGTGTAGGACAAAACCCCAAACCTTTACACAACAATTTCTTGAACACTACGCAACCAACTATGCCCTAGCTATCTTAAATCGAACAAAGACACCAATACCAATTGGCTGCCACAGAAACCGAAAGGCTTCTTTACATGCAGGGAGTGTAATATCTGTGAATATGGCAAAGATAAAACCAAACAGTTTACATTCAATGGCTCACCAAATTTTGAAATTCTATCCTTTATAAACTGTGCGACTACTTTTGTAGTATATGTTTTGGGCTGTAATTGCGGATTAATATACGTGGGCAGCTCGAAACGCAACCTCAGGATAAGAATCCAAGAACACAGGAGAGCAATTTTGAACAAAGATGCTAGATACGTCCATACAAAACACTTTTGGGAAAAACATAGTGGGAAACCTGATTTTTGGTTCCATGGTTTGGAACATGTACAACTGCCCTTAAGAGGAGGTAATCGGGAGGTACTTCTTAGACAGCGGGAGGCAAGATGGATATGTAAACTACAAAGCATAAAATACGGTATGAACTTGGACAGTGAAATGTACCACTTCTTATGAAGATATGATAAGTTGTATTGCTTAGAATCAATACTTTGCCAAAACTGTGTGAAGAACTGTGTAAAGTTCTGAGTCAATACTGTATCAAAACTGTACAATTCATATATCCTTGAAAAACTATTCTTGTCTGTCAGGAGGAGTACCAACAATGTAATAAGAGTGTATCAATGATGTGACCAGATATGAATTCAACATAGACACATCCTCCTTTTTTATACCCTCCCACATAGAACGGTATTAAGTTCTACTAACAAAATATTCTGCTCCCCTAATGCCACCTTCCTACTTACCTCTTAAATCTGGACAATACAAAAATGTAAATGTAAAAACAAATATTGCGAAGTTCAACACTCAGTTTGCCTAAACTTAAAGTGTACCCCTATGTCTTAGGAGACAGCCCCATGCACAATGGCCCACCCATCCATCATGCCTAAAACCGAACTAAGGACGTAGACTGGCGAAAGTTTCTGATAGAGAACCAACACAATCATATTTGATTGATATAACCTCGAGATTAAACAACCCCAACCCGATAAAAGGGGTTTACTATAGGGCAGCTATCCGTTCCAAGATGGCGCCCGCGAAATACGCGAGTTGCAACCAAATATAAAGGTGATCGATATATGAGTATACAAAAGAAAGGTCTTGCTATTCAGGACTATGATACCACTGAGGGACCTTTTTTGGACACAGCTCGACACACAAATGGGAATACGACGCCAGACTAATTAGGAAGACATCACGATCGACAACATGAATGTTTTTCCAATAATAGCGATAAAATATACAGAAAGGAGTGTACATTTCTCATAGAAACAGGATTGCACGTAGGGTCCGCCGAACTGTACTTCTAACGCGCTATATTACCAACGTTATGCAAAATTGACTAGTCTAAGATGGCGCCCGGGAAACAAGTGTATTCAATGCAACTGCGAGTTGCAATTAGCTTTAAAACTTGATCAAATAACGAATAAACGTAAGAAAGTACTTGATATTCAGGATTACGATATTACTGAGGGGCCAATTGGCATCAGCTCGGCACTATGACACCAGGCAAACTGGATTGTCATCGCGATCGGTAACTTAAATGTTTTTGTGCATACCGAGCGCTAAAATACACAGAAACGAGGTCACGTTTCTTATAGAAACTAAACTGTATGTAAGACTCAATAAAATGCACATTTCACGCGCCACACTAGCAACGCTATGCAAATTTGACTAGTCCAAGATGGCGCCCGAAAATACTTATTCTCTGCAACCAACTACAGGAGCAAAAATAAATCGGCCAATGGGCTAACTCCTTTCTGTATATAAGGCGGTTCCAATAAATGGCGAACTCAGCCTGGAACCAGCCATGCCGAGACGCCGAAACTGACGACGGTCACCACAGGTGAGAGACAGGGCTAGGAGCTTAGCAAATACATGTACTGGTTTTTTTAAGAGCCAATATCCCAGGGATGTGAGAGAAATGGTAGTACTAATATACTTTTGTCACACAATTAAGTAACTTTTTGCTACTTTTTGTGTAAACTTTATGGTTTCCTCTCTTTATTTTGAGAGTATCTAACTATCTTAACTGCCCACATAGAAGGTTATTTCAGAGTGTTCAACTATTTTAACTGTCCAAATAGAAGGCTATTACTCTAAACCCATGGAGAAATTTGTTATGCTGTTTAGAATAGTAACGGCTCTTTAGCCTGTACAGCAGGGATCCTGTTTAGGAGCATGGGTTGAGACGTATTACCGTTCTGGGATATGCTGTTATTGGGCAAGATGTCCCTTGGCAATGACCATATGTGACATCAGGTCGGGCTAATAGTCTGCAATGAGAATAGGATATAACACTAGGGGCTTGAGAAGCATGTAGATACAACCCACTTCTGATTTTACTGCAAAAACAGTTTCTCCTCTTGTGAAGTTGTACTACCAAGACACTGGAATATTGGGTAGGGGAGACCTTACAACATAAAATGTAAACATACAGCAGTGTGTTGATGTAGGAATACATGAGGGATTTGGTGTCGAATTCTGAACAGATTTACATTTTTTCCTCCCGTCTAGCACTGTACCCACCTAGAACAAATACAACCAGGGACGGGTAGCTCTTTGAAATACCAGAACTACTTTTTCGGACAAGACCTACAAAGTCCACGATATAAAGAAAAGATAAGGGAGGAGAGATACTCCAAAGGTTTTTAAAGGTATGCATAATAGGAAGATATATAAGACACCGCAGGCGTAACATAACAATATAGATTTGATGTAAAACAATGTCTCTTTTACTGATTAGAAATAGGCTGGAATAAAGAAACGACCGAAAAAATACCAGTGCGATCACAGAGGGATCTTACAAAAGACAACTTACCGAAAACACTCGCAGCGGTAAGAACCATAGCCTTGTTAGCACACTCTTCACTGCTAAATAATTTGTGCCCAATACTATTATTACCTTCTCCTCTCCATGCCCCTTTGATAATGAAACATAACCCAATTTGATAATGAAATATAACCTAGTAGATGGAAAGGAGGACGGTCTATCTTGAATATGGGTAGGCTTGTTTGTGATGTAAATATCGGAAAGAGAGTGAATATGATGTTGATATGTGCCATGCATATATACACATACTACTAAGTTATCATAGCACATGATACAACAAGACTAAAACTTGCAGACTGTATTTGTGTATTTTTGGTGTGATCTCTCCAACCTATGATAAAATTATGAACGTGTTACTTATTCATGACTGTGAAATAAGTGATGATAGATGTAAATGTGTTAAGATAAAGCGAGATATATGCTTTCTTCTACTAATAGCGAGATACTCACCTCTCTATGCAGGGGATGCTCAACATTAGAGTAGAATCTCAACTGAGAGACATATATTGTATTTAGGATGTTTTGAACCTTTCTTGCTGTTCTTCCACGTAAACCTTCCCCCTTCCGTGGTGGTAACCGTTTAGAAAAGGATGTTTTTTTAAAATTTTAAAATTAACAAATATTCGCTGATCAGTCTTTCCTTTGCAATAGGCTACTGTGTCCTTTCTTTGTTTTCCCTGGTCCCCAGGGAAATACGTATCCTACAAGGAATGCCCATTGAGGTAATGTCAAATGGGATAATATGTACACGCTTGGCTATGCAGGAAATTGATGGGAATATTTTGTCTTTTATTTGTTTTTTCAGCCCTGAAGAAACTCCTTGGTAGGGAGTGAAACGCGTTGGCTGATCTCACTACATATTTTATTGATGTGCCCTTTTTTGCTGAACAAAGATAAATAAAGAACATTTCTCTACTTATTCTATTTGGACTCTCATTTTGGTGCGCCCCCTTGAGTATCTAAAAACTGTTTAACTGATCTGGAGAGCACAGCGACGCCAAACAGCAGCGGGTGTCGGGGTTGGCAGCACAATATCAAACTGACTTGGTCATAGACCCATTGGCACTGGAGTTTAGGTGCGGCATTTTAAGGTCCGCTGCTGCTTTTTCGTACAAATACCTAATTGCTACCTGGACCAGCAAGCACTAACAGCCAACCAGCAATAGAAAGACAACAAACATGTCCAAATTTGACGATGAACGCGAGGAAATGGCACAGGACCTATTCGGGAAAGACTCTCGTACAAATTCTAACATACCAAATGCGCCAGAAACCGGAGGATTGAAGGCACTGTTCCAAAAATTGGAAAGATTGAGGAGACAAGAACTATCACGATGGTGGGATGGCGTAACCTTGCAACAATACATCCACCAGAAAAAAGTACCAAGAGGGTTACGCATCCTAATCTTTCCTACATTTGAGGACTTGAGTGAGGATTTACTAAAGGACTGGGAAACCAATTTGGAGGGTGCTTCATGTGTAATGATGCAAATTCTAATTAAACATGCTGAAGAGAAGGGGGCTAAACTTTTGGTAGAAATAGAAAATGTGGTAAAAGAAATTGAGGCCTGTGAAAACCGGGATCTAGTTGAAAAAAATTACGAGATCTTGAAAAAAGTAATTGACAACCACCAAATGTATCTAAAGGACAAGAAACTAAGAAAGATAAAGAGGGATGATAAAGACTATCGCGATGGTCGTATATACACCTTTGCGAAAAAATTTGACAATATAAATACAGATGACTCTACAAGGAAACGAACGAGGGAGGAAAGTGAAGAGTTAAGATCAGTGAGCACTACCTCTCTGTCCTCACTAGATAGTGTATCCTCTGCAACAGCCCCAGGTGGACTCCCTTTAGAAGCAGGCCCCTCCACTTTCCAAAAGGAAATGGAGAAACTAAGAATAAGTGGGAATCAGGACAGAAAAATACAACAGCAAAAAAGACAAGGAGAGGTGGCAGGAGGTTCCAAAGGTCCAACAAGAGAAGAGGGGGAGGAGCAAGTGAGGAGATCAGAGAGAGGGAAGAACAAACCAAAAGAACAAGCGAAGCAATAGATGGTATTGAAAAGGATAATGACATGGAAATGAATAATCAGTCAGAATTGAGAATTGTCAACCTGTCAGATAGATGTTTGGATCCTGATGAAAAGAAATTGTTGTGTAAAGGTTTGGGGTTTTGTCCTACACAGGATGGTGATTTTTCAGATGTACACGTAGATCTGTTCAAATTTACACGGCAATTAAAATTAAAAGAATTTTTTTGCAACAAACCTATGTGTAACTCAATACCTGGGGATTTGGGTTTTGAAGTAGAACCTGTGAACATGTCTATCGCTGAGATAAAGGGCTTACAATGTTTAACCTCACTAAATGAGGAATTGGAAATAGACTTAGACACCATTCGCTCTGAATGTAGGATTACAGAAAATATGTCTGATGATAGTGGATTACATCCCAAATCCAAGTTTCTCCCTAATGTATACCATCAAAACATTGATATATTTAACGAGCGAGTGTCTGCCGGCCTATACAAACTTGAGAGGGAAAGTATGGCACAAAGATCTAAAGACTCCAACCTTACCAAAGGGGAAAGAGATGCCCTTAAGAGACTACGGGAAGACCCTAACATAGTAATCAAGGAGGCCGATAAAGGGGGAAACATTGTTGTTATGAATAGAAAAGACTACACACACGAGATTAAGAGACAGTTGGCTGATAAAGACTGCTATGAGCAAGTGACACACAATCCAATTGGGCCACTAACTATCGAAATCAACTCTAAATTGCTAGATTGGAAAGATATGGGACTACTCAGTGATCAGGAATATCAATACCTACTAGTCTCCAACCCCAGATCTCCCTGTATATATATCCTCCCCAAAATACACAAAGGTGGGCCATTCCCGCCAGGTCGTCCCATCATCTCGGGAATAGGCTCACCTACTGAGAAACTATCAGAATATATAGACCTGAAACTTAACAAACATGTCTTGAACTTACCGTCTTTTATTCAAGATAGTAAAGACATCTTGAACAAATTACAAGATTTTGAATGGTCAAATGATCTCTTTTTTGTAACCTTAGATGTTACAAGTCTCTACACTTCCATCCAACACGATATTGGCCTCAAAGCTAGTGAATTCTATCTGGATAGAGAAGGGGCGGACTTGCTCTTTAAGAACCAAATGGTCCTAGAAATGATGGAACTGGTACTGACAAAAAACTATTTCCTGTTTGATGATATGTGGTACCACCAAAAGAGGGGTACTGCGATGGGGACCAAATTTGCACCATCGTATGCCTGTCTTTTTATGGGACAATTTGAAAGGGAGCATGCATGGAACCAGAGTGCCTCCCCCTGGACCAACAACATCGTGTTCTGGGGGAGGTACATTGACGATATCATCTGTCTCTGGTCCGGATCTGAGGTTGATCTTATAGACTATTTTGATTACCTAAATAAGAACTACATGAACGTGAAACTCACGATGGATTACAGTAGAGAGAGCATAAACTTTTTGGATCTGAAGTTCTATATCAGGAACAACAAAATCCAAAGTACCCTTTTCCGTAAGGACACTGCCTGCAATGCGGTTTTGCATGCAAGTAGTGCGCATGCCAGTTCCACAATCAAGAATATACCATTTGGAGAAATGGTACGCCTTAAGCGGAATTGCACCGAAACAGAATCTTTTGACATCAATCTTCAAGCACTCAAGAGTCGTTTTGAAGCTAGGGGATACAGTAAAGAGGTAATCCATAGAGCAGAGAACAGGACACGCAAGATCCCCAGGGACGAAACTCTTAAAATTAAATCACGTAAGAAATTCAAAACAAGCACAGATGTCAGATTCATAACAAAATATACCAGGCATAACAACAGCATATTCAAAATTCTAAAAAATAACTGGCATATTTTAAAAGAGGTCCCAGGACTACAACTACATGTGAGAAACAATCCCTCAGTGACATATCGCAGAGGTAGAACACTACGCAACCAACTATGCCCTAGCTATCTTAAATCGAACAAAGACACCAATACCAATTGGCTGCCACAGAAACCGAAAGGCTTCTTTACATGCAGGGAGTGTAATATCTGTGAATATGGCAAAGATAAAACCAAACAGTTTACATTCAATGGCTCACCAAATTTTGAAATTCTATCCTTTATAAACTGTGCGACTACTTTTGTAGTATATGTTTTGGGCTGTAATTGCGGATTAATATACGTGGGCAGCTCGAAACGCAACCTCAGGATAAGAATCCAAGAACACAGGAGAGCAATTTTGAACAAAGATGCTAGATACGTCCATACAAAACACTTTTGGGAAAAACATAGTGGGAAACCTGATTTTTGGTTCCATGGTTTGGAACATGTACAACTGCCCTTAAGAGGAGGTAATCGGGAGGTACTTCTTAGACAGCGGGAGGCAAGATGGATATGTAAACTACAAAGCATAAAATACGGTATGAACTTGGACAGTGAAATGTACCACTTCTTATGAAGATATGATAAGTTGTATTGCTTAGAATCAATACTTTGCCAAAACTGTGTGAAGAACTGTGTAAAGTTCTGAGTCAATACTGTATCAAAACTGTACAATTCATATATCCTTGAAAAACTATTCTTGTCTGTCAGGAGGAGTACCAACAATGTAATAAGAGTGTATCAATGATGTGACCAGATATGAATTCAACATAGACACATCCTCCTTTTTTATACCCTCCCACATAGAACGGTATTAAGTTCTACTAACAAAATATTCTGCTCCCCTAATGCCACCTTCCTACTTACCTCTTAAATCTGGACAATACAAAAATGTAAATGTAAAAACAAATATTGCGAAGTTCAACACTCAGTTTGCCTAAACTTAAAGTGTACCCCTATGTCTTAGGAGACAGCCCCATGCACAATGGCCCACCCATCCATCATGCCTAAAACCGAACTAAGGACGTAGACTGGCGAAAGTTTCTGATAGAGAACCAACACAATCATATTTGATTGATATAACCTCGAGATTAAACAACCCCAACCCGATAAAAGGGGTTTACTATAGGGCAGCTATCCGTTCCAAGATGGCGCCCGCGAAATACGCGAGTTGCAACCAAATATAAAGGTGATCGATATATGAGTATACAAAAGAAAGGTCTTGCTATTCAGGACTATGATACGACTGAGGGACCTTTTTTGGACACAGCTCGACACACAAATGGGAATACGACGCCAGACTAATTAGGAAGACATCACGATCGACAACATGAATGTTTTTCCAATAATAGCGATAAAATATACAGAAAGGAGTGTACATTTCTCATAGAAACAGGATTGCACGTAGGGTCCGCCGAACTGTACTTCTAACGCGCTATATTACCAACGTTATGCAAAATTGACTAGTCTAAGATGGCGCCCGGGAAACAAGTGTATTCAATGCAACTGCGAGTTGCAATTAGCTTTAAAACTTGATCAAATAACGAATAAACGTAAGAAAGTACTTGATATTCAGGATTACGATATTACTGAGGGGCCAATTGGCATCAGCGCGGCACTATGACACCAGGCAAACTGGATTGTCATCGCGATCGGTAACTTGAATGTTTTTGTGCATACCGAGCGCTAAAATACACAGAAACGAGGTCACGTTTCTTATAGAAACTAAACTGTATGTAAGACTCAATAAAATGCACATTTCACGCGCCACACTAGCAACGCTATGCAAATTTGACTAGTCCAAGATGGCGCCCGAAAATACTTATTCTCTGCAACCAACTACAGGAGCAAAAATAAATCGGCCAATGGGCTAACTCCTTTCTGTATATAAGGCGGTTCCAATAAATGGCGAACTCAGCCTGGAACCAGCCATGCCGAGACGCCGAAACTGACGACGGTCACCACAGGTGAGAGACAGGGCTAGGAGCTTAGCAAATACATGTACTGGGTTTTTTAAGAGCCAATATCCCAGGGATGTGAGAGAAATGGTAGTACTAATATACTTTTGTCACACAATTAAGTAACTTTTTGCTACTTTTTGTGTAAACTTTATGGTTTCCTCTCTTTATTTTGAGAGTATCTAACTATCTTAACTGCCCACATAGAAGGTTATTTCAGAGTGTTCAACTATTTTAACTGTCCAAATAGAAGGCTATCACTCTAAACCCATGGAGAAATTTGTTATGCTGTTTAGAATAGTAACGGCTCTTTAGCCTGTACAGCAGGGATCCTGTTTAGGAGCATGGGTTGAGACGTATTACCGTTCTGGGATATGCTGTTATTGGGCAAGATGTCCCTTGGCAATGACCATATGTGACATCAGGTCGGGCTAATAGTCTGCAATGAGAATAGGATATAACACTAGGGGCTTGAGAAGCATGTAGATACAACCCACTTCTGATTTTACTGCAAAAACAGTTTCTCTTCTTGTGAAGTTGTACTAACAAGACTCTGGAATATTGGGTAGGGGAGACCTTACAACATAAAATGTAAACATACAGCAGTGTGTTGATGTAGGAATACATGAGGGATTTGGTGTCGAATTCTGAACAGATTTACATTTTTTCCTCCCGTCTAGCACTGTACCCACCTAGAACAAATACAACCAGGGACGGGTAGCTCTTTGAAATACCAGAACTACTTTTTCGGACAAGACCTACAAAGTCCACGATATAAAGAAAAGATAAGGGAGGAGAGATACTCCAAAGGTTTTTAAAGGTATGCATAATAGGAAGATATATAAGACACCGCAGGCGTAACATAACAATATAGATTTGATGTAAAACAATGTCTCTTTTACTGATTAGAAATAGGCTGGAATAAAGAAACGACCAAAAAAATACCAGTGCGATCACAGAGGGATCTTACAAAAGACAACTTACCGAAAACACTCGCAGCGGTAAGAACCATAGCCTTGTTAGCACACTCTTCACTGCTAAATAATTTGTGCCCAATACTATTATTACCTTCTCCTCTCCATGCCCCTTTGATAATGAAACATAACCCAATTTGATAATGAAATATAACCTAGTAGATGGAAAGGAGGACGGTCTATCTTGAATATGGGTAGGCTTGTTTGTGATGTAAATATCGGAAAGAGAGTGAATATGATGTTGATATGTGCCATGCATATATACACATACTACTAAGTTATCATAGCACATGATACAACAAGACTAAAACTTGCAGACTGTATTTGTGTATTTTTGGTGTGATCTCTCCAACCTATGATAAAATTATGAACGTGTTACTTATTCATGACTGTGAAATAAGTGATGATAGGTGTAAATGTGTTAAGATAAAGCGAGATATATGCTTTCTTCTACTAATAGCGAGATACTCACCTCTCTATGCAGGGGATGCTCAACATTAGAGTAGAATCTCAACTGAGAGACATATATTGTATTTAGGATGTTTTGAACCTTTCTTGCTGTTCTTCCACGTAAACCTTCCCCCTTCCGTGGTGGTAACCGTTTAGAAAAGGATGTTTTTTTTAAATTTTAAAATTAACAAATATTCGCTGATCAGTCTTTCCTTTGCAATAGGCTACTGTGTCCTTTCTTTGTTTTCCCTGGTCCCCAGGGAAATACGTATCCTACAAGGAATGCCCATTGAGGTAATGTCAAATGGGATAATATGCACACACTTGGCTATGCAGGAAATTGATGGGAATATTTTGTCTTTTATTTGTTTTTTCAGCCCTGAAGAAACTCCTTGGTAGGGAGTGAAACGCGTTGGCTGATCTCACTACATATTTTATTGATGTGCCCTTTTTTGCTGAACAAAGATAAATAAAGAACATTTCTCTACTTATTCTATTTGGACTCTCATTTTGGTGCGCCCCCTTGAGTATCTAAAAACTGTTTAACTGATCTGGAGAGCACAGCGACGCCAAACAGCAGCTGGTGTCGGGGTTGGCAGCACAATATCAAACTGACTTGATCATAGACCCATTGGCACTGGAGTTTAGGTGCGGCATTTTAAGGTCCGCTGCTGCTTTTTCGTACAAAGATCCGGGATTGTGAAGGGTGACAAAATAACATCCTTTCTAGTTTCTAACCAGAGCGCTGACATCACTGAGAAAAAGCTGGAAGACGTCATCTGAATTTTAGCAAAACAATTCATTCCAGGGTGAGAAAAGAAATGTTGTGTGGGAGAGAATGTAAGAACTGAGAACTCATTGGGCCTACCAAAGAGAACTCCATTTACTAAACTCGAGCAATCGCTGATATTAGGGGGCATGAAATATTGTAGCTTAGGGGAGGGGGAATCAACTCAAAGAGACTTAAGTAAAGTGGAGGAATTTAGGCCCATATTTATCAGAAAAATCAACTCTTGAAAAAGAGAAGGAACGATTTGGAATGCTCTGAGAAGGGAGTGGGACATTTCTTGCTGAAAAGAAATGGGCATCGTGACCAAACCTCTCTGAAGTCTCCAGGGTACTAAGAGATACTACTATTCCTCACTCATAGTCCAAAGAAGTCTCTTCATCCACCACGCCTCGTTGCAGAGAAGGGAGCAAACATGGGGACTATGTGGGGAGCCACTTTGTAGATACAAACTGTATGTCTATCAACAAAGGAATCTTCCAGGCTAAAACCCTCAAGTCACAGAAAACAAAAGGTTTAGGGTGATAGGTTCATCAAGAGCGCTAGGGAAATATTCAGATGAATTTGAAGATCTCACTCTTTCAGAGGGAATGTAAATGGACCGATGTGCGACATGGTATGGCATTAGCAGAGTCTAGTAAATAGAAAAAGGCTCTTCGGTTTTCCGATTGTTATTGCTATTATCCGAGTATTGCCCTCTACTGAGGCTATAACGTTGTTAAAGGCACTCTTCCTGACAACAACAGAGAACACCTTAACAGCTGGTATTGCCCGAGGCAGAAGGGCTGGAATTCTACTAAAGCCTTAGAGCCCATCGTAGCTGGCTCTACCAGCCATTAAAGGCCTGCTCCAGCATTAAAATCCTGGGCCGAACGTGAGGGCCTTAACCAGGAAGTAAGCCTTTAACCGCTGGTAGAGATCGCTATGGAGGGCTCTGAGGCTATTAGAACATTATGCCCCTAGAGGAAGAATGTTCTAGCTTGTATAACAAAGGCCTCACAGAGCCCGAGGGGGTTTAAATCCCTTTGGGCTCCGTGAGGCCTTTGTTCACACCTCTTGCTGTGAACAACCGTTGGAATGTCAGCAAAAGAAGAGAAAGACGTTGACTAAAGTTTCTGCACCTCACACCAGTTTCAACATGTACAAAAGTCCCGCATAACCAGCCCTGGCATCAACCTCCCAGTGTTGCCTCTGTGGTCCAGATCCTTGTAAAACAAATAGTGGGCGTGCGCAGTGTAACAAAGTCCAGAGAGCGAAAGTAAGATTTTCAAAATTCTTTATTGGTCATGCAGTTTCAAAGACATTAGATTCCAGCGAACGCGTTTCGTTCTGCCTGGGAGAACTTCATCACGGCTCTTAAGGGCAGTCACCCTCATGAGGGGGAAACCAAGTTATTTATGAAAGTAACCGTTTGTGTATTAAAAGATCCTGATCTGTAAGGAAGTTTGGCCATGGCATATCTAAATCAATCACTAGTCCAGGCAAAGTCTAAATAGGAATTCTGTATAAAAGGATCCCATATGCTGTTGTCAAAAAAGGCTGTGTGATCCCAGGCTTGTCTGTGTTGATCCTAAGGTCTAGATCAATTACCAATCCAGGAAAGGTCTAGATTAGAATTTCCTATAAAAAGACTCCCAGATGATAATGTCAAGGTGAGTCGTGTGATCCCAAGCTTGTACGTAGTACTCCTAAGTTCTGTCTCATGTAGAAATGGGCATGGATATTGTAAGTTCTCCAGGCAGTAACCCTGGAGTCTTTAGGGGAAATTCCCAAGGCCATATAGGACCCGACCGTCAAGGGTCCAACGTTCGGAGTGCCAAGACCCAGGGAGAACGAAACACGTTGGCTGGAATCCATTGTCTTGAAACCGCATGATCATTAAAAAAAATTGAAAATCTTACTTTAGCTATTAGGACTTTCTTACTCTGCGCATGCCCACTCTTTGTTTTACAAGGAACCGTTGGAATGTTGATGCTCCAAGCTTCTACCAGCCATTAGAAGCCTAGAACACTCCATTATCTTCAGTGGAGAGCTCAACATTCCAATCAATATATATAAAAACGAAAGTATGTCTGTTTGTCCTTTATGCATTACTACACCATTCATCCGATCGCCATGAAACTTTAGAAAGTTGTTGAGTACACTCCTGTGAAGGTTTCTGGCAAAAAATAAAAATAAAAAATTGTTAAAAGTTGTTGAGTACACTCCCGCGAAGGTTTCTGGCAAAAAAAAAAAATGATTTTTTTTTAATATCGCCCCCCCGGTCCCCCTAGGGCCCTCATAATCTTTCCAATACTGAACGTTTACAGTTTACGGTGTGAATCGCTTTTGAAATGACCATCAACAAAGCACAAGGACAATCGCTGCAAGTGTGTGGACTAGATTTGGAGAATCCGTGCTTCTCACATGGACAACTGTATGTGGCCAGCTCACGCGTCGGAAAACCTTCTGATTTATTCGTGTACGCACCAGACGGAAAAACAAAAAATAGCGTGTATCCACAAGCACTCGAATAAATAGACAGAATTAAAACAACACTTTAAAATGTTTTCCATATTAAAATGAATATGTTTCAATAAAAATGACACAATGTAAATTGAATATTATCATAACAAGTTTCCTTAAATGTCCTTTCTTCTGAGATCGCAGCAACGCTCAACGGGTAAGCTAGTGTTCTAATAGAACATTCAACTCACTGAAGGTAGAATGTTCTGAAATTAACAAGGGGAAAGAGAAAGCCAAGCATGAGAATGATGGAGTGGAACGCCTCTGCAGCCATTACTGGTACTGAGCCACTTCATTGTCTTCAGTGGAGCTCCCACATCAAACCAATCTTCTGATGATAACTAGCCCTTTTATAGGACACTAACACCAAATCATTGAGAGCAATATCTGTAGAAGCAATGCACAAAGTTAAGTAATGGTAAGACAGTGAATATGTTAATGGCAGCCTGCCATGGTATCACTATGGCAAAAAGGACTTGAACATATGGTTTGAAGTATGTGACAACTCAACCTTTACAGACCCTTTTACTTTTTATAAAGCAGCCCTAATTCTTCCGACAGGTCACTCCCTCGACATTATTCTAACCAAAGACTTTGTCACTACGAACTTCAAAAACGTATCTCAGTCTCCTTGTTGACCATTTCCTGACAGAGTCTCTCACAAGAATTTATTCTCGCGCAAAAAAAAAAAATGAGCTAGCGCATGGGATGGCAAGCTTCAGACCATAGGAATGCTTAACTTTAGATTATTTCGTTCTAAGTTTCAGAGTTCGAGGCCCTGAAAGGTCTGTGGGCGACTTGTCAATCACTGCACTTCCACAGTCTAAATTCATGAAATTTAGTTCCAATATCGAACAAATGTTCTCAAGAAATCGGCCAGAGATTTTCAAAATGTGCAGACTGTGAGTTGGCGAACCATGAAGAGGCCTTAGAAAACTAGGGTGATCATTTCATTCCATTTCATCATCATGGACACTTGAAATAATTGCTGGCAGGTGTCATTCAGATTAGGTCAATGACAGCAAACAAAGACTACTACACCAATAATGCATCAGTTAAGTCATCACAGAACTAGATCAGTGCCCGTGATGACTTGGAGTAATGTGGTCATCAAAGAGATAACCCATGCTCTTCTTCTAACAGCACATTTACCAAATGGCATTGATAGATTGAAAAACTGCACCTGCAAAACAGTTTCGCATAACGTACAATTCAGCACCTTGATCTTCAGGACCAGGCACAGAGGATTCATCAGCTGAACAGTGAACTACAATCTTTGTAAGACATATGACTATTATTGAAAGCGTCCCTTATATGACACGTCACAGATTCACAAACACCTGGACTCATTACACAATCTCAATCTCTCTTCAATATCATATTTAGATTCAGTCTGAGCAGCTCTGCCTTTACATGCACAACTGGACCTTCGCCTGGAAGAAACTGACTAAATGTAAGGCAGGACACGTGCCACTTATCTCACAGCTGTCATTAAAGATCTTTCCTGGGATGGTGTGCCTTGAACGACTTGCAATTTACTACTATTACCCTCATCTGGAGCCATTCCTTCCTCAGGCAAGGTCAACCCCAAGCAAAATCGATGAAAATCATGTTGACTGCCATGAATCTGGCTATCAACATCCACACAGCACTGAATAAACTATGATCAAACTTCGCAAGCCCATCCTTAGGAAATGTCAGAAAGTGGCCCACAATTTGAATCCTGTCAGCATTGCCAAACAACTTTGATATTGTCAACCACGGATCACTCCTTGAGGATTGAACTGGAGTGCCAGACAGGGACATAATATGACTGCAATTATTCACAAGAGTGAATGCAACAAATTAAAAAAGGCAATTTCCTCTCCACAATCAACATACGAGTCAATGGAGTTCCACAAGGATATGCCCTTTTCTCCTGCCTATTCAACAAGTGCCCTGTGCCTGAGGGTTTGAGATATTTAATTTGTTCCACAGCTATCATCAACCACACATTTATTTTTAGAGTTTTATATATAGCGCGAACTTGAACCGATTAGGTTATCAGAGCGCTTTACATAGCACCAGTTCCGTTACATGTTATCAAAGCACTTTACATAGAATCAGTTACGTTACACATTTCAGGAACACATTTCTTTTTGTTCTAGTGAATAGGGTTATCTCTTCACACGAGGGAAGGGATACACCTGGCTATACTCCAACAGTCACACAGACGACTAGTCGTTAAAGCTATAACTCTAAACACAGGGAGGAGATACACATGGATACAATCTAAAAATCACATAGGATACTAGTCATTAGAGTTATCTTCTATCTACACCGGAGGGATATGACTGGAAACACTCTAAGGGTCACATAGGGGTGGTAGAGAGTACAAATATGACTGGAAACACTCTAAGGGTACAAAGGTCCACTACAAATACTAGTGATAAGAGTCAACTACATACACATAGGAAGGGATATGACTGGTTAAACTCTAAGAGACGCATAGGGGTGGTATATGGTGTAAGGACTTCAGCGACTACCAAAGCTTAGCATTATTGCAATCGGTCAAAGATGCAGTCACAGCATAGAGGAGGGTGGGTGGGATGCAAGGTATGGAGGGAAGGGCTAGAGTCCAACGAAAACTGTCCGAAAACAGCAGCATTCACAGCATAGAGGAAGGGTGGGTGGGATGCAAAGTATGGAGGGAAGGGCTAAAGTCCAACGAAAACTGTCCGAAAGCAGCAGCAAAGTGTCATTCAGGATAGCACGCAAGTCGAGAAGTCCAGGAGAGAAGGTGGGAGCCCAGGAGTGAGATGGAGGCCAGCTGCAGGCGCATCGCCATCTTGGAGAGCTTGCGACCATCAGAGTTCCCCAGAGGCACTATCCTCACAGCGTACCGGGCACAGCCACAGGCAGCAGAAGGTGGTGGATCAGTTCGGGAGACCAGAGCCCAGTTAAGCACAACGTGGGTGGTGGCTTTGAGCATGTGGGGGGGAAGACCGTGTTGGCGCTATGGATGCGGTCGCGCTGGCTCCCGGAGAGTTGCGTGTGGGTTCATCCGCCCTGGTATGCGTTCGTGTCCCTGGAGCCTGTGTCCGCCGGTTGTAGGAAGCGTGTCCTCAAAGGCGCCATCTTGGAGTCAGGCACCGTTGGCGCGAAACAGCGTGGTCAGCAAGGGGGGGGGGGCACATCTCTGCCCTCGGGCCCAGGCCCGTCTGTGGCGCAGAACGGATGAATGGCCCCCGGAGCAGGTATGTGCGGATGGTCTCGAGGCGGCGCCGTCGTCAGCAGAGGGCGCCGCCATCAATCACCGGCCCTTTGCTGGTGAGCCCCTGGAATGACCGCAGAGTCTCGGCGGGTGGCAGCGGGGGACGCGGTAGGAGCCCTACGTACCGCTCGGGTGATCAACGCCTGTCAAACTCGCCCCCCGGCAGGACGCCGCCGGCTCCGCTCCTCGTCCTTGTTGTTTAGCCCGGGCTGGTAACGGGCGGCCGCCATGTTGGGTCCCAGGCAGGGATCGGGAGCAAACCACCAACGTCGCTCCGCAGGCACCAGCAGCGATCGGGGCAGCCCCGCAGGTGCCCCACACCTTCCGCTTCAGTCATGAAGCGTGTGCATCGCGGAGGGCTTCCTAGGGACGCTGGGCTCCAGGCCGGAGCAGCGCGCGGACCGGGAGCCGAGACGGTCCACGTCCTTCCCGTCTCGGCTCCCGTCACTGGTGACATGCTGATGATACTAGAGAAATAGCTCTCCCGCCTAGGGAGAGGGCACCCCTGTGCACAACTGTAAGAGGACCAACTGGTCTGTTTCAATTAATCCAGATTGCAAAACCAAAGTTCATAACGGAGATTTATTCATCTATCCAGTTTTGTAGTATTCAATATCTTCAATTGTATGAAACATTTCAAGCTTTAATGATCCAAAACCACATGCTTGATTTAGAGTATGTTCCTAATCACACAGCCCCAATGCATTTCGGGCGGAGCCCGTCGTCAGGGGGTTACTCTACAACGACAAAAAACAACAGGATGGCTCACTATAATGGTAAAGTAAAACAATAACAGTATTCAAAACGTAACAACACTCGGTGCAAAATGGCAAGGTGAAATGTGTTGCAATTCCAGAAAGAAAGGGTGATAGAATCTGACCCGCGTACAGAAAAACGTGGTGCCTAAGGAGGGTAAGCCAAGTAAGACAAACAGGACCTGTGCTTGTGTAAAGTGACAGCCTTCACCGAAAGTCCGATCAATTTCAAAACGGAGCTGCACCGTGTCTTTAGCTCGACTGGGTTTCCCCGTGAATGTGGCGTCAGCTAGTAAACAACGCGAAAGAGACAAGTTAACAGAGCGTCCCAGAACGGGGTACTTACTCGTGTGACATTCGTCAGCGGACTCAGCGGAGTTCCGTGAGGTTGACGAAGCAGAGTGCAGAGTAGAAAATACTAATAATGAAAGATGAACACAAACAAAGGACTAGAGTGAAACCAAACTACCCGAAGGAACAGGATAGGAAAATAACGTGAGCGCCATATTGTAGAAGGCAAAGTGCACAGCGAGCAACTAAATACAATACAAATGAAACCACTGAGGTATGGATAGTTGATGCATACAAGGAAAAACATAAATGGACAATTATAGGTAGCACAAGAATTCAATACGGTCATTGAGCCCCAAGGGCGTCATCGTGGACAAATAACGGATCCAGAAATTTTCTTTTTTTAGTAGCAAGTTCTTATTGTTCAAAGTGATGGGTACTTGTTCGAGTATCTGGAACTTTAGTTGGGCTACTGAATGTCTGTTCTCAAGAAAGTGGGTGGCTACTGTAGATTTTAGATTCCCAGTGCGAATGTTGCTCTTATGTTCTAAGATCCTAGTGCGGATCTTGCGTTCTGTGTGGCCCACATAACACTTGCCACAGGGGCATTTCAAAACATGTGGGATCCCCCGGGAGTATGCCATATGTGTTAGTGTCTCCAATATGTTCAGTCACTTTTTGATCATAAAAGGAGGTGTCCATGATCACCAGAGCGCCCCCTTTGTCTGCATTTTGACAAATAATGTTGGGATTGTCCGCAATTTTTTGTAAGATGTTTCTCTCCTTGCGTGTGAGGTTGCCGCGTGTGGCTGGTTGTGAGAAAGGCAGGTTCAATATGTCCTGTTTAACCAGGTTCTCGAAGGCATCTATGATTTTGTGGCTTTGTGGGGCCAAAAAGGTACTGTGAGGTCGTAGGCCTCTGAGCATATCTTCCTCTTGGGTAATGTTGGAACAAATGTTTTGAAAGTAATGTTTCAAACGGATGTTACGGATCAGTTTAAATGTGCTCACCTCGAGTTCCAAAGTATTGGTACCTGTTGTAGGAACGAATGATTGGCCCTTCTGTAATATGTTGATTTCTTCGTTAGACATGGTTACTGAAGAGATATTGATAACCAGATTCTCGTCAGTGGTCATCGTCTTGCTTTCGGCTTCTTGTTTTTTGGTGGAGGAGTTTTTTCTCGTTCCTCGGCGGGTTTTTCCCCCCCGGGGTCTTTTTGTAAGTTTGTGCCTGGCTCTAAAAAAGGAACCGCAGGGTCAGTGGAGGTGCTTGGAGTTTGAACATCATTTTCAGGTCTTGTTGTTGGCGGTCGTGTTCTTTGATCATCTTCTGAGGAAGAGGTTTCATTAGCAGAGTAGGGGTTGTAAGGCTTGTTGGTACGGCGGCGGGCGTACACCTCTGCCCAGGTGTAAACCTCGCCGAGTTTATAGTCGATGGTGTCTCGCTTAAACTTCCTCAATTTCCTCTCCTGTGTTTCACGTACATGTTTATCTAATTGTGTGTTTACATCCTCTAGCATCTTCTTGAGGTCTTCTTCGGTCAGGGCATCGTCCAGTTCCTTCCTCACGCAGGTGATTTCTTGGGTGAGTTCATCTAAGGTTTTAGCCAATTCTTCCACGATCAATAAGATGAGATCAAGGGAGCATTTATTCAGAATGGAGTACCAACGTTCTACAAACTTAGTATTGTTCTTACAGAGGAGTGGTTTTAAAGGGACCCGTAGGCCACGAGGGATCCGTTGGACACGATGGTACCGGATGAGGGTACTCGCGTGAAGTTTTTGGTTGGATTGTTTTTTGAGTAAGTAGAGTAACTGGCGGAGATTGCTCTCTACGCTTCTGGTGTTGCCAGTGGCCGTGATATCATCCTGTATCATACCGTAAATTTTATCAGCGTCATCTGTTGTGTAGGCAAACGTGCTGGCTTTTTGGTCGGTCATTCCAGAGACCGCATCGAAGTTCAATTGCAGCAATTGCAATAATTGTATCCCGGGGAACTTGATCAACCATCCCATGAAAGGCAACACCATAAAACTAAGAGTCAACGCCACATGTAACAGCAAGAATGTTATATATGTTTTGAAATGCCCCTGTGGCAAGTGTTATGTGGGCCACACAGAACGCAAGATCCGCACTAGGATCTTAGAACATAAGAGCAACATTCGCACTGGGAATCTAAAATCTACAGTAGCCACCCACTTTCTTGAGAACAGACATTCAGTAGCCCAACTAAAGTTCCAGATACTCGAACAAGTACCCATCACTTTGAACAATAAGAACTTGCTACCAAAAAAAGAAAATTTCTGGATCCGTTATTTGTCCACGATGACGCCCTTGGGGCTCAATGACCGTATTGAATTCTTGTGCTACCTATAATTGTCCATTTATGTTTTTCCTTGTATGCATCAACTATCCATACCTCAGTGGTTTCATTTGTATTGTATTTAGTTGCTCGCTGTGCACTTTGCCTTCTACAATATGGCGCTCACGTTATTTTCCTATCCTGTTCCTTCGGGTAGTTTGGTTTCACTCTAGTCCTTTGTTTGTGTTCATCTTTCATTATTAGTATTTTCTACTCTGCACTCTGCTTCGTCAACCTCACGGAACTCCGCTGAGTCCGCTGACGAATGTCACACGAGTAAGTACCCCGTTCTGGGACGCTCTGTTAACTTGTCTCTTTCGCGTTGTTTACTAGCTGACGCCACATTCACGGGGAAACCCAGTCGAGCTAAAGACACGGTGCAGCTCCGTTTTGAAATTGATCGGACTTTCGGTGAAGGCTGTCACTTTACACAAGCACAGGTCCTGTTTGTCTTACTTGGCTTACCCTCCTTAGGCACCACGTTTTTCTGTACGCGGGTCAGATTCTATCACCCTTTCTTTCTGGAATTGCAACACATTTCACCTTGCCATTTTGCACCGAGTGTTGTTACGTTTTGAATACTGTTATTGTTTTACTTTACCATTATAGTGAGCCATCCTGTTGTTTTTTGTCGTTGTAGAGTAACCCCCTGACGACGGGCTCCGCCCGAAATGCATTGGGGCTGTGTGATTATGAACATACTCTAAATCAAGCATGTGGTTTTGGATCATTAAAGCTTGAAATGTTTCATACAATTGAAGATATTGAATACTACAAAACTGGATAGATGAATAAATCTCCGTTATGAACTTTGTTTTTGCAATCTGGATTAATTGAAACAGACCAGTTGGTCCTCTTACAGTTGTGCACAGGGGTGCCCTCTCCCTAGGCGGGAGAGCTATTTCTCTAGTGTTTACCTTTTAACACTGACTGGCCAGACAGTGTTTCCCCGATGCACACTACAACTCTTCAATAATTTTACCATTTGGGATTACATTAGCTGTGCGAGTTCCTTTCTTTATAGACATGCTGATGATAACATAACCTGGTAATTGTTTTAAAACCTGCTCTGCATTAAGAAAAACTACAATGTTTATGGCACAGATGGCATGGTTGAATGGGCATTTAGAAATGTGAACAGATTCCTGCCTTTCAGGCCCGTTTCAGCTGAAAAAGAGAGACTACGTGCCATTAGCCCACAAGGCTCTGTATTTAGTTGGTGTCTCAGATCTCTTTGCTTTTAAAAACCTGGGCATTATGTTTAAGAGTCCATTACCCCCAGGTCCCTTATGTCCTCGTCCCATTCATTACTATGTGGAGATGACCATCACCCGACAGAAAAAAACAAGAGGAATACTGGGACACTAATACTGCCCCTCCCCCGGGAGTACATAAGCAGTACTTACCCAGCAGCCCTCTTGTTCTTTTTTTCTGTCTGTCGACAGATTGGATGGTGTGCTGGTGCTGCTCCCGCTGGGCTGGAGTGGCGGTGCTTCTCTTCTTCCCCCGGCCAGACTGCCTGGCTGTGCGGGCGCGGGGTTCCCTGGACTGCCTCCTGGCCTGCCGGGCTTGCTGAGAGTCAGTCTCTCTTAGAGCCGGTGTTCTGCTGTGCACTTCGTGCACCTCCCGGTCCTTTGCGGCTGGGGCTGGAGTTCCCGGGAAGTTGCTTCCGGGTCACAGGCTCGTCTTCCCGAGCTTGGCCGGGGAGACGTGCCTTGCTGGATGGGCTCCTGCTGTGGCGAAGGTGGAGTGGGGGCCTTGTTCCTGGGGTTAGCCCCCACTCTGGGTGAGTCCTGCTTGCGGGGCTTTTCTTTCTTTCTGGCATGCGGCAGCCGGTTTCGAATCTGGGGATCAGTGTTCGAGTCTCGGCAGTGGCGCTTGACATCCTGTGATTCTGGGCGGATCACTTGTTCTCCCCGTGCCTAACATAAAATTGATGTGTCTTCACGTAGTGCAAATGTTGCTATGTATAGCGCTCTGATACCACATACAACAAATTGCAATTGCTTGTTTAATAAACCACCCTATGTTTAAGGAATACCCGGGACTTGGGTTATACCGGATCTGTGGATGGGATGTCCCGTTCTTGCTGGGGCTGCCGATTTTGGGACCGGGCTTCAGGCTCGTGGGCTGTGAGCTCTCTCAGGCGCTCAGTTTTCTTGGGTCCTCTGTATGGTGTCTGCGCTCTCTTCATGTGCTGCGTTTCTGTGTGTTCAGGATGTGTCCCGTGCAATTCATTTATGTGCTATTGAACCCTCCGCCCTCCGGGCAGGCCCCCGGCTCCATCCTGGGCATTGTAGCTGTGTTGGTGGGGGCTTCGGAGATATGTATGCTGGACACTAAATTAGCTGGAGCCCGCGCAGTGCTTTTCATCATGGGTCCCTGTGAGACTCGTCCATTTAGCCCTGGCCTTTCCACGCTCGGCCGGTTGGGTTTCGGGGGGGTTGGCGTCCCTGGGATACCTTTTGTTTGTGACGTGCTGCTGGGAGGAGATATAGCAGGTGGACTCGGGCGCTGGGGTGCTGTGTTCCTTTGCATATCTTATCGTTTGTGCAGTCTGTCCCTCACCTGCCTGACGGAGTACAGGGATCTCTGTGGCAGCTCGAACATGGATGTGGCGTCACTTGCGCCCTTCTCTAGGAATGTGGTATTTTTTCCCTGTGCCAGTGCCTTGTTGTGATGCTGGCCCCCGCTCTGGCTGTTTCGCCCCCTTTCTTCTTCTAGGTGTCTTGGTTTGCTGCTTGGGCTGGTCCTGGAAGTGGTGACTGGCTGTCCTTCTGGAAGTGCCATGTTCCGGCGTTGGTGGCTTCTGGGGGTGCCATGGTTTGTGCCGGGGCCTCCTACTTGGGGTGCATGCGTTCGGCGCTGTGCTTCGTCCCCTCTTCTTTTTTGGGTTGTCCTGCTGCTGCCACCGGTGCCCGCGCTACTTGCTTCCTGTGTGTGCTCAGTGGCGGGTGCTTCTGTGGGCTTGTAGTTGCTCGGACACTCTGGTGTTCTCTGGAGCTCTCTGTTACCCCTTCCCCCCTGCGATGCGTGGGTGTCTGGGGGGTGCTGGTCGATCGGGCGCTGTGGTTCCTGTGCTCCTCTTTTTGGTCTGCGTGGTCACGTTTCTGTTCCTGGCCTGCAGCCTTGCCGCCTGCCTCCCCAGCTCTTGTCTGTTCTGTGGGGAAGGATGTGTCGCAGGGCTTCTCCTTTGGTTTCCTTCTTCGGGTGGTGCCCCTGCTCTTCTCCGCTCGAGCTTGGGGGTTTTCCTCTCCAGGGTTGGCATGGGTTCCTGTCGCCTCTGTTGGGGCTGGTTCCTTTTTTTCGCTGGCTCTGCCTATTTCGCTTGCTCCTGGGGTTTCTCTGTGTTGTTGGGGTCTCCCTGCCTGCTTGCTTGCACCTTTCCCTCTGCTGCTCTTCTGTCTGGGTCACGGCCTTCTCCGTGGGTAGCCTTGGCTCCGCTGCAGGCTGGCTCTTGTGGCCTTTGCTCCGGTTGTGTGTCCTGGTTCTTCGCCTCTGCTTCCTGGCTTTTGTGGGGTTGGTCGGCGTTTGGGGCTCCTGGTTCCTGGCCCTGTTCCTCCCATCCCTTGGGCTGCGCCTGGTTCCTCTCGTGGATGCTTGATGGTGTTGTGCCGGGGGCTCTCTGGGGTGCTCTGTCCCCTCTGCCTGCGCTTGGGTGGCTTGTGCTGCCTTGTGCTGCCTTGGGTGCGGCTGTTCTGTTCCACCCTGTCTGCACCTGTTCTCGTCTGTTCCCTTCAGTTTTGTTTGGGTCAGGCCTGGTTCGTGCCTGGTTGGGAGCCCGCCTGGGTCTTCCTGGTGCTGTGGGCTTCCCTTTGCTCCGGCCTGGGGCTTCTGGTGTTGTCCCGGGGCCTTTTGTGTGCTTGGCATGGCTGCTTCTGCACCGGCTCCCCCTGTGCTTGCCTTTGGCTTGCTTCTGATGTTTCCTGGCCGCCCCTCCTGTTTCTGCCGTGGTGCCTGCCTGATTTGTTCCTGACGGGGGCCTCCTAGCTGCTGCTGTGTCCTGTCGTGCCACCTGTTCTCTGGATTGGTGTGCTGTACCCTTGCTCCGCTGTCTGCTCGGTGGTTGTGCTTGGTCGGGCCGGGTGGGTGCCTGCCTGGCCTCCTGGGGCTGCTGGGTGCTGTTGGCTTCTTGGTCCGTCTGCACTCGGGAGTGTTTGCTCCCTGGGTTGTTCTGGTCTCGTCTGGTTCCCTTGGTGGGTGCCTGGCTGAGGTTTCTGCTGGGGCTTTCCGCTCCTGCGTGTTGGGCTCCTTTTTGGGCTCCGCTTCCTTGCTGGTCTCTCTTTTGGGTCCTGGGGGGGTGTTCTGTGGTTGGGGACGCTTCCTGGTGGTTCCTTCTGGGCCTTCTCCTGCTGACGGTTCTCTTCCCGGGCTGGTTTCCCCGGTGTTGTGGGCCTGTGTGGGGTTCTGTGGCTCCGGATCTGCGGCTTCTTGCTGGTTGGGGGTGGCCTCGGGCTGTGCTGTCCTTTTTGGACTGCTCTGGGAGTATATTGCCGGACATTCCCTGGTTCTTTCCTGGTTCTGGGGTCCTGGCTCACTTCTTCCTCCCTTGCTTCCCCGGGCTTTGTTCCTGGTGTGGGTCTGTTTGAGTGCCCCGCCCCCCTCCCTCTCTAGTTGGGGTGCGGGTCTGTGGTGCTCTTGCCTCTGCGGGTCCATCCCTCCTGGCTGAGGGTTGTTTGAGGTTTTCCTGCTGCTTGGGCCTCTGCTTTTCTGCTTCCTCCTGCTTCCGCTTTGGCCTTCTGTGTGGTCTGGCGGTTTTGTGCTGGTGGTTCCCGTTTCCTCCTGCCCTTTGTTTTGGTCTGGGCGCTGCGTGGACTCCTTCTGGGGTTTGCTTGGGCCTGCTGTTTCTCCTGCGTGGTCGGGTTGCTTGGCTCTGGTCCTGGCTTCCTGGTTCAGTTGGCGTTTGTTGCCCTGTTTTTTGCTGTTTGCTTGGCTCCTTTCCGGTGTTGCTGGGTTCTGGCCTTGTGGTTGTGGTCTGGGTGCTGTGCTCCCTGGGTCGTTCTTTTTTTCCGCTGCTCCTGCCCTTGCTGCTTGCCTGGCCTGGGTGAAGGGCTCCTGGGCGGTCCTGTGCCGTGTGGGCGCCTTCTTTTTGTGCTGCCCTCTATGCCTCGTTTGGCATCTGCTGGGGTTTCCCAGTTGCTCTGTGCTCCCCTCCTGCCTTGTGTTCCCTCCCTTTGGGGTTGGGTTTTTCTGGGGCTGTGGTCGATGTCTCTGTGCCCGCCCTTGTTGGGTTTCTTTGTTGTCGGTTTCCGGTCTTGTTGGCCTCTCCTTGCTTGATCGGCTTTCGGCTGGTTTCTGGGGGCGTCTCTGTGCGGTGGAGTTTTGGTTGGCCTCCTCTGCCCGTGCTGTTCTGGGTTTGGAAGGCCTTCCTGGTTTGGTTGGTGGCCTCCTTCCCTGTGTGTTCTTTTAGCCTTCTGGGTTTTTGGGGTTCTTTCCCCCTCACTGTCTTTCGGGTTGGTTCGGGTTCTCGTTCCTGTTCGGCTCCTGGGTTCTTGTTGCTTCCTGGGCCTCCTCGGCCGGGTTTCCGCCTCTGGTCTCTTGGGGTCGAGTCCTTTGGTTTGGTCTGGGTGCTTGTGCCTGCGCTCTGTTGGCCATTTCTTTCTTTGGCTTTCTTCGAGGATGTCTCGGTTCCCAAGTGGGTCTGCCGGGTCCTCTGTTCCTTCCTGCTGGTTCTGGGTTTGGCGGCCTTGTCCCGTGGGTTGTTTTGGTGGGTCTTTTGTGTCCTGGTCCCGGTCCCGATTGCCGGTTTCTCGGGCTGGCGGCCTCCTTTTTTGGAGCCCTGGTCTTTTTCTTTGTCTCCGGTCCTTGTCCCTGCTGTCCTGTTCTGGGTTGCGGGCCGGTTGTTTCCTGCGGTCTTCCTTTCCTTCTTCTCGGTGCTCCCTAAGGTTGCTGCTTTTGTTGTGGTTTCCTGGGTGTGCTTGTGGGTGCGGTAGACCGATTTTATGCTTTGGTATTCTCCACATAGTAATGAATGGGACGAGGACATAAGGGACCTGGGGGTAATGCTCTATTACTTACCGGTAATCTTCATTACTCCGGGTCCCGTTGTCCTCATCCCATTCATACGCCCCTCCCTTCCTCCCGGACGGCCGGCCTTCCTGTCTGGGCTTAGTAGTACAGGAGGGCTGCTGGGTAAGTACTGCTTATGTACTCCCGGGAGGAGGGGCAGTATTAGTGTCCCAGCATTCCTCTTGTTTTTTTCTGTAGGGAGATGGTCATCTCCACATAGTAATGAATGGGACAAGGACAATGGGACCCAGAGTAATGAAGATTACCGGTAAGTAATAGAGCATTAACTCACTCCAAGATACTCCTCTTCCAAAGTCACCTTGTTGATGTATGCTCAAGATCGGCATTGTAATATTAAGGCTTCTCATGTGGTCCTCAAATATAACTTACTAATTTCCAACACAGGCTCCCTTTTTGTGGAATTATCTTCTGATTAACAGCAATCTCTACACCACGCATCTAAGCTTCAGAAGAAAGCTGAAATCTTGGGGGTTAATTTAGCCTCTGGTTGTTGAGCTCTGTTGACAGGCTAGGGGAGAGGTGAAATCCGCTGACCTTGTCCTCTCCGCTGACCTGGAGTTCTCTGCTAGGGAGGTAGAATTTCTTTACCTTCTGGGTGCTGCTACCTTCATTATGCCCAAACAGCAATTTTCTTTATTTATTTATCAAAGACTTGTTCATGGGAAACACACAAAAATCAGCCCTATGTGTTAGGAGTGTTTTTTTCCCCAGCGTCTGAGGGTCATTAATCATGTTTTCTGTTTGGGACGGCTAGGTTTTTCCGGCAGTCCCAAACAGAAATATCACTTCCGTCATTGGTCGAAGGATTCTTCCATTGTAAATCTGGCATTTTCTACGCCTCTAAATAGAAAGGAGGTACCACAAATTTGCAGGACAGGGTAATCCACCTTGTTTATGATTGAGTACCCTGTCTGCCAAACTCAAAATGAAACCCTTTCTTGGCAATATTTAGACAATGGTGTACTGGGTGACATATGAATGTTGTCAGTCAGTCAGCCAAATAAAACGTGAGCTGAAACGTTTAATCCTGTACAGCAATACAAAATATCACTGCACAAATATACCTGTAAGCAAGTTAAATTAGGCCCCATTAGTCTTGTCAATAGAGTAGGATTTTAAAGAGTAACTCTTGTATTAGCAGATGAAGGGCCTAATTCACAAACGGCCTCCACAGTTGAGACAGCGGCCTTCAAGTCGCGGTGGAGACCGGCACTCACAGTGGGTCTTCCGCAATGGAAAACTGCTATATGGAGCTCTTGCAACAATAGCGAGGCCTCCGCTGCAACTGCAGAAGCTGTTTGTGAATTAGGCCCAAAGTGTCTGCCTGCTTGGAGGCCACTCTAGGCAGTATAACAAAAAAAATAGTGACCCTGAATGGAGACAGAAGAGATATTCTGAACACTGGGTCTGTGCTCTTTTTTTCTTCTTTTATCGCCTTCGCTTTGTCTCAATGTTTTTGTGTATTTCCACTGAGTCCCTCAAGTCCAGAATATAGGCAATCTATATGACCATACATTGTATTGAAAACCTCAGTGAAAATCTGCTACAATAATCCAAGACACAGACACTCTAAAAGCTGCTTGCTGTGTGTATGCACTGACTAGATTTCAGGGCAGACCAATAGCCCTCACAGGGTCATTGAACTGAAAGTCATCCTCATCTTAATATGTCGGTATTTGGACAACATTTCGAGTTGTAAATATCGGGAGACAGAATATATTTAAAAAAATATAATGATACAAAACTATTGTGATGCAGAAATAGTGTTGTCGAGAATATAATTTTTTCAGGTGAGTAATATTCTTGTTAAGAATAGCATTTTTGTTAACATCGTTTTCAATAATATAGTTGTAAAAAATAGTTTTTTAAATGACCTTAATGTGTTTTAGTTTATATATTAATGTTGTGTTATTGTTTGTATAATTGTTAATTATATTTTTATTTGTAATTTTAAGTGATTTAACATTTTTGGTTTTATTATTGATAGTAATTTATAGTGTTGTACTGGGTTTCTAGGTTTGTAGGGGAATAGGGTGGGAAGTTAATGAAGTAATACTTAATTATTAATTTATTAATACTTTACTTGATTATTAATTATGGGAATTGTGTAATAATGATATGTTTTTGTTATATTTTAGGTGCCGGCTGCTGGGTTTGTAGGGGTATCGGGTGAAAAGTTAATTAAGTAATAAATAACAAATGATTGTTAATTTATTATTCATTATTTAATTAATTCTTATTTTTTTTAAACTGTTTTATTGAGATTTTTACATTAAACAAGAACATCAACATCGGAAAGGCCAATTAATAGGCAATCACTTGGGGTGGGCCATTGATAGCAAGAGTTTGCATGTTGAAAATAAGGATATAAGTGAGGACAACAACATACATGAGAAATTGAAATATTTGTACTAAATTAATAGAGCTATTCAATATGTAATGTATTTTAAGTAAAATCCTTTCCCTACTGTTGCTTAGACTGAAGTGAGAAAAGTAAATTTGACTCCTCTGAAGTATAATGCTTTTCCTACAGTTGCACAGACTGGAGTGGCAATAGTAAATTTTACCACTCCGAAGTTCAAAGCTTTCCCCACGTTCCACTGAATGGGGTGGGAATAATACGTCTTACCCCTCTGGAGTTCAACACTTTCCCTACTTGTCCACAGACTGGACTGGAAATAGTAAATGTAGCACCTCTGAAGTCCAACGCTTTCCTTACTGTTGCATAGACTAGAGTGAGAATAGTAAGTTTAACCCCTCCTAAGTTCAACGATTTCACCACAATTGTATAGAAAGGAGCGGGGAACCACTGCCTGCCCTTAAAAAATGAAACAGCAAATTTTCCTTTTTCTTTTTTAAATGCATCCAAAACGGGCTACATTTAAAAAAACTGCTTTATTTAAAAAGCAGGCACCATCCCTGTGAGTGCGAGCCATTCCCAGAGAGGTTGCAAATTGCGACAGCCTCATTAATATTCATGAAGCATTCAATTTGTGACCCCATTGGGTATCGCAAACAGTGCCTGAGACACTGTTGTACATTGAATTTTGCAACTCACAAATTACAATTAGCAATTTGTTGAAATTTGTGAATCCCAAAGTTCAATGGTCGTACATCTGGCCCTAGGTTCCTACTATCTCTTCCTGATGGGAATGATTTGATAACTGCATTCCCACTCCTTGCGTCTAGTTAGACTAACTTCTAATACCGACGGTCATTGGCAATTCCGCTTACCCCAGCAATGTTGCTGCTGTCCTCTTCTCCAAATATTGTACACGCTGAAGTATGTCAAGGCTTCCATTTATATTTCTTGCCAATACGTGGTTGAAAAGACTATACACGTCAGTGATAGCCTCGTACCTGGGCGTTTTAGTTTTAAGTCCTGAAGTGCCCTGGGCTGAGTGTGTATCACTGACAACTCCTCACAGAATGGGTGGGGTCAGTAGTCTCTCTGAACCCATCCTACTCCGTGACGAGGTAGAGATTGTTGCCTCCCCTCAGGGGAGGCAATAGTCCCAACCCTCCTGGCACCTCCAAGGCTTCCTTCCCTGAGAGCTTCAGAAGGCAAGAGATTGTATTGACTGTTTAGTGTGTGCGTGTATGAATGTAGTTGTGAGAGTTTTCAATGGGGGTGTGTATGCATGTCAACATGTGACTGCATGGGTGTAAGTAGGTGCATGTGTGTGAGCCCCCACCCTCTGCCAAAACGTATTAACCAGCCACCACTGGTCAAAGCTAGGTTTAAATGTCCAAAGGCTTTTTAAGTTAACTATGGAAATGCATTCTCCCTTGCCCAGGCTTCCCTCTAGCGCCAAGAAACTGCATAGTGAATGTGCGCTCTATACATTTTTAAAAATTCAAATTCAAATTCAAATTCAAAGGAAGAGTCTTGCTTCAGAGTTGGGTGGTTAGACTCCTTCTTTGCAGTCTTGGAAAAAACAATACAGCTGTGCCTGTTCACATCATGTCATGCCTCATCCGATGCTGTTAAATAACATGAAGCAGTGACAAGGAGATGATGGATGAAGCGCTGAAACTTTTCAGACAATCAACCCCAATCACAGATCTGGGTTGAATCCATCATCGTCCTTTTAGCTCACTTCACCACCCCAGTTCAGACACAGCTATATACAAATCAGTCATGACCCTGTGCCTCATGGGTACAGTCCAGTCCGAACTGCCAAGCCATGTCTTCCCTGGACCGGAAACAAGCATTGTGGGACCAGTTTCGGGCTAACAGCCCTCATCAGCCAGGCTAGCTTGAATCCAGTGTCAAAGTGAGAAAGGGACCCACTTCTGGGCATACTCTGCCAACTTAGGGCGAACAAAGTGGAGAAGTGTGGCTCACTGGTTAGTGGAGAAGTGTGGCTCACTGGTTAGAGGAGGCAGACCCTGAAGCAGAGGTCAGACCCGGGACCAGGGTTCAATTCCCGACGCGGCAGGGTCTTGAGCCCAAATGTCCACGGACTCGATAATTCTCGCTTCGGTGCCCACTCTAATCACGGGTTCACACTCTGCAACTCTGGGCATTAGCTTGCTTAATCTCCACAACGGCCCCCCGCGGCGGGATGCCTGGCTTTCACCTTGGGGATGCCCAGTACGGGTTATCTCACAGGGAAAAGCCAGGACGGGTTCCCAAGGCAAGCGCCGAGATGCCCCAGGGTGATTCGAGCGCTATATAAAAACATACAAAAAAAAAAAAAACAAAGCAAACACAATGAGATGATGGATGGAGCACTGACACTTTTCAGACACTCACCCCCAGTCACAGATCTGGGTTGAATCCATCATCGTTCTTTAGCTCACTTTGCCACCCCAGATCAGACACAGCTTCATGCAAATCAGTCTTGACCCTGTGCCTCATGGGAACAGTCCAGTCCAAACTGCAAAGCCATGTCTTCCCTGGACCGGAAACAAGCTTCCTGGGACCGGTTTTGGGCTAACAGCCCGCATCAGCCAGGCTAGCTGGAATCCAGTAGCAAAGTGAGCAAGGGACCCATGTCTGGCATACCCTGCCAACTTAGGGCGAACAAAGCAAACACAAGGAGATGATGGACAGTCACTGAAACTTTTCAGATACTCACCCCCAGTCACAGATCTGGGTTGAATCCATCATCCTACTTTAGCTCACTTCGCCACTCCAGTTCAGACAAAGCTATATGCAAATCATTCTTGACCCTGCGCCTATTGGGAACAGTTCAGCCCGAACTGCCAAGCCATGTCTTCCCTGGACCGGATACAAGCATCCTGGGACCAGTTTTGGGCTAACAGCCCTCATCAGCCAGGCTAGCTTGAATCCAGTGGCAACGTGAGCAAGGGACCCACATTTGTCCAACAATTGTTGTTTTTGCATTTGTCACCCCGAGTTGGACGGGTATGCCCAGACGTGGGTACCATGCTCTCCATGGCAGTGGAGTCAAGCTATCCTGGCTGATGAAGGGTGAAACCCCGAAACCTGTCCTAGGATGCTTCTTTCCAGTCCAGGAGGACCTGGCCTGGCAGTTCGGGCTGGACTGTTCCCTTTGGGCACAAGTTCAAGACTGATTTGCTTATGGCTGGGTTCAAACTGGAATGGCATGGTGAGCAAAAAAACAACGGATTTAGGCCCAGATCTCTGTACTGGGGTGAATGTATGACATTGTTCTGCATTCTGTCCATCAATTGCTGTTTTTGCATTTGTCACCCCGAGTGGGACGAGTATGCCCAGACATGGGTCCTGTGCTCTCCATGCCACTGGGGTCAAGCTATCCCAGCTAATGAGGGGTGAAACCCCGAAATTGGTCCTAGGATGCTTGTTTCCAGTCCAGGGAGGACCTGGCCTGACAGTTCGGGCTGGACTGTTCCCATTGGGCACAGGGTCAAGACTGTTTTGCATATAGCTGGGTTCAAACTGGAATGGCATGGTGAGGAACAAAACGATGGACTTATGCCCAGATCTCTGTACTGGGGTGCATGTATGACATTGTTCTGCATTCTGTCCCTCAATTATTGTTTTTGCATTTGTTACAGAACATGAAGACACATGCAACTTTAGCAATGCGCCTACATTTTGTCCCCCTTTCTCATTTTGAGTGTTCTCGTCCGACAAACGGAAATGGTCTGATATACAGATCAAAACTATTTTTCTAATTCTGAAAAGTGTGTTTCACACTGGAAAAGTAAATGGATTTGTTCAAGCAAGCATTTTCCTGTGAGGAAAGTGGGGCCAGGTCTTGGCATTACAGGGCAGGCTTGTGGTGATGTGAACACCCACCAATGTTGTTAGCACCTCGTGAAACTCCATACATACTTCATACACACAGAACTGTTTTATTTACATACATGTAGCAGGGCCTAACTTTGCCCCATGGACTCGGAGGGTTTGTATCCCATAGTTCTACCACCTAGGAGCAAGAATAAATCATTTATAGCTTACTAGGCAGGTATTTTTTATCACTTACACATATCCCACTCCACCACATCACAGTTCTCGCACCACACATAGTCTAATTTAAGTGCTCCTACGTAGTTCGCAAGTCGAAGCACGCCCCAGCCCGTAGAGGACTGGGATGGCCCCAATGATGAAGCATGTCACCGTGGGGCAACCCTGGTGAGTGAGGGGACACTAAGAAAAAGAAAAAAATATATTTTTCTTCTACTAAACACATTATTCCAACCCCAATGAGTGTTGTGAATATGACTATAGTAACATAGCTAGGCTCTTGATCTTTGGTTCAGAGGTTTTCATGACTTGTATAAACTATGGAGGGTGAGTCTTAGCATTTTCCCTCTATCTCCCCTTGTTTTCTGATAACTTCGTATACAGCGCGCAGCTGTGGGAGTCTCATTTATTACACTTCACATACAACCGTAGCACTCGTGAATATATTCATAACACATACTTATAGTCACTAACAGGCAGAACCACAAACAAATCAGAATGGCAGAAGTCACGGGTCTCACATTCACAGAAGATGAAGTAGATAGGATCATAGCATCCATGCTCCTGCTGACAGGAACATCAAATAGAGACACCAGCGAGGCCAGCCAGTGCTGGGACGAACTTACTGAACTCAAGCGGAACCAAATTAAAACAATAGTCCATGGGATTATGATGAGCGAGTATTTGAGGGCCAACATGGCACCACGGGGCCTAATAGTCAGGAATGAACCGTTTATTGTCCAACATGACATGGCTTTTAAAAAAGATTGGTCGCTAATCTCCTGGCATTGCACCAGGGATTGGTTAGTCCTTATCGTAAAAACAGCAGCACGTCTGGCAAAGGAGATGAAGACAGAAATACATGATCTAGAGATTAAACTAAAAACATCAGACTCCAGCGGAACTCAAAAAGAGACTAAAAGAACTTAATAAAACAATGAATGAGTTCGAGATCTCTTTAAAAGACACCAAGTATGTGAAATTTCACAAGGACAAGAAGTCTTTTTCTCATGACAAAATCTATCCGTATATTAAGGAGGACTATATCCCTTCAGGAAGAAACCCTGGCTATAACACGGATAGTGAGGAATCTGACACTGGATCCGACACCTCGTATTCCAGCTATAACCGCAACCAGTCCAGAAACAGGAGACCAAGAGGAGGCCGGATGAGGAACAGAGGAGGTTTTGGATGGTCACCTCATCAAGGGGCACCACCATATGGTCCTCCACCCCAATTCTTCTACGGACCTCCACCTTTCCATCATCCGTATCAACAGCAACCCTACCCGGTTTGTGAGAATACACAAGCCCTAGAACTTTAACAACATCCTTTTTTAGGGAGGCACAAGATGCCGCAAAGAGGAAAAACAAGAAGAGGCCAACAAGTGCAATGGGCACAGCCACTACAAACAGGCAGGAGTCACACACGGAGCATGGGTCCGGAGAACATGCCATCAACCAGCAACCATTGAGCCTGGTTGTTAACCTTTCAGATGTCACTCTGACACAAGATCAAACCAGTGTCTTAGAAAAGGGTTTGGGTTTTGTACCTACGGCTACATTAGACAAATTCAAATTGTGCTGCGAATTAAAGGAATTCATCCGCAGAATGAGATATTCTTTAAAGACAAAGTACAACCAGAGGTGACCACTAACGACACAGGGCTGAAGAAAAAATCTACATTCACTCCACCCACAGCCAGCATGCCAGTAGAACTCCTGGCTTTCGAAAAAGCTGTTCTCAAAGAGGTGGCTGAATTAGATGCAAGAATGATCAAAACCATTCATAACACAAGCAAAAAAGAGAAGGACCCCAGGACACCTCCCACCCCCCACGCCGCACGGCTCGTCAGCTGTGAGCGCGTCACTGCCCCGGCGCCACAGGTTCGCCCCTGGCCTCGGTGCCCCCTGGCCGCTGCTTTCTCCCTTTCTCCGCTGTTGCCCACAATTCTATTGTGATTTGTGCATTCTTTTCTGTTAATAGTTATTGTGCGTTTTCTCGTAGGTGTAGTACCCCTGCCCCCTGCCCTCTGGCCTCGGTGCCCCCTCGCCGCTGCCTTCTCCGCTGTTGCCCACAATTGTATCGTGATTTGTGCATTCTTTTCTATTTTAATAGTTATTGTGCGTTTCCTCATAGGTGTTGTACCCCTGCCCTCTGGTGTGACCCCCCGCTCCACGCTTCCCGCCGCTGCTACCTCGTGGCCCGCCCCCTTTTTTTTCTGTACCCCATTGGCCGCCCGCTCCCGCCTCCCAGCTGCTCCTCCCTCCCACTTGGCCTCATATGGAGCCCGCGTGGCGCAGGCGAGTGTGACCTGACCCCAGGACACCCCCCACGCCGCACGGCTCGTCAGCTGTGAGCGCGTCACTGCCCCAGTGCCACAGGTTCGTCCCTGGCCTCGATGCCCCCTCACCGCTGCTTTCTCCCTTTCTCCGCTGTTGCCCACAATTGTATCGTGATTTGTGCATTCTTTTCTGTTAATAGTTATTGTGCTTTTCCTCGTAGGTGTAGTACCCCTGCCCCCTGCCCTCTGGCCTCGGTGCCCCCTCGCCGCTGCCTTCTCCCTTCTCCGCTGTTGCCCACAATTGTATCATGATTTGTGCATTCTTTTCTGTTAATAGTTATTGTGCGTTTCCTCGTAGGTGTTGTACCCCTGCCCTCTGGTGTGCCCCCCCACTCCCTGCTTCCTGCCGCTGCTCCCTCGTGGCCCCGCCCCCTTTTTCTTTTGTACCCCATTGGCCGCCCGCTCCCGCCTCCCAGCTGCTCCTCCCTCCCACTTCGCCTCATATGGAGCCCGCGCGTTCGCGCAGCGGACGCGCCGATTGTGTGCCAAAGGCACGCCAAAGGCAAGCCTGTCTACGTCTGTCCATGCCTGGACCGCGCCCAGCGCCAGGACCCTTGGTCCTCGACGATGCCAGCGCACCCGACGAACTTACGACGCCCCCACCCTCCAGGCACTCAACGCCGGCAGGAACCCCGCCTGCTACCGAGCCACCCCGAAACGCACCCACGGACCCTTTACCTGCCAAGCCTGCAAATTCACCTGCCTCCGAACCTGCACCGCACCCGCCAAGCCGAGCACCAGCAACACCCACCTCAAGTGCATCCTGCTCAACACCCGCTCCATCCACAGGCACGCCATCGAACTCTGGAACCTCCTTGACACAACATCACCAGACATCGCCTTCCTCACAGAAACCTGGATGAACGCCTCCTCAGCCCCCGACATCGCCATAGCCATCCCGGAGGGCTACAAGATCAACCAGAGGGAACGCAGCAACCAAACCGGGGGAGGCATCGCCATCGTCCACAGAAACACCATCCGCATCACGACCAGCTCCGACGACACCCTCACCACCGCCGAGCACCTTCACTTCCAGATACACGCCGACCCCAAGACTACCCTCAGAGGCACCCTCATCTACAGACCCCCAGGACCACGCACACAATTCAGCAAAGCCATCGCAGACTTCGTCAGTCCGCAAGGCCTCACCTCCCCAGACTACATCCTCCTAGGGGACCTCAACTTCCACCTAGAGAACAACAAGGACTGCAACACCGCCGCACTGCTGGACAACCTCGCCAACCTCGGACTCAAGCAATTGGTGACCACCCCCACCCACTACGCCGGGCACACGCTTGCCCTCGTCTTCTCCTCCAGCAAGCACATCTCCTTCAGCCACTCCACCGGACTACACTGGACAGATCACAGCAGCGTCCACTTCAGCTTCAGGAGAACCACGACCCACCACCACCCGCAACAGGTTACCCGCTGAAGCTGGAGCAAGATCACCGCCGACCAGCTCACCGCCGCCCTCAGCCAGAACCCGCCCACCAACACGACGGACCCCAACGAAGCAGCCTGCAACCTCACACAGTGGCTCACCAACTGCGCCGACGACCTTGCACCACTGAAGAATCCTCCCAGCAGACCCGGCAGCAGGAAAGCCTCGTGGTTCACCAACGACCTCAAAAACTCCAAGAAAACCTGCGGCACCCTCGAGAAAGCCTGGCGCCGCGACCAGACAGCAGAAAACATGACAGCCATGAAGAATTTATAAGCATAACATTTGCCCGTGGTGCATTGTATAAGCAGTGAGCTGACCATAAGGGGTGTTCTAATATTTTAGAAATCACATTTGGTGCCCTAGCATGCTTATTCTTTTGCTCAATAAATGGATCATATAGAAGACCATCAGGTGTTATTAATAGTGTCTCTCCATCTACAGTGATGTTCCAGTAATGCAAAGTATAGTTTACTTGTTTTCCTCGTACCTTAGCTGTCCAGTTTCTACTTATTAACTGTCTGTCTTTTATGTTCCAATTCCCTGTGATATTATCAAATTCTAATATGTTAGGATACTGGCTACTTTTTAAATGTCCTGGGTATCGGGAAGCTGGGTTATATCCTGAAACATGATGCTTTAAACATACAGGAAATGCTTTTTCCTTGTCTTTGTATTCTACTGTAGGAGACACTTGGTATTGGGCTTGAATATTTGGCAGTATGGTACAACATGGGTACCATCCAATCCTTACTTCTCCACAATCCCAGGTTACATTGGATATGAGGCATCCTATTCCTTGCACATAATTTTGTATAGGCACAGGTGTTTCATAAAGGCCAATAGGGTCGCTAGGGTGTCTGGATAATTCTCTACAAATCCAGCAATTTTGAAGACCTAAAGCCTGGGCAACTTTCTCATGTACTGCAATGCGGGAATGGTCAGCAGGTTGTTGCTGTACAGGTAGCACACACATAATTAAGGTACTAAAAAATATTGTTAGCATAATGCAATGCATTTTCTGGACGGTGGTAAATGTCACTTTCAGAATTTAAAATGTTGTTAGGCAGTGCCTTTCTGTCTCAGTTCCAGGGTACTTTCTGTAAGTGTCAATAATGAAAGTTCTTGTGGTGCGCTGTCATCTGCTTCTCCTCCTGGTCCATAGTCGTCTTGTTCAGTGGCGGTTTCACGGACCTGCCCTGCGTGCTTCACTCAACAGCATCAGTTGGTGTCACCGTTCCTGGGACACTTGATGATGGACCCTCAGCGGTGTTGTTAGGAAAGGTGTGGTCTGTCTCCCCCTTGTCCTGTGTTTCGCGCTGCTCCACTTGTGTGTGGCCGTTGCTCATCTGTTAAAGGTGACTCTACCTCAGGCATTGTTGGTGCAGCCCTGCATCGTGTTCCGTGCAGCCACTCGGGACGTCCCTGCACCTTTAGTGATGTTCTGGTAACCAGGAGCACAACATGGGGTCCAGTCCACCTAGAAGTAAGAGAAACATTTTTTATTTTTCTCACCATGACCATGTCGCCAGGTTTAAAAGGATGTGTTTGTTGTATGGAAGGATGGGGCAAAACTTCTTTCACCTGGAGATGATGATGCCTCAACACCACTGACAATTGTACAGCTTAGTCAAAAATCTGCTCATCCGTCCACAGCAGTGCAGCCTGGGATGCTGTGAGAGGGAACCTCAACCCCACCGACATAGGCCGCCCCATCAATACCTCATGGGGGGACAAGAGAGTTGTTCTAGATGGTGTCGCTCTTATGGAATGCAGCACTAAAGGCAGCACATCTGGCCATTTCAGACCTGTTACATCAGTTGTTTTGGCTAATTTATGTTTTGTTGTGGAGTTCATTCTCTCCACCTGGCCTGAACTTTGTGGGTGGTTAGGGGTATGCAGTTTCCACTCTATTCCAAAACAGTCACACATCTTTTCCACAATGGCAGCAACAAATTCACCCCATTTGTAACTGTTTATGCTCTGGGGGACCCCAAATCGGGGTTTTAAATCTTTCATCAAGCATCGCCCAACAGTTGCTGCATCATTCTTCCTAGTGGCAAACGCCTCCACCCATTTTGAAAATTGATCCACACATACCAGCAAATATTTGAATCCATTCACTTGGGGCATATAGGCGAGGTCTAGTTGAATGTTGGTAAAGGGACCCTCTGGTACTGGCAAGTGATCATGGGTAGCAGTGGACCGACCTTTAGCATGTTGGGCACAGACAAGACATTGGGAGCAGAATTGTGCAGTGAAAGCTGTTATCCCTGGTGCAAACCATTCTTGTCTAATTAAAGCATTCATCCCTTATTGAGCCATGTGAGTGGATCCATGGGCAAGCCTTGTAGGGGGCAGGAACATACTGCGTGGGGCCACAGGCCTCCCATCCTGTTGGACCCACAATCCCTCATCATTTGGCTCACTTCCAGCATCAATCCATGCTCTTTCTTCCTCTGGTGGTGCAGACCATTGTGCTTCTTTCACATCAGCTAGCAACAATTGTCTCTGAATCAGCTGTATTTTTGGAATACTTTTTGCCATTGAAGGCACCATCTGTACTGGCTGTAACATACTCTCTTTTGCTGCTGTGTCAGCCATGGCGTTACCTCTGGCTATCTCAGTATTAGCTCCTGTATGTGCCTCACATTTTATTACTGCTATTCTGTTGGGCAGTAGTATTGCCTGTAGCAAATTCTTTACTAAGGCGCCATTTTGAATGGGGCGTCCTGCTGCTGTTATGAAACCACGATACTGCCACAGCTGGCCAAAATCATGGACAACTCCAAAGACATAACATGAATCAGTGTAAATATTAACATCTTTCCCCTCAGCTAGGATGCATGCTCTTGTTACAGCATACAGATCGGCTTACTGGGCAGATGTGCCAGGGGGAGGGCTGCACTTTCAACTATGGTATCTACTGTTGTTATAGCAAGCCCTGCTCTGTAATCAGTGTCTGTTAGGCTGCTGGAGGAACCGTCAGTGTACCACTCATAGTCAGTTTTTTCTAATGGTGTTTGCTGCAATTCTGGTCTGGGTGTGGTGCATGTCCCTACAACTTCAACACAGTCATGGTCAGGGGTCTCATCTGAATCACCTAGTTGAGGTAATAATGTTGCCAAATTAACAGGCAGGCATCTTTTAATGGTGATATTGGTGTTGGACAACAGCGTGACCTCATAACCTGTTTGCCTGGCCGCCGAAAAATGTTGTGTTGCTGCAGATGACAACAACAACTGTACCGAATGTGGCACATAAACAATACAAGGGTAGTCCAACACAATGGGAGCCGTCCTCTCTACCATCACAGCTGCTGATGCGACTGCTCTCAAGCAAGCTGGATGCCCAGTTACTGCTGCAGGCAAAGTCATGGAGTAGTATGCCACGGGTCTTTTTCCAGAGCCATGCTGCTGTGTCAGCACACCATTTGCAATGCCATTTTGCTCTGACACATAGAAATGGAAGGGCAGTTTGTAATCAGGCAGCCCCAGGGCTAGCGCAGTATACAAAGTCTCTTTCAGTTTCCTAAAACAGATTGCAAGTTCATTAGTCCATACAATGTTGTCGGGAGCATCTTGTAGTGTACATTGTCACAGGATGGCATCATAGGATCTGTACTCAGGGATCCACTGGTAGCAGTAGTTCTTCATCCCCAGGAATGACAGCATTCCTTTCTTGGTGGACGGAGGCTGCATGTCCTGAATCATTTTTATCTTGTCAGGTGATATGTGGTGTGTACCTTTGGATACCACATAACCCAGGTAAGTCACCTCTTTTTGGCAGCACTGGAATTTTTACAATGAAGCTTTGTGTCCTCTCTCCTGGAGGTGATTCAGCAGCGCTACAGTGTCTTTTTCACAGGCTTCAAGTGATGGAGATGCCACGAGTAGATCAGTGTACTGCATGATGATGCTACCTCCTTCCAGGTGTAGGCTATCCAGGTTTTTCTTTACTGCCTGCGCTAGTATGGATGTGGAAAGGGAATGAAGGGCTGTGGCCTAGATTTGGTTCTCCTGAGATAGATGATATTGAACGCTTGACAGAAAGTATACACTTAAAGGTCGACCCATCATGGGATTCACATTATGTAAAAGATTGTTTACAGCAGTGGCTTTCAATTGCAAAAAATAAAGCTCTCCTTTCAAAAAAGAAAGGCCACGTCCATACTGCCTGCCTGTGACATGGAACTCTCCGTATAGCCTTGTGCCAGTCTTCTGAAAGTAAATTGGGTATCTTTCACTGTGAAAGCAAAAAGGTACTCACTCTCTGGATGGGCTCTAATACTGAAAAACGCAGAGGAGAGATCAATGACTGAAAAGTACTCTGCCTCTACAGGTATAGAAGATAATATAGTATTGGTATCAGGCACAACAGGTGCTAAGGGAACCACAATGTTGTTTATCTGTCGTAAGTCCTGTATGAACCTATACTGCCCAGTATTGCCCTTGGGTAATGGAATGATAGGACTATTACAGGGGCTGGATGTCTTTTTAATGATAACTTGTTGCAAGAGAGATTCAATCACAGGTTTTATTCCCTCCTCTGCCTGAGGTGACAGTCTGTACTGACGGACATAAGGTAATTTAGCATTCTCTTTAAGTGTCACTTTATGGGGAGGGCATGTTTTCAATAATCCTGCCTCATTTTTGTGTTTTGCCCAAACCTCTGAGTTCACTAGGACCTTGTTTTTAGTCAGCTGTAAAGCCATATTCCCTTCAAGCTTGTCAAAAACTGCAGTCCTGTCCTTTCTGTTCATACACAACGTCCAACACTACCCTTCTCCATCTTCATCTCCTAACACAGACACCATTCCTAAAGGAAATGTAAAATCCTTAGTTCTAGGTAAGTCCTGAAGGCGTTTGACCATGGGGCCCAAATCCTTAGGGTAGTAACTTGCTGCTACAGCTACTGATACATGTGGTTCAGAATCTGGAACTTGAAATAACCTCATTTCCTGTGGTCCTAGTTCAATGCTCACTGCACACCCTTCTTTTCCTACATATAATGTGTGCTCAAGCAACTCCATTGTCCAGTGCAAATGTTTGTCTGCCCTGTAGGCGCACCATTCAGGCACTGCCCCTGTGAAAAATGCTGCAGTACTGTGTATGGGCTCAGGTACAACTGCACTAAATGAGTGACCAATTCACTCGCAATGCCATGGCTGTATTTAAACAGTTCTTGAAACATGTTTTCATAAAAATCTCCATGTAATGGAGTCCATTGGTAACGTGTTGGAGGGAGAGACAAGACGGGGGGTGCACATAACCCAGAGTCCTCACTTAATTTGCAAGCAGTAAGTGCTCTATTAGCCAATTATAACCTGTCCTTAGGTACTTGTAAGTAAATCCCATTTTGTGAAAAATATAATGTTGCATGCAATTTACAGAGGAGGTCTCTCCCCAGCAAATTGATGGGTGCATCTGGTGACAGCAGAAACTGATGGGTCATTGTGAAGTCATCAACAGAAACCGGTAGGGGTTCTGACAATTCTTCATGCATCATAATATATATTTAATGCTATAGTATTGACTGTTTCACCATTACCAGGACCCAACTTGTTTCTTACTGCGGATAGGGTTGCACCACTGTCTATTAGGAAATCGATCTCTTTATCTCCTACCTTAATTTGGAACATGGGATTCTCCTCTGGTGTCTCTGATACCTTTTTCATAAAGCACTGGACTCTGGTTGCAGCAGTTTGTCCCATCTCTCTCTCCGTGTGGTCCTATGCTGATCCATGTTGCTCCTGGAAAGGATTCATCAGGGAGTTCTGGATCTGCTTCAGGTCTCTGGGCATGGGTGGTGCAAATGGCTGGGTATCATTTCTGTCTAACCTTTCATGCCTGTTTCTATCATTTCTATTATACTGGTCACTTCTCTCATTCCAGTCCCTTCTACCTCTATTATTTCTACAATTGCGTCCCCAGTGCCCATTCCTCTGGCAATTATAGCACTGCTCCCTACTCTTGTCTCTCCTCTAGTATCCTTATCCATTATCCTGTCTTTGCTGTGCACCCTGATAGTACATTCTCTCTGGTTCCTCCTCTCTTTGTACTTGCTGCAACATCATTCCTTTGTCATTTTTAGCGATGCCCTTCCTTACCTTAAAAATACCATCTCTTTCCATAGTTATGAGAAGCGTGCACAACTCGTGATATCCTTTAGTGGACCAATCAGGGTGGCGTAGTTTACAATTGTGGGCCACAGAAGCTAGCAATACATTCATAAGGGTTTGCGTAGCTAATACCTTATAGGCCTCTGTGGTGCGTGGTACCCCTGTACTGGTATCCCATGCTTCATTGTACCTTAAGATGTAATCAGCTACTGACTCACCTGGCTTCTGCAACGTGGCAGTGACTTGAGAAAAATCACCATGTTTAACTGCTAGGCCAATAATTGTCCCTGACAGACTCTAACCAATTAATCAATCTATTTTCTGTGACATCCATATTATTAGTCAGTATGGTCCAATCCCTTTCCTCTGGAATTTGGAATGCACTTTTTGCTATAGACCATCTGCTCCCATATCCTATTTTTAATAGCATTTCTACATCTCGAGGGAGGGGGGTGTAGGCAGTACATATTTTATGAAGCCACTCATAATATTTTACACTGGCAGTCAGTGGGTCAGGCGCGTTCTTAGTCATTTGGGTTGCCTCTAAGGGGGTCCATGGTTTTAGCATGGCTGTCCCCGCAACACTATTTTTGGTGCTGTTAGTTTAGTGTTCAATAGTATGTCATCAGTATATGAGTTCTCACCCTTTCCCTTTAGGGTCTGTGTTTGTGACCGTTTATGTATCAGGCTTTCCCTCCTCTCTAGCTTATCCTGTAGTTTATTAATGGAGCGTTGTATTTCCTCCCTATCAGTGTTCACTTCTTTTTGGAACTCATCTGCCTCTTTCCTCAGGTGTGTCAACTACTCATGTTCCTCCTCATCGTTTCTCTCTTTTGCACTCAGCCCTAAATCATCCCTCAGACCAAAAGTGGAAGGTTGGGCTGGGGATTCAAAAGCATGTAGCATGTCCCCTCCTAAGGATAAGTGGCAATTCAGGACTGGTGTTGTAAAACTATCCTCTCTGTGGCTAGTTGGTATGTCAGGTACCCTAGTTAAATCACCTTCCAGGGATATGTGGAAATAAGGTACACTTGCTAAGCTTGGTTGTGAAGCCAGTGCTTGCTCAGGTGTGTTATGTCTTTCACACTGTATGTAGGGGTCTGAAAGTGATGGGTAAATTGAAGTTGCTGGAAGAGGGGATGAGAATTGAGGTGCAGGAGGAACAGGCATTGCAGACTGGATGTTTTGTCCCAATGTTTGGTGGCTGTTCTCATTGCTGGCTCTATCTGAGACCCAGGAATTAAATTCACTATTTGCATCTACTCTTTGTCTTTTCCTTTCTCCCTCAGTAAGCAACCATATCTCCTCCTCAGTTAATGCGCTACTAGTTATTTGCTCATTGTCTGTTCTTTCCCCCAGTTTGACAAAAAGGCCTTGAGGCTTGGAGGCGATAAATAGTTTTTTCAACTTATTTATGTCAATATTTACTTGGCGGTGCGTCCAAATACATAGCAGAGTAGCAGCCCATCTAGAAGTAGTGGCATTTGGAATTTTTTTAACTCGGTCTGCTTCAATTGTTGAAAACCCACACTTTTGCCATAGTGACAACAAATGCTGTTCTGTTTGCACATAGTTACTTAATTCCAATAAACACTGGCTATAAGATGTGGGCCAATCTTTTGCTAATTCTAGCTCTTTTTTAGTAGGCTTCTTGTACTCACTATTCACCATTGCTATTGCGGAACAGTCTTTATATTCAGTGGAGGCATTCCCCTGGCCTTTCTTTTTTGAAAGGAGAGCTTTATTTTTTGCAATTGAAAGCCACTGCTGTAAACAATCTTTTACATAATGTGAATCCCATGATGGGTCGACCTTTAAGTGTATACTTTCTGTCAAGCGTTCAATATCATCTATCTCAGGAGAACCAAATCTAGGCCACAGCCCTTCATTCCCTTTCCACGTCCATACTAGCGCGGAAAAAGGAGTTACATATTCTAAACAATTTGTATCTTTTACAACCTGAGCTGCAGGGCTATCTGCTGGTAATTTTAAATCCTTCTCTAATGGCAGTTGTTTAAACAATTGTTTTTACTTTTTCACCATGCGAGGTCTTACCACCTCCATAGTTCCTTTAGAATTGCCGGTACCCATTGTGCCCTTCACTCACAATTTTAAACCCTGAAAGATAAACAAATTTGTCTCCTGGAAGGAAAGATTTGTTAAGATTTGGATATAGAGACTTGAGAGAAAACAAAATCAGCAGCTGTGGATCACTCAGACATCACATAAAACAATTTGACTTCTCTGATGCAATTTGTTTTGATATCACTTAAAGACGTATTTTAAAGAAACATAGCGGGACAATACTTTTAAAGATTAACACATAAACATAATTAAATACAGTCATTGATCAATGACAGAACAGTGCAAATTTGAAAATCATTTCCTTGTGTCCTGCAGCCAGCCAATAGTCAATGCTTCCCACGCTACACTCTGGGAGGGTTGCTTTTATTTCTTCGTCCCTCTACTCTTGGGTTATAAATTATTGTCGTGCCTAGGCTCTCCTGTCGCGTATATGGGATCCCTTAGACCCCTATCGCATATCAACTCCAAGGTGTTGATACAGAGAAAGATTTCAATGATGATAAAAATTTCAATCACTTGATGGAACATAATTAAATCAATGATGAAAAAAAATCAATCACTGTTTCTCTACTGTCCCCTAGTTAGATTAGATGCCAGTTAGTACCCCTTCTTAAAAAAAAATACTATGTTCTAACTGAGCATTTAAAACACTGAAAGGTCACGCCAGCAAGTTATTTTAGCTTTGCAGCCTACTTACCAACTAGTGACATTACAGTCCTTCAATGCATCCTACTTCTGACACCACTTCTGTTGGGCAATAAATCCATTAAGTTGGGTAATAAATCCTCCAACCCTCCTCAGAGCGACGCAAAGCAAACCGACCCCAGCTGACACAAAACACAGGAAATGCTCTTGCACCTTTGTCCGTTTATTGGCAGACGCAGTGTGATAGTCATCAGTAAAATAGATCATAGATAGTCACAGGAGAATATATAGGGCAGAAAGTGCAGTCATCATTAAAATCATAAGATGTGGTCAAGGCCAAATACGGTTGTACATATACAAATAGAAGTGTCATGCAAGCCCAGGACATAGAGCAATATAAGGGCACAAGGGAACAGAAAGCAAGTTTAAGCCAACCTGCAAGATTCAGAGGCTTTTCACAGCAGTTAACCCATGATGTGTCAAAGAGGGCAATGCAGGGCCTGGGGTCAAGCTTTAATAGATTTGTAAAGGGAGGGGTGTTTAGGAGCACGGAGCAAGCCGTTTGGTCAGAGCTAATTAGCTCAGTGGGTGTGAGATAGTGTGGAGGAGAATATGGGATTGATATACTTATTTGGCTGATCCTCACAGTGCAGTTACATGTGAGTCTGGTGTATGTTTTGTTGTGTGTTGTTTGGCAGGTGTTTGGTGCTCTAGTGAGTGTGTATGTTTGGTTTTGCTTGGTGTTGTTTTGGGTGTTGGTGTGGTGTTGTGTGAGTGTCTATGTTTAGAGTGTGCTGTTGAGGTGGTTAGTCTGGTTGAGGTAATTGTGGATGTGGTTGTGGGTGTGCTATTACTTGTAGGTATGCAGTGGTTGTGGGTGTGCTGGTGGTTGAGGGTGTGCTGGTAGCTGTAGTGCTTGTGGGAGTGCATGTGGGAGTGCCTGTGGATATGCTGGTGGTTGTGGGTGTGCTATTGTTTGTAGGACTGCTGGTGGTTGTGGTACTTGTTGGTGGGCTGGTGCGTATGGGTATGCAACAGTGGTAATGGGGCTGCTGGTGGTTGTGGAAGTTGTCGTGGGTGTGCTGGTGGTTATGGGTGATTGTAGTTTTGGGGGTGCAGGTGCTTGTGATGGGGTGGTGGTGGGGGAGGTTGTGGTGGTGGTGGTTGGGGGTGTAGTGTCAATAGTGTCTGAATGTTTGTTTGCTTGTGTTTCTTTGCATGTTTGTGTTTATATGTATGTATGAGTATGCTGCTTGTGTATGTTGGAGTGGGTGGCTGCAAAGCAGTGAACGTATTTGGGATAAGGGTGGGAGTTTGGATTTGGGATGAGGAAGGGACCTGAGTTGGAGCCCAAGGTTGGGCTGATTGGACGGCTGAAGTCAGTGAAGAGGCTAGTCCTGTAAATATTCTCTAGAGGCCAGACATAACACTATGAATGCCTTCCAGGTATGCTACCATTTGCTTCTCACTCAGTGCAGCTGGGGGGACAGGGACCGGGGGTGAGGTGCCTGCGGGCGAAGGAGACTCCAATCCACCAACACCACTAGGGACTGCTAGTTTGTGGAGGCCACAAACATGATGAGCTGGTGGCCTCAGTTGCAGTCCCCTCACCATCTGGGCCACTGTGTCCACCAGTGTCTGTGGTCTCAGCACCAGGAACACACTATGTCCCCACCTTCGTGGCCCTTGTCTCCTTCGCCTGCTCCTGAAGATGCTGAAAATACATATACAGTAACTTTATTGTATCTGTGTACATAGAACAGATCATGAAGTTTTTTCTCAAAACATTTTTACAATTATCAGAATTCACCTGCTTCAAGGTTTTCAAACTTTGATTATTTGTTATCATTATCTTCTGCATGTTGGGAACAACTTTAGAAACCATTTAGTCAAGGTTTTGTAATTTCTCCATACAGCTCCTATGACATTAATGATCTTTTCACTTCACATTTTCTAAATCTCTACAGAAACTGTTTACCCCCTCTGAATGGTTCAGATTTGTTGTATTGAATGGTGAACTTATGCAACACAATATCTTACAAAACAAAACTACCTTTGTACTTAGACAGAAATTTGTACAACATCACAGTAAATATTACATATCCTGATTCATATATAATTTACACATTTTAAAATATAAAGCAAATCACAATATGTAACAGATTAAACCTTGATGCATTACTATAATTTCCTCAGGAGTCTTGAGTTGAGCCTTATTTTCAGTTTTCCAGATGGGATACTCCACCAAATGTGTGAGAAAACATTTCATCTGCCAAAGTCCCTTTAAGTATCCAAATTTTTTCAACATTGATCTTTCGTCTGGACATAACAAAGGAAATACAAAAAAGTAGTGAGGTATGTGTTACTCTTCCACCAATCTGTACACATTCCTGTCTGTTTTATCAAAAAATGTATGTCTATCAACATTTTTTTTAACCCCTTCGATGCTGATGACGAGCTCAGCTCGTCATCAGCCACGGTGGTCGTGTGCTGATGACGAGCTGAGCTCGTCATGAATATATGGCATCAATAATTTTCCAGCACAGGGGAAAAATAACCACAGCAGCCAAGGTGTTAAACAGACTGGCTTACATGCACGTTTTTAAGGAGTATTGTATCATGCACATGTGTCACTTTCAACATGCAAAATATATTTGTGATATTTATATTATAAAGAAATGCAGCCATTTAATCTGACGTTACTAGTCATTTTGGCTCACATGCTCACTATTGTTTGTCTACTTAATCAACTTACCAAAGTGACGTTTGGAACATCCACTGTATCATAAGTGCATTTTATGCTATGTCACCTGTAATAGGGCTAACGCACCATCATTCACAATAGTGAAGGAGCATGACACCTGACACAATTATAACTTGTGGCCTGATTGGTACAACTGTCCTTTTTAACATCACAGATAATCATGCATATTTGTAGTTTAGGCAGGTATGTGTCTTTGGGAGTGTTCTGAAATCTGGTGCTACCATTTTTCCACAACTCAATATACAAAGCACATGATCATCCACCTTGTACAAAACATACAGCTTCAAGAACTCTTCTTGTGTGTTGGACTTGTGTCGATCTTAATGTTGATGCTTTAATTTGCTGGTGTATCAAAAAATAGTTATTTAACATGTTAAACTTAATTAAAAACTTGCCCCCTTGAAGCTGCTGTTGGGCTATCAACTACGCATCAATCGCTGGATAGGCCATTGCAAGTATGCTGACCATTAGGGTGGTAAGAGTGGGATGCACGTGCTCTCCATGTTTGGAGGACTGACTGATCTGGACTTCAGATGACTTCTTGGTCCAGCGTCCTAGGTTCTCCCACCTCTTGCGACAATGTATGCTGCGCCGCTTGTAGACGCCCAGAGTCCGCACCTTCTTGGCTTTGGCCTTCCATATGGTCTTATTCCGATGGGTATTGACCTGTATGGATACAAGAAATGACAACAACAAAACATGACTTTTTGTTTGTCTGTATTGATGTAACCCAATTTTCAGAAATGAATCACAGGCATTGGTCAAAAGTTACAACACAATATTTTGTTTTCTCATTCTGATAAATTAAAAAAGTACAATTGTAATAAACAGTTGAGTACCCTCATCTCTTGCCATGTGCTAATGCTACTCATCCAGGACAGTCAAGTCATCTAGGCCAGGGGAATTCAAATTTTTCTGCAGTGAGGCCTACTTCTGATAAGTGAAAATTATTGGGAGCTACTGAAGCCTAAACAACTTGCGCATTGCTAGCAGAAACCCCCACGCCCAGCTTCATAGACTTTAAGCCATAGGACAAATACTATGGATATATTTAAATAGTATGACTAGGGGAACTATGAAAGGGCTGCCATGTGTGTCAGTGGGAGAGCAGACTGTGGGGATGAATGAACATGTGTGTGCATGAATGGAATATCTTTGAACGGGTGACTGCGAGCCTGTGTCTTCTGCACAGGACATACCTTTTGCCATATGTGGCACCATTGCATGTATAACGCAGACTTACAATAATTTTTCTTAAATGGCACACATTTTAAGTGCAGACAAATATTCAGCCAAAAAGTTCACAATATGGGCCATTTCCCTGCACTTGAAATTTCTCTCATTACACAAAAGGCTGAGTTTTTCCAATATGCTTATGGGACAGTGTCTACTTGGAATAAGGGCCCTGCAGTTTGTAAAGGCCACACTTAGAAATGGGAGTTAACTTTCCATGTACATCTTTTCCATTTAAAAGCATTCAGAAATATAATTCTGTTCACAGCTCCAAGATTAAATTGACAAGGACCTTTGTTTAAGAGTAAAATACCCCAGTGCTTCACTTGTTCACCTCTGTGACCCAATCTACTCAAATATCTGAATGAGCATTGCTCATTATCAGCACCAGCTATCTGCAACCTGATGATTATAATGTAAAATTAACACAGCCTTCCCTTAACTTTAAAAGTAGAACATTACCTTATGCTTATTTAAAAATTTACTTAATGCTGTGAGCTACTCTAAAGGTGTCTGTGAGCTACTGGTAGGTCGTGATTGACTGGTTGGAGACACCTGATCTAGGCTGAATAAATTGTGGGATAATACAAATCCCCCAAAACAGCTTTATTGGTAAGTAAAAAAAATCTATATGTTAATTTGAACTGAAAATATAATGCATCTTTTAAATTAACATAATGTCAATTTAGTAGATTTCACATTAACTCATCAAATATACATATCTATATACATGGAAATACAGACCAAATAAAATATAGGTCTTCAAATACACAACACATAACATTGTTGTGGTGTTGTCTAAATATAATGTGTTTAAAAATACACACCATCATTGTTCTATATAATTAGAATAGAACAGAATGTTCACATCAATCACTATTCTTCACTCAGGAACTAAAAGGGACATTCTAGCCTGTGTTTAAAAGGAAAATAACAAGTTAGTCAGAATAACGTTTTTGTTGCAAACGTACCTGTTCCTCTGGTGAACCATAGAGCTGACTGTACAGGGACAGAACCTCCGTAGCCCGCAAATCCATCTCCTCTGGCAAAAGGCTGGACCCTGTCACCTGCTCTTCCTGGCATCGTGGCTCCCAGAGGTTTCAAACGGCAGCAAAAGTTGAGGAGGTGTTGTTGGCTGCAGTGTTAGGATGCAAGCTTTTTTTGAAATGCGCGTACATGTACACAAGGTACACGATTGTTAACCGTGATGGACACATCCATTTGCTGTCGTACGTTGCTTTCATACATATTAGCCTATGGCTTGGTTCGTCATGGAGTTTTACGCCCACTAGGTGGTCAACTTCCACTGCGTATAACTAATTCTACATATCCTGACAGTAAGGTCAGACGGCCGCCATTTTAGATTGCGAAATAGTGTGTTTGTGAATGTTATGTGAGTCACCTCCAATCAAAAGGGTGGCTGCTTTGTTTATAGGTAGAAAATGCTAATGTGGTTCATTTGTTTTTACAAAAAAGTGCAACTAGTGCCTTAATGTGGTTTGATGCAATATTTGAGTGCTGTTAATTATATCGCCGTGGATGGAATTTTGGCAGACACATTTTTTTAAAAATAATAATACTTTGCATGTAATAAATGTCAATTAAAAACATATTTATACTAAACATAATTAAATTCTGTATAAATATGTTTTCAAAAGGTATATGTAAAACTGGATGAAATGTGTGGTTCAATTTTAATCTATGTTTGCAAACATTTACAACACTTAAAAAAAATTAAATGCAGACATATGAACACAGGGAGAGGGAGGAGACGACAATGTCAAGTGTTCAGACCATTTCCAGACCTTGCCAACATGGATCAAAGGGATATTATAAAAAAAATCAGATTGAATAAGCAGACAATTCTTGATTTATGTAATCAACTGGAGCCAGATCTTCTGCCTCACAATAGTAATCCCACATCAATAACACATGATCATTCCAAACACTGTGGCAGCATCTGGTGGAATGTAACAACCAATTTGCCATTCCACATTGTGCTCCCTCTACAACTGCTATTAAGGCAACAGTGGTCCCTTACAAGCATTAATATTTAATCAATAAATATAGACTGTGTGAGAAACTGGGTGCAGGCTTGTGCCCTGTCTTGTATATTGTGTGTGAATTATGTTTTACATTGACTGAAAAGTAAATACCAAGACCTCTGCCCGGCTGGGTATGTCATTTGCAATATAGTAACAACTTTGTCTATATTTATTGATTAAATATTAATGCTTGTAAGGGACCACTATTGCCTTAATAGTATTGACTCCCAAGGTCCCTTGCTGACTCCTTTGGGTTCCCTTGTTGTCCTTAAAAAACCCTCTACAACTGCTTCATCTCCGAGAGCTCAGTGAGGACCGGACCCATCATGTCTTGGGACTGTTAGAGGGATCCCAAGACTTGGCTGATGGTGGCATGGATGACAGTGACCCAGTGGCCTCACTTTGTTGGCCCACAGTTTCCCACAGTTTTGCTCCCAAGACCCCTGACCCTACTAACGTGTGGCCTTGACTCAGTGTGCCCCATCCCACTGGTTCCTGGCTAAACTGGAGTGGGTGTGGTGTTTGTTGGCCTACAACCAGGACTGGGGGGCACAAGATTGGGGTGATGTTGGTTTGGACACAGAAAGTCCATAGGCTGAGGGTGGTAACAGCTGGGGTGGGGTGTAGGTGTGGGCTGAGTGTGACTCACTGAAGCTGTCTGCCCAGGCCGACAAGATGGATTAGGCTGCTCATCCTTATTCGGGCTTTCAAGAGTGGACTCCTCCCTGAATGGTTGTTACTGATCTGGAGTGGAGGTATCTTCAGTGGCAGATTGTTATCCCCGTACTCTGGGTGTTGGACCTATAATGAATGTAGAAGCGAAATTAAAACTTGTCAAAGTCTGGATCAAATAAGTTTGAAGCTAAAAAAGAAGAATAAAAGGCAAAAGTAAGTTAATATGATTAATATCCACCCGAACAATGGGTATCACACTTTAAATCCCAATTTGCAAACCTTGTTCGGGTGAGTGGGGAAAGTTTGGATCCTATCATAAACTGTGCAGCCCCCACCCAGTTAGTGTTCAGTCGGAGCGAAGTTGAACACGCCTTAAACACCATTCCGAGAGGAAGAGCCCCGGGTCCGCATATGATTCCGGCAGATCTTTTTCTCCACTGTAGAGAGGTATGGGTGCCGTACATAGAGCTGCTGGCGAACGCAATCTCCAGGGGCTCCCCGATTCCAGATGTCTGGAGGGGAGCTGAAATTATCCCAATTTTCAAAAAAGGGGATCGTGCAGACCCTGCGAATTACAGACCAATTAGCCTAATTGCATGCATCCAGAAGGTGGTGGCAAGGCTGATATTACACAGGATCCAGAATTGGGTTGACGATTCTGGGGTTATGTCAGCACTACAGGCAGGCTTTCGTCCCTTTACCAGCACCGTGGACCAAGTTTTTAGATTCTCTAACATATATTGGAAGTGGGTTATCCTTGGGGGAGGCACCCTTTACGCAGCCTTTGTCGATTTGAAATCGGCATTCGATCTAGTTCCACGCTCAAGGCTGTGGCGAGTGCTTCACGATCAAGGTATGCCACAAGAACTTCTCACATTCCTAATCAAATTCTATCAAAACAATTATGCACAGGTTAGGTGGGGTAACCAGGGCCAGGTCACTGATAAATTTAACACCGAAAGGGGAGTCAGACAAGGGTGCGTCTTAGCACCAACTCTGTTTACATTATACATAAATGGGGTCATTGAATACTTCAGGGAGGCTCACACAGATGCACCTAAAGAAAATGGCATCCCAATACCCCTGCTAATGTTTGCAGACGACACCCTTTTAATCTCCAAAATGCAAGAAGGGCTTCAAAAGCAATTGGGTGCTTCGAGGCTTTTTGCAAAGACCATGGTTTAATCATAAATGTGTCTAAAACTAAATTCATGGTAATGCACAGACACAAGAAGGTGAGGGGTACAGTTTTTATGAATGGTGAGCTTTTAGAACAGACAGACTGCTTTAGTTATTTGGGCATCACTCTGGGATCTAGGATGAAATGGAAGCCACATATGACTTACCTGACTGCAAAACATGCACGCAAGCAGGTGTCCTATTGAGAGAATTGAGATCATCAGCTACCCAGCCAATAGCCCCAGCCTTAAAAATATATGACACGAAAGTCAGGGCTTCGATGTTATATGGGGCTGAACTATGGGGGATCACTGATGTTTCCGTTCTGACAAATGCACAAAATAAATTCTTGCGGTGCATAACTAAACTTCCCAAATCAACACCACTAACACCGTTGTACATGGATCTGGGAAGTCAGAAAATTAAGGACATAGCTAGATTTCGACCAGTTGCATAGTGGAGGAGGCTATGGGTTACGCCTGAACTAACCCATTATGCTTCGGCACTCCTAGAAACCAGAAATATGGACACAGGGGGTAAAATATCATGGTTTAAACAGGTCAAGTCGCAATATAAAGCCTTGGGAATGGAGCAACTCTGGGAAAATCCATCAGAAAACATGTTCCCATCACGGAAGGCTCTAAAAGAGATATATTGGGCTAATATTACCCAAAGGGAATTCCAAACACATACTGATGCATCCCTAACCATGGCTTTTTTGGAACTCAAACATATCCCTGAATATGAGCGATATTGGGACCTCATTACCATCCCCAATGATAGAAAACCTTTTCATCAATATAGGGTAGGAACACTTCCTATCAACACATTTACAAGTAAGTGGTCAAGTAACAAAGATCACCATCAGTGTCCTTTTTGTATAGCCCAATCTGAAACCTTAGCACATGTTCTGTTCGTATGTCCAGCCTATAAAGCTCCACGTCACAAATGGATCAAACCTATTTGTATACAAAAAGGTATCCTTAGTGGCACTGTGGCACTCAGGATTCTAAAAACAGACTGCTCCGATAGTATGGTTATTGCACTTGCAAAGTTTCTAAAATGGATGTGGACCATACGTAGAGACAAATTGAAGCTAATATAGACTGCAGTGTCCTAACCTGTCTTTTTTAGTAGAAAGTACCAGTTTTTAATCATGTAACAATTTTTAAATGGTTTACAAAAACTTTTAAGATATACTATATTTATTTTTTTAAATAATTGTGTTTAGATCACCCTGTATAAAGCATGATTGAATAGTTAACCCACGATTTTCCCCTGATTTTAAGGACATCTGGATGTAATAAGAATGAAGTGTTGTATTTTTTTTTAATTGTTTGTTGTTTTATTGTAATGTCTTTTATGACTTGTGTCGAAATAAAGACTTATTGACTGACTGACTGATTAATATACCTTTCAGTATTATTATTATACAGTAAACAAACAGTTTGATTTAAACACAAAGCAACTTCAAAAAAATTCGACTTTATAAAGAACGTTGGTGATAGTGATATACGGGTGTGGAACACCGGAGAGGTAACGGGACTCTATCATTGTAATTCTACCGACACTGTGGGTCCCTGATTATGTTTAGTGAACTCAGAGAGTATATGGTTTTATAATTCGTGAGCGTGGTATATGGCATAAAGTTACTTCTAATATTTGTCAATGGCGTAACAGGTCGCATTCACGCGGGGGCTCGTTTTTGGTGAATATATGTAGTTTTTACTTGTGATTGATTAGATAACTTTACGGACCTACTATTTTTTGTAAAATAAGGACGATCCTTTATTAAATATCTGAATGTGTTTATACTCATATTTTTCAGACTTAAGAGTGACTATTAACCCTCACTGACCCCATAACTAAGAGAAAGAAGGATGACTTTACATTACTATTAGTAAGTAGTATACCCAATGCTTTTTCAATATGTAGACTGGATGTGAACTGTGGGGACAGAGCTAAGAGCCACCTTGTATCATTCCAGATACAGTTATTATCCATTGGAAAATAACCCTCTGAAGAAGCAAATACAGATAAAAAGAAAAATTTATTGAATCTAGGTAATGCATATTTATGTCTATTTTGTTTGGCGAAATACCTGAACGTTTTGTTGATAGTTATATATTGACACCGGGAGTCACATAGAATTTATTAGATTTTTAATTATTGTCACTAAGATTTGGGAACTATGTCTTTTTCTTTCACTTAGGTGGTGATAGATTTATTAATATAACATTTTCCAATAAACTGTAATAGTTTATTGTTGTTAGTATACTATACCATGTTCTTATTGTTTCTGACTTGCAGCCCTGAGGAAGTTGTTTAGGCATAAGATAGATGCCCAACGAAACACGTGTTGGCTGCAGAGAATGTTTTTAACTTTGGTTGCAGTGAATATTTTGAACTTTGGGTTCTTGAAATAAAATACGGATCAACGTACTTCAGGACTCTGGTGTCTGACTGACTACTGGACAATATATGGACTTGTTTTGATCGATTCTTATTGTATAAACTCTGAAAATATTATGAATGTTCAATTGATTGCTCGGCGAGAATTTTGATATAACTTAAAAAAGCTGATAAAAAGATGTGCTGAAAAGAAGGGAAAAAACAAAAAGCACACATAAGATATACCAAAGATTCAGCACAACACAGTAGAGAGGAGAAATGTGACAGAAACCATTTCTTGCAGGCAAAAATCCTGAAAAGTACACAACTTAAAAGGATATATATCATTACTCATCATATAAACATTGCAGAGTCAGACAATTTAGAATCAGCATACAAAATTACATACCTTCACATTTGTACATCAGAAAACTTTGATTTGTGAAACAAATATCATCTATTCAATCAGATACCAAGGATAGGACAACATAAAAAATTAAACACAAACACATTTTATAACATAGCATGAAATAGAGATCGAAAACTACATAACACTTCAACATATGTGAAAATATGATGTCATGGTAATTGTAGTCATTTCAATTAAACATGCACAACACTTGCAAAATTGGTAGTTAAACATACCAATGCAGTAAGAACAAAAACCTGACATGTAGGATATAAACACATATATGAAATAGGTTAATTGGTGTAAAAGCACCATTACATTACATGAAATGTAATGGAGACTGAAACCTGTAATCTGAATTACAACAAAATACATTCCAGCAAACAAACAAGACAAAATAATTTTACTAATATATTTAGGTTTATATGTTTTTAAAAAAAAAGGTGCAAAACACATTAGCAACAGCTCAATAAAAATAAAAAATGAGATTTAGGTTTAGTGACACATTCAAAAGAGTAACATACCAGTCTCCACTAGGGATTCCTTTCAACCCTTACGGATGTAGGATCTGCAAGAGCTACTCCTCCATGAAAAAGTTGTAAGGGGGGGGGGGGTCTGGAAGAACCACCACCGGCCCACTGGGCCTCCAGGTGACGCTTTGTTACTTAGTCGGTCCTCAGGATCGGTTTGATGCTCGGAATGGTCCACCTCTCGATCTAACCAAGCCTTAATAGCCATAATGGCACAGGTCAGTGGAAGGATCAAGCGGGGGGAGGAAAGGAAGGGAACAGCATGGAGGGAAATCTGAAGTGAAAGGAAGGGAACAGCATGGAGGGAAATCTGAAGTGAAAAAACACAATCAGATATTCTTTATATAGAAAGTTTCCCTCCACCACCAAGCAATATTCGCTAACATAATGTCCCCACCTATATCTTTAACAAAAACGAACGGCACTGGTAGAAGAAGATACTTCCATACATGATGTGCCTTCTGTGTGATAATGACTTTGTTATGGACGCCAGGTTCTCTACAGGCCCCCCCACCGACAATACCGGGCGAAGGCACCACGAGTCTGAATACCATCCTCCGCACGAGCAGCAAGCTCACCAATGGAGGACGCAACTGGATAACGGCCGACAATGCTGATCTAAGACCCAAAGGCGTAATACCGTCCTCCGCATGAGCAGCAAGGTCACCAATGGAGGATGCAACTGGTTAACAGCCGACATTGCCGATCGAGACACAAAGGTGTAATACTGTCCTCCGCATGAGCAGCAAGCTAACCAACAGAGGACGCAACTGATTAACGGCCAACAATGCCAATCGAAGACACACTGGCGATAATCCACCTCCACACGAGCAGCCGCACAAACAACAGAGGAGGTATTGCCTAGACCAAATGAACAAGAAATGAGGGTTTGGTGCGTAAGGCACCCTTACCAGACTTAGATCCAGACTCTTATGAATTGCACGAACTCCGGTGGAAGAATTTCTGATGCTAAGCCGGGTTCAGCTACTTCCTTATGGGCTGTCCTTGCTGCGTTGTACGCAACGTGCAAGGCACCATGGGAGGTGTAGTTTCCCCGGGTGGCGCTGCTGTACTGGGCATTACAAACTCACTCTAGCTGCCAGGATAGTGCGCTCGAGTCTGGCGCCTGTAACATGCTTGGTGGCCAGGGAACACACCCTCGCCCGCATGTCATTCCACCTCTTTCTAGGTTCCTCCAGTGTGTGCCGGTTGTTTGCTACAGCATTCAGTCTGTCAACTATTCTGGCTCACATTTGCCTTTTCTGAGACATGGTTCTATTTTGCACTTGACCTCCAAACAATTGCGGCTCTACTCTAATAATTTCATCCACCATGACTGTCAATTCTCCCTCTGTAAAACAAGGATTATAATGTAATTACATTACATGAATTTGTAAACCCACAAGTAAAATAAAATAAAATGTAAAGTGCACAAAAAACAAAGGGAGCAAAAATATAAACCCAGAATACTCTGATAAAACTTATCCAGAAAAAGTTTTGTGCTATAATGGAATGGCAATGGATCATGGTCTGAAATGGAGTGTGTTTTATAGGGTGGTATGCAGTTGCGAACTATTAGGCAAAACATATTGGGTGTGTAATGCCAGCCTTCATCCTACAGCCACAGGAATAGTACACGGTTGACTGTGTCTCACGACGGAATCACGCCGTCGGCAATTCGCTGCTAGATCACCGAAAGCCCAACTGTGAAATCTAAATAGGCTCAGTGCAAACCCACCACCTTGATGGCAACAGAGTACTGTTATCTAGAAGAGAAGTCAGCCGCTTTCACAGCGGTAAACCGTTTACGTGACAGGAAATACTCTGCCGAGGTGGACGGAAGTTCAGTCGACACACAACAAAATTGGGCAGGTGGGATTCTATCAGATTGGTGGAGTACTTGTATACTTCACCATGGAAGGACGACAAAGTCCAGTCAAGATCTAAATCAGGCCCTGAGTCAGAAGATAAAAGTTTTGATTGGGATGAACCGTTTGATGTAGACAACCTTTGCTCCATCGTCGTTGGCCTGAAATCATGCTTAGGTCATGATTAACCATACATTTCCCGTCTTCTATGGCACTTTTAGCCTCAAAAACTCATGTCTACGATGCCCCTTATCCAATTTTAATGATTTTGGTTTCATTATTCCTAAGTGACTTTTTCTCCAATATTCTAAATTAGTTTGGGAATGGTATAGCTATGGTTTCTTTACATTAAAATTACTAGTACTGATTGAACTTATATTGCATTACTCTGCCACATTACTTATGCTAATGCTATAGCTACTTGGGATTGAGCAGTTTCATTGAGAGGTGTGTTGAGCCTTAACCATTGTGTGCTATTAAGTTGGTTTCAAATGTATAACCCATTTTATTATGGTACTATATCATACATATGGCCTATATGACTTGGGTTCGTGAAGACAGCCTTCTTTACAATCTATGCTACTAAGACATGTAATGCTATCTTAGAGAAATCTTTCTGGCCTGTGCATTTTCTGTTAGTATTGCTAATAATAGCAATTATCATGTTTTAGTTACCATTTAGGGTTGTAGGCATTACTAGAAGCAGACAGATCCCTAAACACACTTCTCCAAAATGTTCCAGCTGGGTTCCACCTTAACCATTAGAATAAGTTGTGTGGTATAAGACAAAACTATTAGTTAGTCGATGCTGCTATAATGCCCATGCATTACCCAGACTGTGAGGGAAACAAACCCCAACCAGCTACAGATACTCATTGTATGTTCTCAAATGATGTACATACAGAAAAACGTAAAAGAAGTTACTTCAGAATTTAATTTTCAGTGCAACGGAAAATAAAGCAGCATCCAGAACCTAGAGTCGCAAACTTGTCTGTTGGTCGGTGTCAGGTCCAGAACAGTCAAACCCACTGACAAATACAGATGTCCCTAATGCTTGTGCGGAAGTAATGGATTGATGAAATGCCTGTCGGAGCAACGGCTGGAAAACAGAGAAAAAATGGTAAGAGAAAACTGGAAAACCAAGTCCTGGGAGGATGGCTACTGGGATGATGTTACAGAGCCAGGGTACAGGACCATTTAACAGGAAGAACCAGGAGATAGTCTCAGATAATTTAGACACCAGACAATGCCATCTGAAAAATACATTACCGAGGCCTCTAGTAGTAAGAGGTATTTACAGGCAGATCCATACCAAGACGGAGCTCTCATTGCTTGACTTTATGTTATAAAAATAACATAATGTTGACTGTCTTTTTTGGCACATAACTTTGCTTCACAGTGTTGCTTGCTCTGTGCAAGAGGCGCACCAAGAGGGTGTCTGGGGAAGATCCAATTTATCTTCCTTCTGATTTAAGAGAATTGAACAGAATGGGTGGCCAAAGACTGCACTTTGACACAGAGCACTTTATTGTGAGACTGAGTCTAGAGGCTTTAAGTGGCTCCACAATGTCAAAAACCTTGTTGAACCATTGGTGAAATTGGTTGATGGACTTCATGAACTCAGGAGCTGTATCACAAAACATCGGTCTGGAATGTATCAATGTTGAAGCTCCTTCATGGTCTGTTAAGGATTTTTTTTGTCAGCAACAGTGGTGCTGAGAGATTTAAGTTGAAACAAGTGATACGATGATGGCACCTGGTTATGGGCTCTGTTCTTTTGACTTAATATGAGACCACTTGATGTGGATATGACATTGAGTGCACTGCCTGCATTGTTTGTGTCCCCGGTGACCAGCTGATGGTAGAGGAGAACGTCAGCTTAATTGTGAAATCCGGCACACAATCCTGATTCTGCCCACAAATGTTGTTTTGTGTGGAAGTGGGTGGCAAATTAGAAAAAAAGAAGCACTGAAAGCCATGAGTGTTGAACAGCAAATAAGAATTCATGCTCCAGTGTAGAGTTGTCTTTGATTATGGTAGTGGCTATAGAGTTTTTGTGCTACACCTTTTGTTGGTCGGTTTCTGTAGAGTGCTATCTACCTATTAGGTATGGGTTCATAAAGGATGGCTGGGGAATTTTCTCACATCCAAGTTTCTATGAAAAAGAAAAGGTTAGACCTGGAGTCACCTAGTAAATCAAATATATGGGTTCCATTTTTTCAAAATGATCTAATGTTAAGATTCATGGCAAATGTTTGTAGGGGCAACAAGAAGGTTTTGGGATCCTAGCTGGTTTTTGCTGTGTTGGTAGTTGCCCTTGATGTAGTGGCTGCAGAGGGCAGGAGCATGGACTCTGTATCTTGTGCTTTGAGCTGTTGGGTGGTGTAGATTATTTAACTGTTTACTTGAGCTGGCTGGTTTAGGTGTGCTCTGAGTGAGCAGAGATTGTCACATGACTATTCAGGTAGTTGCTCAGGATTTTTCTAATAAGACTTTGATGTTGGGGCCACGAGTTTGCATTCTATCGAAGGCTAATGCTTTTCTCTGAGAATTTCCTGAGGGACAGATGTCTTAGCAATGTTGTATCTGTTAGCTGAGGTGCTAGATGATCCATTGCACATAGGTTGTTTATACATTAGGAATGCATTAACATAGGTGTATTGTGTATCCTTGTATTTGTATCCGCCTAATAGCTACAATGTCATGTGGATACCACTTTCAATGTGTGTTAGCCCTGACACTACTTTTGGAGAGGTGTTCTTTATATCCTGAGTTCCTCAATAAAGATGATTGCACTGCATTTTGTATCTAGTGGTATTGAAGGACATGTCTTGACCTCTGCGTATTTAAGGATCAACAGTACTAGTAGAAAAATGTATTTACTGATCTAAGAGTTAAAGTAGAGACAAATACTTGTGAAGAACCTCTAATGGATTTACCAATAGGTATTCTAATAGTCTGCCATACATTTACAAATAACTGTCATGCCTAAACAACAGAATTTTGCCTGTTGACAAGTGTGCTTAACTGATCACCTGCAGATCAGGCTCCAATGGTACTGTTCTACTTCAATACCACTGCCTAAAAAGATGTGAATAAGTGACTTACATTTTTTCAAAGTGAGAGGGGACACAAAGGGGTGCCAGTGCCTCCAATGTTAGAAGAAGGTGTTTGTGAAGATGTCCTGCAATAGCAGATAGTTGCTGTGAGCATTGCAAAACTAATACATAAAATGGTTGTTAGACTTGTCATCTGTAAGGTGGGTTTCCACCAACATTTTATCTGCTTATTTTCACTTTTTCTGTATCCTTTGTTGGCCTTAGGACTGAGCATTTTTCCACTGCTAATCAGTGCTAAAGTGCATGTGCTTCTCCCCTAACCATGATAATATTTGTGTAAACCTGTTTGGCATATTTAGTTTCCCTGTTTAGTTTAGCATCTGTGCACTTCAAAGGCATGTCTTTGAAGTCTCCCCTACTTCAAAGGCACAACTGGGTATAAGTGCTGGACCTCAGACACTACCACTTGAGTACACTTCTGTTCCTGTGAATACTCTGCCAGGAAGAAGGACTACTGTGCTTCTGAAGGACTGCCACTCTGCTGAACTGCTGCTTTGGGAGAATTGCTGTCCTCCTTGCCTGGATGAGAAGGATTGGACCTGCATCACCTGATCCCAGATCCAAGAGTAACTCTAAGAGCTGGTTAGCTGGCATCCTGATCTGAAGCCTCAGGGACATGACAAGCTTCCAACAAACTTGCATCTGCACCTGGACTCTGCCAACTGTGAGTCTACCCTACCAAGTGGGGACAACCCAGTCCTAGACCCTTGGAAGTGGGCCTAAGGTGCTTCCCAGTGGACCAGACACATCTTCCCTGCTGAGCGGCGCATCCCCGAGCCAAACTGATGCATCTTCTTGGATGAGTGCCGCATCCTCGAGCAGAACCAATGCATGGCCATTGCTGTGTGGATTGGGCCAGGCGCAAAAGGTCCACATCGCCCCCTTGCAGTATTCGGAACCGGCACATGGCTGATGGAGCAGCGGATCTCAGACGCAGGTTCTAGCATTTCTTGTCGACGGCAACTCGATGACGATGCTGGCCTCCTATCACAGCCTTACAACTCCTCGCAACCGACGCATAGTCAGCTGCTCGGCGCATTCTCGATGTACGCTCTTTGCATTGCGAGCCCGGTCTACAGGATCCTCGACGATGACACACCGCTCCGCAGCCAGTTTTGAGGGCCTAACTGGATCCCTTTAGATGGCCTGCACTTCATCGTGGTCAGCCTGAACTTCTGACTTTGTACCGGTCCAGTGCAACCAAATATACCTTGTTGGTGCTTTGTGCTTTTTGGTGCTATTTTACCTTAACACACTTTTATTCACAGTCTCTGGTTTCCCTGGATGAATATTTATCATTTTAGCCTTGTTTAATTTATTAAAATATATTATATTTTTCTAGAAACTGGTGAGGGGTCTTTTTGTGTACCATTTTCACAGTTTTTATTGTTTGAAGTGTTGCACAAATACTTTACACATTGTCTTCAAGTTAAGCCTGACTGCTCTGTGCCAAGCTGCCACGGGGTGAGCACAGGTTAATTTGGGGTTTGCTTGTGTCTGACTAGGATTGTGGTTGCTGCTTGCCCAGGGCTCGTAACCCAGACAACCAAGAACCCAATTTATAACAGGGTCTTCAGATGTATTTCTTTTTGTGGCATTCTAGGAAGTCTTGGTAAGGTGTCCATTATCATTTCCACGCAGGATTTACTTCAAGACAATTAGCAAGAGGGTTTATTTCCATGATACTTGCCCTGATTGCTTGGCTTGTAGTGTGAGGTGGATGTCTTTAGTTATTAATTTCCCATTGCCTGTGTTTTCTTGTGATCGTGAGGCAATCTCGTCTTCACTAAGATAATTTTGTCCTAAAGGCTACCTCATGTGAGTTCCTGCCCCTCTCTGATTTATGCAGAGCAATGTGTGGGTGGCCATTGAGCTTTAGTGGTTGCACAGGGCTCACTTCCACTTTGCAATGATTGTCATAAGGGGCTTACATTTTGAGCGTCAGGGTATGAATGCAGAAACATGTACAAAGGGTGTAAAGTGTGATGGGACATGTGGCTCTAACCTTGAAATTGCCTGCATCAGAGAAAAAGATAGACTGCAGTTCACATTCCAGGCATTGGTTGCTCATTCTGTAGTTTTTTTAAGTACAATGAATGCAGTGGAATATGTCATGCTGATTTTATTATTGTTAGAAACCACTGCAGTTTCTCTTTTACGTTCTTCTTATATCTTTGAACTCTTAGAACGTACCCTGATGTTTTTCTTAATGCATAATAAACACTGCTTCACAAATAGAGTAAAATTGTCAACCACCGAACACTCTGAATCCTACAAACAGGCCCTGAACACTCACACATCCACACTCACAACTGCAAAATTCTATTTTCAGGATACAACATCCTCAATGTGCCTCAACCTCTTGCTCACACCATCAAAAGTCCTCTTTCTCCTCCTCGCACACCAGCTTTATCCCTCTCAAGTGAAACATTTGCTTCTAACTTCTCTTCTAAGTTCTCAGGCATTAGAACTAACCTGGCAATATTTGTAATTATGTAATTAAGTGCACACAATTGGAGTAGCTTCATTTTGGCTCCATCCTTTTTCATTTGGTTAGGCCGCATATAAACGTACATTGGCCTTATGTACTCATGTGGTGCAATACTACAGGGTGGATGTGGTGTACTAAAGGTCTAGAGGGTGCATCTTTGTGTGTTTTGATAATTATATGTGTGCATATTAACATTTGTGTTTCCTTTCCAGACACTTCTGGACTGCTGATACTAAATCTTCCATAGGCTTAGATTGTAATTGTAAGGTGGTACGCTAAAATGCATTCAATGCAGTGCATTTGCCAGAGATTAATGATTATATAAATTGTGATGAGAATGTCATGTTTGCTTAGAAATTATATGTATTAGTCATTTATCCACATCTAAGAGTACAGCATGATATAACTTTATTCATTATTAAAGATTTAATTTATTGGATTATATGTAGGTTGTAGAACCAATGTGCTTTAAGGAGAAAATGTTAAATTAAGCTGATTGTGGGCCTTAAGCTTACAGTCGAGATAGTTAATACTAACGTGAAGATTGTTTTTCTGCATGTTTTTCTCCTTTGCAGGTGCAAACTAAGGCATTTGTTAGTTAGTGAAAGGCACATTGCATTTCAGAGATAGATCGTGAGGCAAGGAAGAGTTGGCATAGTCAAATGTTTTAATACAAGTAACAAAGGGAGTGATACCAGCTAGTACTATCAGCCGAAAGGAGGAACCCAAGGACTCTTTGGAAGCGAACACTGGAATAGTGTTCAATGCGCCAAGTTCTTTTCTGGGAACTGGAAAACATATTATGATATGGATGAAGGCATGCTTTATCAAATGTTCTTTGTGCATTTAAATTAGTAAACCAACCGTGGGTTTTAGTTAGATTTCCCTTAGAAGTGGAGAGGTACAGTCCTCTCTTGACATCTCTGATTGTGTGGCTTCATTCTATATATGACTTCTTACTTATTGAACTCCTACAGTGGTTCGGAGGAAGACACCTTTCTTGCTATCCGGCTTCAATAGGGTTTTCCCTATTCATTGAATACGGTTTATTAGATGCTGTAAATCTTTTCCATGTATTGGGAGTATATCGGAATTATAAGTCCAGTCAATTCAATAAAACTTTATTCTGATGCATTCTATCATCCTTAAAAGTATATAAATACAACATAAAATGACAATCATAGCAGCACAGACATTGCACATGTTAAAACAATAATATAGCACATATCTTAAAACAATATAGACCTGCGTGCACGTACAGCAGTTTTTAAAATGGACCCAACATACAGAAAAGCTTCTTCATTTGTGAGCGGCAATAGATATAATAGTAGGTCTGCATTGACCAATATCATAACAATATTTATTTAAAAATGAGATTAAGAAAATTCTTGTATACTTAGAATTAAGTTTACAGAAAAACATAAAATTAAGCATAGATTGGTCAACACAATGACAGAGCTTGGTTTCCAGATTTTGTACATAGCCTACGGGAAAGCAATGCAAATATTTAATAGTACCAGATCTGAGGCAAAAAAGCAAGGAGCATTCTCAGTGAGTACGAGCAAACTTGGTGTATTTAATAGTGCAGTCAGATTCCCACAAATAAAGATATTGAGCGACACTAGTCTTCCCCTCCATGTCCCTCAAAAGCTTTGATTCCTCATGGTCATAAATTGTATTGGCCACAGCTTTCTTATTTACACCCTCACATTTTAGATGGTCAGTAAACACAGTTTTCATCCCGGCTTTCTTAAGTTCATTCTTTACAAATGCAAGCAAAGGATTTGATAATCCTTTATCTAAGGAGAGACAGTCCCTTATTATCTCCTTAGTTAATATAGCCTTGGAATAACGCAAAATGGCAAGCCATAGCAAGATGGGTGACGAACTAATCAAATCTGCTGTATAGGGAAGCCCAAGTTGCTTGTGGCAAATAAAATGCGTGGCTGAAATTGGAACCGATAAAAGTGTTCTGCAAAACCTGTTTCCTTCACGCTGTATGGCCATACAATTAGAATCACCCACACCTCGGTTCCATACCTGGCAATGGGTAGACATTGCAAACTATATATTTGTAGCAATGTAAAAATACCCCCACCCCCTTTAGGTTGTGGAAGACTAAGTAACGACCCATTAGCCAAATCTAGTATTGTGAAGGGCAATATTAGAGGACCAGGATCCCTGGGAAGAAAAAATAATGCCCAAATAAGGATAATTATTAATACTGCTCAGGCGATGGGTGCTCAAAAGATATATTCGTGAAAGAATCACACTTAGGGCTACAGGACATAATATGAGATTTTGTAAAATGAGTCTGGAGATCAATGGAAGACATGACATCAACAAAATCATGAACCTGCAGGCACAATACCCTGGGGGTGCGTGATATAAGCACTGCATCATCCGTATAGAGGAGCATAGGGAGCGGTCTGCCTTTTATAACAAGTATATCAGGGTTGGCCTGTATTAAATGAGAGTGTAAATCATTAACATAAAGAATGAATAGCAGAGGGTCTCATTCCACAGTAAATTCCAATTTTCCCAGACACCTCGTCATGTGTGCTAATATGAATCCTGACCCTCATATTCGTATGCAGATAAGCAAGAAAATTAACTAAAACTATGTCCAAATCTCGTGCCGCAAGTAGATGCCATAATGTGGCCTGATTCACACAATCAAATGCTGACGAGAGGTCCATGAATGCTACATTCGCCACCGTGTGTTTTCCTAGGACTACATTTACATTGAGACACTACTCAATGGTTCCTACTTTGTACCTAAACCTGTATTGGCAGTGATGTAGACTCATCTGGCACCCAAGGCATAATCCTGTTATAGATAATTCTGCCAAGTATCTTTGCAGTAGTATCAGTAAGTGATATTGGCCAATAGCAGCCGAGGATGAACAATCCTCTTTTTAAAAAATAGGGACTTCGGGGCAGAACCTGGGCCACACTTGGGTTTGCCATTGCAAAACGGAATATTGCCAGATTGTGGGGGGCGGTGGGGCCACCAAGGATTAGTTCCTGGAAAACAGACATGGACTGGTGCATGCTCCAGGAAAAGACAGTCTACGTGGCCAGGGGCTGCCCACAGAAATGGGTGGACATTTGTCCGGTTGGAATGACTAAAGGGGTCATATCTGCAAACCCCCCACGATGGTCAGGGTTGACGACCCACGCGTGCGATTAAATGTGTGATGCTATCCTGTATCTTGTAAGGCTTGAAGTCCTATGATCTCCTGTACCTGCCTTGGCACCCTTATGATACGATTGTAAGTCTTTTATTGTATGCAGCGATGTACACCGCTTTTCTTTTCCACAGTTAATAAAAAGATATTAAAAAATAAAATAGAGACTATCATAGAAATACCCCGAGTATCAGGAATAGCAGAATAGGCGAGATTGTTAAAAACATTTGTGAGCAAGGGAGCTCATAGAATGGTATTACTTTTAATGAGATCGATGGGGACCCCATTGGGGCTGGTGCTTTGCCACCCACACATTTACTGACAGCCTCCTCTACTACCTCTAAAGTTGTCTAAAAGCAAGATACTAAGCAGTAATCTGTAGTAAAGTAAACAGGAGATAAGGGTGTTGCATATGTTGTGCTAATGTACCTCCCAGGTACTGATGACAATATGACAAGAAATTGTGGTAGATGGTCTATTGATACGCTTTAAATCGGCCACGGAGGTCCAGAATGACTCGCTGTTACCCAGTTGTGAGGCATGAGCTAGCGCTTCCCACTGTGTCGTAACAACCTCTTGCTGTCGTCTAGCAGTGGTTATTTTGGATTGCTTACGCAAAACAGCCACTAAGGCAAAACCCCTAGGATTAAAAAGTAGTGCTAGCTAAAGAGCCCGATTTGCGGCGGAACAGTCAGAGTTGAATCATCTGGGAGTATCAGACATAGGCTTAGCAGGTTTAAGGAGTGCCTTCCTAATCCCTGAGCAAAGGTTAGTGAAAGCTTCCACCACCTACGAGCAATGAACCTCCACTGTCAGCCACAAATGTACAGCTCCAGGTTAGCTTCAATTATCTCTTTTAAAGTTTGAATTTGAATAGCGTCACACAATCAGGACACCAATCTCAGATTGTCGGTGATAGATTCCTGCCTAAACTTTCCCTTGAGAAGCAGTGAGAGAGTGGCCAATATGGTTTTTGTGTACAATAGAATGAAAAGGTCACCATACCATGAGAAAATAGGTCTGCTAGATTACAGGTAAAAAGTACATAGTCTATAGGTGATGGTCTGCCATCTCCCTTAAAAGTGGGACCGCACAGCTGAACAAGTCAGAAATAGCCAGCAAGTTTACCAGATAACATGGGGCAAGAAAAGAAACAAATTCTGCACTGCGAGGGTCAAGACTAACATATGAACAGGGTTCAGAATGTAGGTCCTCATAATTAGTAGGCAGTCACACATTAAAATCACCAGCCAAACTGAGATACAGCGTATGCCCTAAGTAGGCCAGGCCATCTGCTATTTCGGAAATGGATTTAAATAATGGGGGGAATATAGTATTTTGAGTATCACTAAAATAATTATTATAAAAATTCACAATATGCAGAGTCAAAGCTATTTTACCTACTATGATTTGAAAGCTGTAATCAATATACTTTTGGGTTGTGAAATGCCCACCTAGAGCAGTAATCACCCAGGTTTCCAACCCTCTGATGCACACCCACTGCATGATGGGGTAGCATAGACACTAAAACAATGTAATCCATCCACATATACAGGCAATGTGTCCCATGTTTCTTCAAACAAAATAGTATCATATCCCCGAATAAAGTGAAGCCAAGCCAGCAATTCAGTCTTAGTCCAAAGACAGGCCATATTCCAGTTTAGTATTTTAAGGGACTCAGTACCCTTATCCATAGTATTACTTTTGGCCCTATCGGAAGTCCCTGAGTTGGACCCAGCTCTGGGGCTTGCTGGACCGACGATACGTGCATCTAAAAAGGAATGTTTTGACGCCCCATCTTCAGTCTCTGTAAAGGGGTTAATATTCCTAAAAGGCTCCCCAGGCACGCCATTCCTAGTGGAAGCCTGAATGGTTGTTGGGGCTCACTTTCAGAGTCAGTTTACCTTCTTCAAATCACTGAGAGTGGAAAAAATATTAGCACAAGGGACATCACAAGAAGTACTTGAATCCTGAGACTAGGGAAGCAGGAAAGGGGCTGCTGGTCTATAAAAGAATCCCAGTGGAAGAGTTACAACCTCAGCATCAATTGGGCTATGGGATTCCTTTGTGCTTAGTATATCACAAACACAAGCAGGCCTTCAAAAATGTATGACAATACAATCCCTGTGTTACATTTCACTGAGTGACCAAACAAACCAACCCACCTCACCATAATTATCTAGCTGGGTCCACAGGCAAAAAGCGCTTGTGCATGTATAACCAATGAACCCCCTTATTCCTAAGTTGATCCCAGGACTCCTGTTGACAGTTTTTTAGGGATGGGACCCTAGCCAGAATTAGCACATAAGGGAATGACAAACGTAGGAGGCTCAGAGTTATTTCACATGGGCAACAATAGAGCTACGAACGGGTATGTGAATTGGATTGGATGGACCGGGATAAAAAACTGATTGACATGGAGCACCTAGTTTAATTTAGTTTAGTTTATTGTAGAGAGCATGGCTGCCCGGAGGCTTCCCAGCGCAAGTGGAGAGTTGTGTATTGAGAACGAAACCCATTAGTGGTTTAAAGAAAGCAGCCAGGTTTTGAGTTTTTTCTTAAATGCAAGTTCCTTTTGCAATGATCTTAGGTCAGTGGGAGCTCTTTCCACAGTTTTTGAATCCGATGTGCAAAGGATCTTCCTCCCCATCTTGATCTTTTGATTCTGGTTGTGCGAAGGAGGTGTAGATGGGAGGATCTTAGTATTCTAGTGGGAGCGTGGTTGGATAACAAGTTTCTGAGTTTTTTAGGGCGTTTGATATTTATTGCCATGTGAGTGAAGCATAAGGATTTGAACTTGTCTCTTGCGACAACTGGCAGCCAATGGAGTTGTTTAAGGGATTCTCTAACAGAACGTAACTGGGGAGCTTGAGAAGGACCCTCGTTGCCCCGTTCTGCACAACCTGAAGTCTCTTTAACACATATTTTGGTGAGCCTAGGTAGAGGGAGTTGCCATAGTCCAAGCGCGAGACTGCATGACAGTTTTTCTTAGCTGCTCTGGAATGGGGGCCCCGGCCAATATGTTTCTGAGCATTCTTAAGAGACGGAGCAGGTTCCATACAGCTTGTTTGCCTGATGGTTCATTGCAAAGGGACTATCCATCCAGATACCTAGCTTATTTATAACTGGTTTGGGGTCAGGCGGAATACTCATACAAGAAGGCCAACTATACGGCGGCCTGGGTATGGCCATGTTGCCTAGTATCATTAGTTCTGTCTGTGATGGAATTAACCCCAATCCGTCCTCCACCCAAAGAATTCAGAGAGTGCCCATTAGTGCCCACAGCAGTCACAGTTGCATTCCGTATACCATCCTGAGAAGAAACATTAATAGGTTACTCACAAACTGTTGGTCAGATGCCACTGTGTTGCTACCTTTATCACTAGTGATCATAGGGGGTACACAGTACACAGTTCGGAACTCTGCCTAGGGGACCCTTGAGCTGTTCCAAATGCTCAATTGGAGGCTTACGTTTCTCATCAAGGATATTACTAACCCTCACACCAAAGATTTAGATACAGGGGAATCAAGTCACAAAAAGCCATCAGTCTGAGAAGCTGTAGATTGTTTTGAAGAGACTGAGATTCTGATTTGGGCTGTAATGCAGTCAGAGGCTGAATCCAAGAAAGTAATTGTTTGTTATTAGAAGGGGTGCATGAGGGCTGTTTCTGCTCCACAGCCGCTGGTCTTCACAGTTCTCTTATACTCTTAACAGAAGTGGCGGAAGCAGCCTACAAAGGAGAAGAGTCAGCAATAACATCCAAACCAGAACAATTATTGGGACAAACAGTTTCCCACTGGTACTTAGCCAAGTTCTCAAGCATAAGGCTATTTACTGGCTTATCTCCATTTCCAGACAGAATATGACTCTTTTTTCCGCTTGCCGTCCCCCCGCATGTTGTCACAATGCGCTTGTTATACTGACCGCTTTGTAACAACGTATACCATTAACCCGAAGCGCCCCCCTTGCGGATGGGGGCGCTGGATGTTGGAATAGTATAATTTACTATTCCAACTCCAGTCTGTGCGTACAGGAGGGAAGGTGTTGGATTTTAAATCCAACACCTTCTCCCCCCTCCGCAAGTCGTTGTAACGTCTTGCGGAGTAATGGTATGCGTTGTTACAATGCGGTCGTTGTAACAACCGCGTTGTAACAACATGCAGGGTGACGGATTCGTAATAAGAGCTGTTTACCTTACAGACACCGCCAGTAACACTCCATGGTCCAGAGTCAGTCTGCGCTCTGCCAGTTCAATCTCCTTTGTGACAATCCAGACAACCATTTCCAACATGCTTTCGATAGACTCAGAGAGGTGTGCGGTAACAGTTATCTCATCAACCGTGAGCTTCCTCATTGTGGTTACAGTGGATACATAAAAAAACTTCTCACCTTTCCCAATAAGATACTTGTTGAGTGAACAAGATTGAGGGTTCCTTCAGGTCGCAAATCAAAGAGGGATGGAGCCCAGGGCAGTATTGGCCGACCGCTGACAGACGCAGATGGGCCTACTGTTACAATGAAGAAGGAAGCGATGACAAGTCGTGTAGAATAGGATCACAGCTTTATTAGATGTTAGTCAGATCCATTAAAGTGCCCCACCAGGAGCAGGCTCTCCACTGCTCAGCCCATCCACACCAACTGACACACTCTTCCAATCCAAACACAATCAACATTCCATCTGACCTCATCACTGGCTGAGCAGCAGAGAGAGAAGCTCTGTAGGTAGGGTGCATTAAGTAAAAGGTACATTACAACACATCCCCCCCTTTATAATGATAGAAAACAAACAACACATATGAAGATGATAAAACACACGTTCCAGCAAAATAGGATGCAGTAACAACAAAATTATACAACATCCCCTTGCTATAATGATCATAACAACAAATGCATGAAAGTTGCCAAACATACAAATGAGGACAAAGGAAGATGCATGAGATAACTCAGATACTACACCCATCTCCCCTTCATAATGATCGTAAACAACAAGAATGCAAGTTAAATAAAAACATCCTTCAAAACCAGTGGAAACTATCCACATAACTCACGTCCCAAACTACGGGTACAATAATGAGTAGCCAAATGCACCACAAACTAAAGCACAAAACAGTGGCAGAAGAGGGATCTACAACCCTCAACTGAACAAACCAGAGAAAGAACCAGGTCTACCCAAAAGAGATGGAATTAGACACAGCCCCAAACCAAAACAGGGTAAAAAAAAAAAAAAAATACTCAAAAACCAATATGGGTATCCTTTAACCCAAAGCAACCATTATTATGGCCTGCTAAAACCCAAAGCAAATGAATTATTAGAATCACCAAACTCAACGTGCACAACCAAATTGCACAGTCCAAACACCTACTAGAGGCATTAACCACATACAGGGTAACAGCAAAACCAAATAGGAGAAGCTACACAAAAGGTAAACTTCCCACGTGTGCACCCGTAACACACAGTCCGAAAAACACTCTACGTGCGTAACAATAACGCACAGTCCAAAAACATAAATCAAACGAGGGTATCCCTTAACCCAAAATACAGTCAACATTTCCTTTGGGAACTAAAAATCCAAAACAAACATAATATAGGTATCCCATAACCCAATGACAATCTAGGGTATCCTTAAACTACCAAAACACTCTCGCACATACTATGGGTATTCTTAAACTAAAACATTCCCCAGGGTAATTCACATCACCACTTCTCATACCCAAAGAACATCATAACAGCACAACCACAATAGAATAGCAAAATACTTAGACTAAGTCAAAATTGGCTAAAATAATAAATGAGTAAGCTCTCCCCCAACCCACAGCATGAATTTACCTCTACAACTTAAAAATGAGAAACCCAGACCAGGCTTGCAGGCAGCATTTCATTAGTTAAAGTTACACAAGTGCCCACAGATCGACTAGTAAGATAAAATCACAAAAAAACGTTGCAGATAGTGAAAGTCATATACAGAGTTCACCTCACAGTTCAGCTCACATCAGCCAAACCGGAGCCGTCACCAGAGTTGGGTCGTTTTTTCCTTTCACCAACAGTCTGCTTTTTTCAGGCATAAATTATCGCATTGTCTGGTGAGTTTATCTCGTTTTTTTCCGAACACACGATGTCAGCACGCAGCGTACGTCATGCCGGGAGGCTCTCAGCACGTCAGGGCAGCAAAATGCCTTCAGGCAGTCACAAAGACAATAACGTCAGAAGAAGAAATCCAACGAAGACATCACAGCGGCGCTCGAGGCACAGCAGGTAGAATCGTTCTATGACGTGAGAAGTTCACCAACACTCCCTAAAGATTCTGTGACGTAATCAGTCACAAACAGAGACGGTAGGGGAAAGATGACTCCAGACGGCAAACTTCAACTGTCACACAGGAGCCAGACGAGAGAACCGGTGCAGTCGAAGGCAGGACGAGCAGGGAAGCAGGTAACACATTGTTTTCACGAAGGCTAAACGAAAATTACATTGTAGAATGCGGTAGAAAACACATCAGCACCAACCAGTGGCTGAAATGAAGTACTTCCCTGCCGAGGCTCGATTTTTTTTCAGCTGATTCACTTTAAATATCGCACACAGAAGCTCGATTATGGATCGGCACCACACAGCGACTGGTACACATCCTTCAATTTACAAGGATGCTCGAAAGTCCTCGAACCACTTCCCAGCTGAAACAAAACTTCAGAATTCATGCCAAAACTTTCCCAAATCTGTAATTAAATAGTTCAATACTGGGAACTGAGAGTCAGCTGAAAGCCACTCATAATCATTTGAAACTGGCAGATTTCAATTCAGGGCGACCGTTGACAGGGTCACTGGTGGGGCATTAGGGTGCCTAGTTTCATCAAATCCATATGTTTAAGTTCACTTACTTGAGTCTTTTAAGTCCAATAATTTCCAAACAGTAGGAAATTTCTTAAATTTCTTACTTCTTCAAAAACAGCTTCATTTACTTCAGTCTTAAAAGTCAATCCATCCACGGTAGCTCCGTGGGTTCTTTGAATCATCGCCAGTGTTACAATGAAGAAGGAAGCGATGACAAGTCGTGTAGAATAGAATCACAGCTTTATTAGATGTTAGTCAGATCCATTAAAGTGCCCCACCAGGAGCAGGCTCTCCACTGCTCAGCCCATCCACACCAACTGACACACTCTTCCAATCCAAACACAATCAACATTCCATCTGACCTCATCACTGGCTGAGCAGCAGAGAGAGAAGCTCTGTAGGGAGGGTGCATTAAGTAAAAGGTACATTACAACACCTACCTTTTGTTTGACTTTGCCGAGCGCTTGAATTACTGGTTAATGGATGCAGATGCAGGTACCAGCGGGAATTTTGGGACTTGTGGTCCCATGCAACTGTCAACTAGTGCGTCCAGTGTAAAAAGAGGTTGCTGCCGCCTCAAACAACTCCATCAGGCTGGCCCTTGTAGGCACAATCTTGTGGTAACAGCCCCCAACAGAGCAGGACAGTGACTCGCTTTTCAAGCGCTTGAATTACCGGTGAATGGATGCAGGTGCGGACTTCAGCAGGGATTGTTGGACTTGTGGTCTCCTGCAGCTGTCAGCAGCAGTGGCTCCCCTGCAACACTCAGAGTGCATCTGCAGTGCATCTGCAGTGTAATAAGAGGTATCTGCCCCCACAAAGAACTCCGTCAGCTGGCCCAAGTTAAGCACAATCTTGTGGTAACAGCTAGTTATCTAACTTCTATAGAGGTTCGGATACTGACACCTTTCTTGCTACCTGGCTTCAAAAAGGGTTTCCCTATTCATAGATTAGAGTAGGGTTTATTAGATGTCGCAAATATTTTCAATGTCTGGAGAGAAGGATCGGAATTATTTATCCAGTCATCAAGTTCTTTTTCTCATATTTTGTATTGCTGCTACTGAGATACTTATATGTTCTTTACTGTTTAGGACCACAATTGTTAGACGTTTTGGATTACCTTTGATTATTGAGATTCATTTATATTAGTTTGGCTTTGAGTTTGTAATAAACCTTTTAGCTTCAAGCCACTGATTCTGACTTTTATTGTGTGTTCCTAATGATCACCCTGTACCACAAGATTTAAACTGTTGGTAACCCCTCTTCCTCTCAGGCTACTAAAAAAGGACCATTGAGCAGAGTTCAAATTGAAGAAACATCTGAGAGGATTCTCACAAGTATTCTTGCCATTAGGGTGGTTGTCTTCTGTCAGACAAGGGTGGGTGCATCAGAGCAGCCTAGCATACTAATATAAGACAAGACAATGACAGAAATACTCACAGCTTTGAATATATGATGTTACAACGCAAACAATTACAACGCATGCTTTTACAACGAGGTTTTTACTTTGCAATCACCATTACATTGCATGATTTTACAACACATGACATTACAATGCATTTTTTAAAACTACCATTAAAACACATTCCATTACAACGCATACCATTAAAGTGCATAAAATTACAACACATAAAACTCTTAGGGTAAGTGTTGGATAATGTAGGGGTAAAAAATACTATTCCCACTCCATAGGGTGCAACAGTAGAGTATGTATTGGATAGGGCAGGTGTAAAAATTACTATTCCAATCTACCCCAAAACCCATACCCATCCTAAAACTAAAAAATCTCCATCACATACCTTATAATGCATTGTATTGGCATGCATTGTAATGGTATGCGTTGTAATGGCATGCTTTGTAGTGACATGCATTGTAATGGCATGTGTTGTAATGGCATGCAATGTAAAGGCAGTTGCGTTCTAACAGCTGCATTGTAAAAGCAGTGCAATGTAATGACTGCGTTTTAATGGATGTTTCCCACAGCTTCTATCTCATCCAAAATTACTTTTAGTGACTTTACTTTTTCAATCCCACTTGTTCGGTTTTCTGAAGACGCAATATGGAGGAGCTCTTGTCTTGCTCTGCCACGGATCACGCTGTTTTGGAGGCGCCTCTGAATCATTCAATCAGTCAGTATTTATAGAACCCCTCTGTCACCCTGGGGGGTATCTGACTAAAAGTTAATAAACAGAACTGCACCAAAAATGACAAAAAATCTAATAAGGGAAACCAAATTTCCTTTTTTTTGAAGATGTAAGTAGAAATAGCGCTAAGATGCACAAATTGCCGCAGACAGTTAATGATCGCGTTGGATCCGAATCTATGGGCAAATAAAAACGGATCGCAATGGGGCGCACTTAGGATACACCAATCAGGTAAATCCTTTAGGATGCATTCCACCACAGGAGTACACTTATAAAGCCTCCCAGGACATCATGGGAGGCACTTACAGGACACGTGGTCTGCCCAGTCAGCTGGGCAGTTTCAGTTAAAGGCCTCATGTATCTTGTTGTGTCCCTGTAGCTTTAAAAGGAGGTCAGCATTATGGCCCTTGGAGTCCACTTCTTAGTCCTGGGTACAAGATGGAGAGCAGGTCCTCTCTTAAGGGCTCTTTTTAGGTCACAGACAGCGGTGGCCGCCATAAACAAAGGATGGTGGGGTCGCGCAGGACTTTTTGCCACAGGCTCCCTCCAGCATCACCTCCCGTTGCACCACCTCTCCTCTTCCTGCCTGGTCCCAGCAGCCCCTAGGACAGACTCCCTGTGCAATCCCCGCACTACAGAGCATCTCAGGGATTGGTTTGAGTGGGTAGGAAAGACATCCTGTTCAGACCAGGGAGTCTGTGGGGGTTTCTGCAGCCTGGCCGGAGAAAACCTAAGTGCGCATGTGTGTTTTATTCAGCCTGAGATGGCTGGCCAAACACACATGAGCACTTAGGGAGTGGGGTGCACTAGCACTGCTCCCCCCCTCCCCCTCCCATGCATCAGCCCGCCCCTGCCAACACTGCTGGCTAAGAGCCAGCAAATGTAAAATAAAACAAAACATAATTTTATTTTACATTTGAGGGATCCGAGCCAGGCAGTGAGGCGACGCTCCTTTGCCATTGCGGAGGAGCTGCCACTGCCACTGCCACTGGTCCAGTTCTGTTCTATTCTTCCAGGGGTCCAGAAGTGATTTAAAGTGGGTTCCAGGAGGTGTCACATTTTATGTATGGCATGAGTTAGTGGGTGAGAATGACCCCTAAGACCTTACCCAATGGAGTAATGGTTCCCAGGGCTGACTCCGCCCACTTTGGAAGTTTATAACTGGCCCAAGTCTTTGGCCTCACTATCATTGAGCTCGGAGGGCTGTAAATATGTGTGGGGAGTGTACCACAGTAATCCTGGTGTCCTCCCACATTGATCAATGAAATCCAGTTTTAGGCAGTTCTTGTACCCCAACAAACTCAGAGGCAGAAGTCTGGTAAAAGCAAAGATGAGCTTTCAGTAACCAGGCAGATAATACACACAAAGTGTTTTGGCATTCTGTTTCTTTCCTTTGTAGTGTACACCAAATGTTATATGTTAACCCAGCAGACCTGTCAAACGAACTCTGACACTGTATTGTCTAAGAGAGTTGTGCTTAGATTGGGGCCTGAATGACTTACAGAACAATAGAAGGACAGGTGAGGGCTTTTTAAAGTACATACAAGCGAGATTAAACACACCAGCAAACCGGTCAAACAGAATGTGACATTCAAGCAGGACTTGTGATGGAGCAAGGTTTCGTACGTAAAGAGACTTGCTCGGATTCAATCCTCTTGATATAACAAAATGCATTAATAAACATGTTTCGTATTACTAATAATGCACCACATGACATTTCTAGTATCTAGGGGAAGCTTTCCTATGTGCTTGTACTAACCGTAACTCGAGTGACCTAAAATGGCCGCCGCAATGTGGGAACTTTTCTGCGCATGCATCTGTCACACTCACGTGACATGACGTACTCTCCGCTTTGGTAGGAAAACTTTGCTTCTGCGCACTAGAACTAAAGATGGCTGCTTTATGTTTCACATGCTAACGCTTGCACTGCTGCTTGTACTAAACCCTGTTTGTTCTGCCTAATAACTACTGCTATAGTTAAAATAAAGTAATGGGAATAGAATAGAGATAAGTGGTATACAGTGCATTCATTTATTTGTTCTAAAACTGTTTCTCTTTGACTTTGCTATTAGCTTGTATTTGGGCCTGATGTAACCTAGCTGCACACCATCTTCAAAATCCTGCGCCTGCGCAGAAGAATCCAAGAGTCCACAAGTCATGGCATTGAACCTGTGCCAGTGACTGTCTTGCCTGAAGATGCGCCTGGGAAACTCACCCCTCGACCTCTTGAGAGGAAGGTAAAACTGAACATTTTACATACAATGTATTTATTATTGAAACATCCATTGTCAGGTGGGATAAAAGTGCATGGGAAAATAAAATTATGGGAGGGAACATTGATTTAAATATTTGAATGAAATGATCTCATAACTGGTATGGTGTGATGACCTCTCCTCGCTTTTCACCAATCAAGTTGAGGGAACACATGAACTTGCAACATTGGGGGGTAGTACACTGCCCTGAAAAATGGTATATCTAAGGTAGGCTTAGCTAGTTAGTTTGTCCGACTTGTCTGAATAGCTGACTTATCACTGACCCAACGCACTCAATAGGCGATCGAGAGCAGAGGTGCTGGCGGAGCACTCTGTCAGAAGAATCGATAACCCAATCGGGGTTTGAGGGAGAGGAATTTGATAACCCATTCGGGGTTCTGGGAAGAAAAGAGTTTGATAACCCAATCGGGGTCCAACTGTTAGTTGCAGAGAGGAGTGTGACACTGGCGTTGCACTTTAGCTGTGGGTGCCGGTCCTGACCTGCGGTGGTCATGCCCTGATCCAATTTGGTCCGTACTTGTCCTGATTCTGGTCTGCACCTGTCCTGTCCTGTTGGCACATGAATTATCGGGGGTCCTGTTCTTTATCCCAGACCGTGGCCAGGGTTGGTCTTCACACCATTCTAGGTAACTAAAAATCTGTGTGGGTATGTCATTGTATTGTTTCCCTTTTCTTACCCTTCCTATGTTTCAATGCTTAAAGAAAGTCTCTTAATATTTTCACATCATCTTGCTTTGCTTATATTCTTTCTAATTGAACGCGCTTTAATTGAATTGGTATGGACTCTGACATTTAAGAATTTACATAGATAAAGTGTATAAACTTTTCCCGAGTCTGTGGTTATTTTATAAATGAAATGTTGTTTTACTTCCTATTATGCAAACACCCTTGATCTCTTAGGACTCTAGGTACCGGTGACAAGGATTGGTAAGTCAATGGTATAGGTCCTAAATGGTTAATTAAATCCTGATTAAGCGAAGGGTTACCTGTTCAAAGTTTGTATGTTTTTATGGGCCCAGGTGAGTATGGTAAAACGAGCAGGTGAGCCCGTGCTCTATTAGTATTCTTTTGGTAGCAGAGGATGGTTAGGGTTTAGTTAAGATAGGTAGTTAGTCGCATATTGATTATTTGAATTTATATTGATTTTATGTATTAACCAAAACCAGTTTGTATTGTTCTATGTTTGTTTGGAATCCCGGGGGGCAGAATAGCGGGTGGTAAATAGAAGCCACACTGCAGTGAGGTCACTTGCCTAAGGAAGTAAGTGCGTATAAAGTTAGGTAGAACTTGAAGCACTGATTATGGATTTTCTGTATAAATGTGTGAATAAATGATAGCAAAGGAGTTCGTTGCTGGAACTTTGGCCTTATATCACCTAGAAAGGGTAAGCCTGAAGGAGTAACAGGTTCTCCGATGCTTGTGTGAAGAGTAAGCAGAAGGGATTTACTTTCAGTGTATGAAGAGTAAGCGGAAGGTATTTACTCGCAGTGAGTGAAAATTATCTTTCCTTTGAATTAGTCACTCAGGCACAGTGGCAAATGTTTTTACGTTGTTAATTAATGATTTTTTGAATATAAAAATGAAAATAAATATGTTTTTGTATTACCTTGCAAAGGAGGGAGTCAGTTGCGGAGCTGCGCTGACGTAACCAAGAGCCGCACTGGTATTGGTTGAGACAACGGGTGTGTAGCTGAGGTAATAATTGTAAAGGAAGGGTGAGTGCAGGGGCGTGGGAACTTGTCTCACGAGAAAAGCTGTGCAATTATTGGTCGAAATGTATTTTAATTCTAAACACTGATTGGTTATTGAAAATAAGAAACACGCTGGTATTGGTGAAGCATTTAGTAAACAATTGAGTGTAGCTGCATATTAGAAGGAAACAACCGCAACAGGTAATACAGAACCAGTTACCACTTGCACTTATGCCAGATTCTGGGAGCCAAGCTAAATACAGTGTGGATACCACAAATTGGGAGGGAAGTGGAAGGAGAGACGCAGTGACATCACAATTTCTTTTGAGTGTTGCATTTTTCGAGGAAGATAGTTACTGACGGTGCCTGAGAGGGGAGGATGAGGAGTGCATACTTGGCGCATCCTTGCCGGTAGATCAGTCAGGTTCATACATTGAGGGAAAAGTTGAGGGAAATTATGTTACCTTTTTGTTGGATACTGGTGCTACCCGTTCTATTGTGAGAACAGCAGACGTTCCAAACCTACCCCTCTAGGGAGAAGCGATCCAAGTAGTGGGCGTTTCTAATAAACAAATTAGTACCCCTGTTACAGAACCAATGAAAGTCAGAATAGGGAATTGTAAAGAAATGCACAAATTTCTAGTGTGCGACTCCAGTCCAGTGAACCTATTAGGTAGGGATTTACTGTGTAAAATGAATTGCACAATCTTTTGCACTTCCAAGTGGTGTTGAAATTCAAACCCCAGACGAAGATGGAGTTTATAAATTAATGTTAGCAAAACAAGAAACTGAAAATAAAAAGATGATAGTGGAAGATCTACCAAAAGAATTACAGCATTTTTCACTGGAAAAGATAAAAGTAACAGTGAAAGAAGATGCAGTTTACCCAAATATTCGGCAATACAAAATGAGCCCAGAAATAAAAGCAGGTGTTGCAGCAGAAATAAAGCGTTTGGTTGAGCAAGGGATTTTACAAGAAATAATGAGTAGTCCATGTAATTCACCTATAATGGGCATAAAGAAACCGACCGGGAAATATAGGGTCGTAAAAGACCTCCGCAAGGTTAATAAAATTGTCGTTCCATGTTGTCCAGTTGTGCCAAATCCTGCAGTGATTTTGTATCAGATACCTTGGGGAGCTGGATGGTTCACAGTAATTGATTTGTGCCATGCATTTTTCTTCATACCCTTACATCCAGATAGCAAATGTCTTTTCACATTCAAATTCGACGACCATGTTTATGTTTGGAATTGTGTCTCTCGGGGGTATACAGAGAGTCCATCGATTTTCAATCAGATATTTAAAAAAATTCTTGAATCTCTGGTCCTGCCCGGACAGTCTTTTCTGGTGCAATATATAGACAACCTGTTGGTGGCGTCTAAGACTAGAGATGACGGTGTTGTTGATACCATTGTATTGCTGAATCATTTGGCTGAAAGAGGACATGAAGTGTCACCTGAAAAGTTACAATTCTGTACCACATCAGTAAAATATCTGGGGCACCAGATAGAGAGAGGTGTCGGAAGAGTTACCTCTGAAAGAATCAAAATATTTTATTTATTTATTTATTATTTATTATTTAGGCTTGTAGAGCGCGACAGCTACCCGTAAGGATCTCCCGGCGCTAAGATACTACAGCTGTCTAGAGATGGTTGGCCAAGTAGTTATAGATCGAAAAGCCAGGTCTTAACGGCTTTGCGAAAACAAATAATCAGAAACATGGATTTACCTCAAACACAGAAAGAAATACGAATGTTTCCTGGAGTTGTAGGTTACTGCAGACAGTGGATTGTGGGATTTGCAGTCCTAGCTAAACCCCTGATACAAATGACAACAAAGAGAGCAAAGGACTCAGTAGAATGGGATTACGAAAGCATGACTGCTTTCTTGAAGCTGCAAGACTGTCTGTGCTCAGCTCCAGCTTTAGGGATGCCTGATTATTCAAAGGGTTTTGCACTGTTTTGTGATGCATGTGATAATTGTGCACTTTCAGTTCTGACCCAAACACACGGTCTAATGAGACGTCCTGCTGCATATTTGTTTGCTACACTGGATCCAGTGACATCTGCATTGCCGGGATGTCTGAAAGCAGTAGCTGCAACCTGCATGAGTCTTGAACAAGGTGAATCCATCATTATGGGACATCCTGTAACTGTGTATGTCCCACATGCAGTGGTGATTCTAATAACCAGAACACGTACTCAGTATTTGACTCCTAGTCGGCTGACTAAGTATGAGCGAATCCTTCTAGGTGCAGGGAATGTGACCATTGCCAGATGCACTGTTCTGAATCCAGCTACATTGTTACCTGATTCACACTTTGCAGAGGTGAAAGGGGAAGTCGAGCATGATTGCATCGACCTCACAGAATAAAGTACTATGCCCCATCCAGACATAAATGAAGAGCCATTGTTAAAATCAGAATATGAGCTATTTGTCAATGGCTCATGCATGGGATACGAGGAAGGAGGACTGAGTGCTGCGTATGCTATGTGTACTTTGTGGGGTCCAGTTGAAGCATCCTATTTACCTGATGTCAAGTCTGCACAAGTAGCCAAATTAGTTGCATTGACAAGAGCCTGCAAATTTGGGAAAAATTGGAGAGTGACCATATACACTGACAGTCAGTATGGTTACAGGGTTATGCATGACTTTGGCCAACTTTGGATGCAAAGGGAGTTCCTGACTTCTTCGGTACTCCTATTAAAAATGGACATTATGTAAAAGACTTGCTGAAAGCAATTCAATTGCCAAAAGAAGTGGCTGTGGTCAAGTGTGCTGCTCACAAATCTGGAAATGACAAAGTGACAGAAGGTAACCAATATGCTGACCAACTAGTCCAGCATTGTGCCAAACATAAGATGGCAATAAATAAGAAAATCGATGCATGTGGAAACAGCTATCAACTTATGTTGCTTGAAAGAGTGAAAACATGGGAGGAAGTGAGAGATTTACAAAATGAAGCAGAGATAAAGGAAAAGGAAGAGTGGGAGAAAATAGGATGCGGGAGAAGGGTTGAGGATGGTGTTATTATTTACCTTTATGGGAGACCTGTGTTACCAGATTGTATGCTTGCTCCTATGGCTAGGATGTACCATGGAAATTCACACATAGGTAGGGATGCGATGGTTAGGTTATTTAGACAGAGTTGGTTCAATGAGAGATTCTGGAGCATAGCAGAGTCTTTGCCAGAGGTGCAAAACCTGCCAACGAATGAATCCTGGTAAAAGAACTTTAGTATTGCCAGGAAAGATTGGAAAGGCAGAAGTTCCCTTCATACGACTCCAGATTGATTTTATCCAGTTACCCCCTTGTCGAGGACTGAAGTATGTCCTTGTCATTGTCTGCCTGTTTTCAAAATGGGTGGAAGCCTACTCTACCCGCATGAATGATAGCCTCACTGTAGCCAAGCTTCTACTCAGGGAACTCATACCTAGATTTGGTTTTCCAGTAACAATTGAATCAGACCGAGGGTCTCAATTTAATAATGAAATAATTTGTCTGATCTGTGAAGCATTCCAAATTGAGCATAAGTTGCACTGTGCATACCGCCCAGAGGCTTCTGAAGTGGTAGAACAACTGGATGGCACAATCAAGTTATGATTGGGAAAGATGTATGAATGTACCCGATTGGAGTGGCCTGATGCTTTACCTCTTGTACTGATGGGACTCAGAAGCATACCAGACAGAAACACAGGCTTGAGTCCCCATGAGATACTCATGGGAAGAGCAATGAGGCAAGCATGGGTACCAGGACACAAGCTGATGAATATATCTGATGATTTAGTGCTTGAGTACTGCAAAGAACTGGCTGACCTAGTGCGTTCTATCTCTCACGAGGTTGGGGAAGACACTGTCGCCAGATAATCAACTCCAGCACATGACCTGAATCCAGGTGACTGGGTAGTGATAAAAGAACATACTCTAGAATCTTGCCTTGCACCAAGTTGGGGGAGAGCAACATCAAGTGATATTTGTTACCACCACAGGTGTGAAGTGCTGGGGAATTCCGAATTGGATCCATGGAAGTCACACCAAGAGGTTGACAGATCCTGATGAAGTAGAAGCTAAAGGTTGTACAGCTGAGGGGTCTCAAGAAGTTGAACCCGAAGTAGTTCATGAGGAACAACCGAGCACCAGTCAAGATGAATGGATTCCAGTAGTCGACATACCTGCAGAATTTGTGAAAACCAGAGGTCAAATCTATCTAGATAGACAGAGTGATAGTGGGGATGAGTCAGGAATAGAAGAATGTACTCAGATTACAGAAATCCAAGCCAATAGTAATTCTGAGGAGGACCAGATAAGGAGAGATCAATGTACTCAGACATTTGAAACTCTAGCCAAAACTCCTGAGTCTGAGGAGGGACAGATAGGTATCAGGACGAAAGCTCAGACAGAAGACAATCAAGAAATCCAAAGACCTGTGCAGGACCAGATAGGTGTAGAAAAACGTGTTCAGAAAGAAGAAGGCGAACAAAGTCAAACTCAAAGTCAAAATCAAAGTCAAACTCAGTTAACTCCCTAACAAGGCCAGATTAGTATCCAGGCAGAAGAAACAAAAATAAGACCTGGACCAAGTCAGATAGAGAGTGATACAGAGGACGATATTGAACCAGATGTGCCACAACTGAATGAAAATAAAAGAGCATCTGAAGAAAGTCAAAGCACAGTACCAGCTAAAAGACTCAGAAAGGAACATAGGTGGCCTAGTTTTGTCAAAAGACTGAAATTTCGCATTAAAATGACAAAATGAAGAACCAGAGCAAGTAAATGAAATATCAAGCCAAGCTGGACCATCCACAGAGCAACCGAGAAGGAGAATTCCACGTTTGAAAAGACTGAATAACAAGTTCAAAGGACCTGAGTGGACCTACATCATACTTGAAGATTTCGAAAATCTAGAACTGAGTGATGATGAACTGATTGTTGATCAGACTGATGAAGAAGTGAGACCGACTTGAAAAAAGATTCACAGGTTAAAATCTGTGGAAAAGTTACAAAGAGGGGATAAATCTCCTTAGTCAGAAATGATTATATTTTTGCGGAAAACCGAAAAGAAATTGTCTAAAGACATGTTGTAGAATATGCACATGTAGTATATTAATGGTAGTTATAGTATGGTTTGGATTGACATTAGCTATACCTTACTTGATGAGCAAAGAGATGCAAAATAACACTAATATACCTGAACAAATAGATACACCTAAGAAAACAGATACACATACACAAGAGAAAGCAGTTAGCCTTAAGCAACCTGGAGTAGATTTAGAAGCACCAGATGAGGTAGATTTACATTATAGAAGAGCTAGAAATAGAACCAATTTGAATGTATTTGCTAATTTGCTAGTACATTATGTAGAAGCTATAAAGATCAGTAGTTGTTATGTGTGCATGAAGTTGCCCACATCAGTAGCTGAAGGGGTCAGTTACCATCACTTACCCCTGACGTATGGTATTTCATGTAGCATTTTAGCTAGTTTGTTTTATAGAACTGGAAAATTACAGTATTATTATTCCAATTTTGATGCAATCTTCTCTGAAGTTCCTTTACGTAGACATTTGAATCGTATTTCTAGTACTAGAGACTCTACACATTTCATGGGTGATTATTTTCTAACAGTAGGATCAATAGACATAGCTGAAGCACACAAAACCAATCTAACCTGTACATTACATGAGAAAGAAATGATTTTTCTAGATTTAATAGAGATAAGGAGACAGGATTTCCATAGAAAAGCCTCTGATAAGAAACAAAAGATTCCTAAATGGGACGAAAATAAAGAGTTTACCTCTAATGGCAAGACTCAAACTGCTATGTTGCTGGATTTCGAAAAGAAAGGGAAACTCAGTCTCCATAGGGAGAAAACAGACTATTATAACAATATATTAATTGGGTCCAGTGAGTGTGAACATAATTTCAAAGTAATTGGGGGTTGGGGTTTCAAAGATGGAACTTCCTGGAATGTATTACATTTGTGGGAACAAAGCATACTTTAATTTGCCTGATTATTGGTATGGGAGTTGCTATTTCGGAATAGTATTCCCAAAGGTATATCATGTAAAGAAACTCACTGGAAGCAATGAAGAAACTAATGGACTAACACATAGTAAAAGAGCAACATTTGCTGAAATTGTTTGTGATATATTTAGTGCAATAATACCTTCAGTGGGAGTGGTTCTAAACACTCAAAGAATTTGCAAATTGTCAACAGTGGTGGATCGCTCATCGACTGACACTGCTAGTGGATTTTTGATGATCAATACCGAATTAGTTGCGGTAAGATCAATGGTTTTACAAAATCGACTTGCTCTTGATATATTATTGGCAAAAGAGGGCGGAGTCTGTAGAATGCTGAAGATGCAACATTGTTGCACTTACATTCCAGACGAGAGTGTTGAAACTGGAAAATATGCAAGAAACATTACACATTTGAGAGAAGAATTGAAACCACTGGAGGTTGACAGTGCATGGAAGAGACTAATTAGTGGTCTCTCTTCAATAGGTAGTTGGATTTCTAACGTAGGAAAAAGTTTTGTAGGTAGAATACTGATGCCAATGGTGGGAGTAGCCCTACTGATTTTAGGGATAACAATTTGTTGTAAATGCCGCAAGCATAAAAAGACATATACCGTAAGTAAGAAAGGAAAGAGTAGAAATATTAATTAAATTGAGTTAGAAGAATTGAATGGGAATCTCTATAAAAAGATGAAAAATCTCCAAATGAATAATGAGAAAATACCAAATAAAGTGTTTGAAGAAATAGAACTGTGTAAATGTTGAAAGTTTGCATCTGTTTCTGTAATTTGTGATGATATAAAATATCATCAAAGAGGGGATTGATGGAGCAAGGTTTCCTAAGTAAAGAGACTTGCTCGGATTTAATCCTCTCGAAATAACAAAATGCATTAATAAACATGTTTCGTATTACTAATAATGCACCACACGACATTTCTAGTATCTAGGGGAAGCTTTCCTATGTGCTTTTACTAACAGTAACTCGAGTGACCTAAAATGGCCGCCGCAATGTGGGAACTTTTCTGCGCATGCGTCTGTCACACTCATGTGACATGACGTACTCTCTGCTTTGGTGGGAAAACTTTGCTTCTGCGCACTAGAACTAAAGATGGCTGCTTTATGTTTCACATGCTAACGCTTGCACTGCTGCTTGTACTAAACCCTGTCCGTTTTGCCTAATAACTACCGCTATAGTTAAAATAAAGTAATGGGAATAGAATAGAGATAAGTGGTATACAGTGCATTCATTTATTCTTTGTTCTAAAACTGTTTCTCTTTGACTTAGCTATTAGCTCGTATTTGGGCCTGATGTAACCTTGCTGCACACCATCTTGAAAATACTGAGCCTGCGCAAAAGAATCCAAGAGGCCACAAGTCATGGCATTGAACCTGTGCCAGTGACTGTCTTGCCTGAAGATGCGCCTGGGAAACACACCCCTCGACCTCTCGAGAGGAAGCTAAAATTGAACATTTTACATACAATGTATTTATTATCGAAACATTCAGTGCCGGGTGGAATAAAAGTGCATGGGAAAATAAAATTATGGGAGGGAACATTGATTTAAATATTTGAATGAAATGATCTCATAACTTGTATGGTGTGATGACCTCTCCTCGCTTTTGACCAATCAAATTGAGGGAACACATGAACTTGCAACATTGGGGGGTGGTACACAGCCCTGGAAAATTGTATATCTAAGGTAGGCTTAGCTAGTTAGTTTGTCCGACTTGTCCGAATAGCTGACCTGTCACTGACCCAACGCACTCAATAGGCGATCGAGAGCAGAAGTGCTGGCGGAGCACTTTGTCAGAAGAATCGATAACCCAATCGGGGTTTGAGGGAGAGGAATTCGATAACCCGATCGGGGTTCTGGAAAGGAAAGAGTTCGATAACCCAATCGGGGTCTGAATGTTAGCTGCAGAGAGGAGTGTGACGCTGGCTGGCTGTGGGTGCCGGTCCTGACCTGCGGTGGTCCTGCCCTGATCCAATTTGGTCCGTACTTGTCCTGATTCTGGTCTGCACCTGTCCTGTCCTGTTGGCACCTGAACTATCGGGGGTCCTTTTCTTTATCCCAGCCCATGGCCAGGGTTGGTCTTCACACCATTCTAGGTATCTATAAATCTGTGTGGGTATGTCATTGTATTGTTTCCCTTTTCTTACCCTTCCTATGTTTCAATGCTTAAAGAAAGTCTCGTAATATTTTCACATCATATTGCTTTGATTATATTCTTTCTAATTGAACTCACTTTAATTGAAGTGGTATGGACTCTGACATTTAAGACTTTACATAGATATCGTGTTTAAACTTTTCCCGAGTCTGTGGTTATTTTATAAATGAAATGTTGTTTTACTGCCTATTATGCTAACACCCTTGATCCCTTAGGACTCTAGGTACCTGTGACAAGGATTGGTAAGTCAATGGTATAGGTCCTAAATGGTTAATTAAATCCTGAGTAATCGAAGGGTTACCTGTTCAAAGTGGGTATGTTTTTATGGGACCATGTGAGTATGGTAAAACGAGCAGGTGAGCCCCCGCTCTATCACTTGACACCTTAATGTCAAAGAGTATCCTCCCAGCCTCTCCTGCATATTCTATCAGGTTCAGATAGGTAATTTATGCAAATTCAGGTCAGCCTATTGTTTGCCAATGGGAGCAGTTAACACCTCACCACAGCTGAGCCACCAGCTGCCAGGTGACAGGTGGAAGGCACCAAAAGGCCTTAGAAGTTTTGGCCAGGCAAAGGTAAGTACCTTTTCTGTAATAGTTATAAAAATGTACTAATATTTAAATGGAAGGTTTAGGCCTTTCAATAGGGTTTCACTGGCCAAATTTTCAGTTTAAACCTGCACAGCCAAGCTACAGGTAAAAGGCCTGCAGTCATGTTTGCACTATCACTGCAATGGGCGGCACATTGAGTGCTGAAGCCCTGTGGTGATATTTAGCTTACAGTCCCTGAGTACACTCTGTATACCATATACTAGGGTATGTTAACTATTCCAATCACTAGTATACTGTCATAAGGGGCCGGTTGGGTATGAGGCAAATACAGGGCCCTACCTACGCACACCAAGGGAATCACCTGGGTCAGCGATCCGCCGGTCGGAAACCCAGGTAACTCTTGGTCCGGGTCTCTATTGCAGGAAGTCGGCGGAGGGACCAAGGGAGGCAACCAATCCGGACATGAATCGCAGGAGGAAAAGGCGGACCAGGAAGCAGGATGAGGTGACGTCGGCGAGTCCGGAAGACGGCAGGAAGGGGAACCACGAGGAAGCGAGCAGACGGAACTGGAGGAGAACCAACGCTAGACCAGGAACCCCACGGAGGAAGGCGGAGAAGCCGAGGAGTGGTCAGAGGAGTGGTGGATACCTTCCTTCCCCCAGGAGGGCGCGAATGCCGCCGTGACTCAGGAGAGTTACAGCTCAGACGCATAGACGGGGTATAGATTTCTTAGTACTGGGAGGCGGGTGGGGTGAGACGGGGAGCGGGGCAGAAGGGAGGGAAGTCGGGCACTGTAAATAGCGGCCACTGAGCACTGTTCCCTTTGTGTGTTTCTTCCTACACCCGTCCCTCCCTAAAAGCCTCAACCTCAGACACTCACGTCAGTCAGGCAGAAGTGTGTGCCCCAGAGGACTACATATAGTATCCACCCTGATCACTAAAGGCAACAAGGATACTAAAATTCCTGGCATTCAGTGCGACCATTCTTCATATACATCGAGTGATGTCGGATTAACCAAAGAAATTATTACGGACCAGGGGACAGCTTTTGTCTCCAAAATAATGAGACAGGTCTGTCAACAGCTCAAGATAAAACAGATCCGTACCGCAGCTTACCATCCTCAAATGGATGGTCTCGTTGAGAGGTATAATGCCACACTTAAAATAACCTTAAAAATGTTTTTAGACCTTGAATATCGAAAATGGGAAGACATGTTACCTCTAGCCCTTTTTGCCATAAGATGTCAAAGCCAGAAAAGTAAGGGGTATTCCCCATTCAAACTCTTATATAGTAGGCAACCCCGTGCCCTTCTGGATATGACCAGAGAGGAATGGGAAGAAGAAGAAAGGGGGGTCAAAGCACTTCCACCGTATGTGTGGAGTCTAAAATCTCATTTAGCCCAAGGTAGAAGCATAGTCAGAAGTCATTTGGAAAAAGCACAAGAAAGTCAAAAGAGACAGTATGACAAAAAGGCCTCTGAAAGAACCTTGAATACAGGCAATATGGTTCTACTCATGATGCCTAGCTCAGAACGTAAGTTAATAGGCCAATGGCAGGGACCTTTCAGAATAGCAGAGAAAATATCTCCTATCACATACAGCCTAGAGCTAGATCCCCAAAACATGAGAAACACCCAGATATACCATGTGAATCTGTTGAAAAAATGGTTGGGTCCTGTACCCACATTGTGTCTCTAACAGAAGATTGTATCCCTTTATTCCATCAGAGCATAGATAGTGACCTGCCCCCACACCTACGACAGAACGCTGTGAAAGATTGTCTCCCTTACAGGAAGTGTTTTCCATAATTCCGGGAAAGACCTCCTTAGTGCAGCATGAAATCCTTACAATCCCTGGAAAAAAGGTACGGCTACGTCCCTATCATTTACCCGAGTCAAGAAGAGAAGCCATAGAGCAAGAAGTACAACAGATGCTCCGAATGGGGATCATTGAACCCTCACATAGTGAATGGAACTCCCCTATAGTAATAGTGCCTAACCCCGATGGGTCGATCCGTTTTTGTATCGACTTCCGCGAGGTCAATAAGATATCTAGATTTGATGCTTATCCCCTACCAAGGGTCGATGAGATGGTGGAAAAACTGGGAAGAGCACAATACATTAGCACGTTAGACCTATGTAAAGGCTATTGGCAAGTCCCTCTCAGAAAACAAGACAGGGAAAAGACAGCTTTCTCCACTCCTGGGGGTCTGTATCATTTTCTGGTATTACCTTTTGGTTTACATGGGGCTACTGACACATTTTAAGGATTAATGAACCAAGTACTCAGATCTTGCAGTGACTTTGCGGCTGCATACCTTGATGATATCATCATATATAGCAACTCATGGGAGGAACGCGCGAGCCACCCCAAAAGAGTAGTACAGGCCATAACAGAGGGAGGATTGACTATCAATCCAGCTAAAAGCCATCTGGCTGGAAGGTCCGTCAAGTATCTAGGTTACCTACTGGGAGAAAGATATATCAGACCCCAGGAAGAAAAGGTAGCCGCCATAGCCCAGTTATCCTTTCCCCTTACAAAAAAAGATCTAAGAGACTTTCTCGTTATTTTAGGGTACTATAGAAGGTTTATTCCCTCCTTTTCACAGACCGCAGCACCCCTCACTGATCTCCTTAGAAAGGACAGGAAAACTGAGACAGAAATTCAGAACCCCCTCACCAGCTATGTAACAAGCATTTCAGAGTCTAAAGCAAGCCCTAATACCTAAGTGTGTACTACTCAGCCCAGATTACACTAAACCCTTCGTGTTACAGACGGACGCATTCAAATATGGGTTGGGAGCGGTATTATCCCAGCAGGACTCACTAGGACAAGAGAGACCCGTCATGTACATAAGTCGAGAACTATACCCTCGAGAAAGAAACTATGCGGTGATTGAGAATGAAGCACTAGCGATCAAATGGGCTATTGAGTCCTTAAAATACTACCTAGAAGGGCGATAATTGATTCTGTACACAGACCATGCACCCCTGTAGTGGCTTGCACGTAATGAAGGGCACAATGACTGGATCCGTAGGTGGTTCCTTACCTTACAACCCTACAGATTCAACACGTTTCATCGAAAGGGACAGGCACAGACTAATGCTGACTTCCAATTGAACCTTTTCTTGTGAACAAGAAACTAAGGGAAAGGGGATGTCAGAAGGGGCCGGTTGGGTATGAGGCAAATACAGGGCCCTTACCTACGCACACCGAGGGAATCACCTGGGTCAGCGATCCGCCGATCGAGAAACCCGGGTAACTCTTGGTCTGGGTCTCTATTGCAGGAAGTCGGAGGCGGGACCAAGGGAGGCAACCAAACCGGACGTGAACGGCAGGAGGAAAATGCGGACCAGGAAGCAGGACGAGGTGACGTCGGCGAGTCCAGAAGAAGGCGGGAAGAGGAACCGCGAGGACGCGAGCAGACGGAACCGGAGGAGAAGCCAACGCGAGATAAGGAGACGAGGAACCTCATGGAGGAAGGCGGAGAAGCAGAGGAGTGGTCCGAGGAGTGGTGGATGCCTTCCTCCCCCCAGGAAGGCATGAACGCCGCCGTAACTCAGGAGAGTTATGGCTCGGATGGTGAGTGACACCGTACACGGGGTATAGATTTCCTAGTACTGGGAGGCGGGAGGAGCGAGACGGGGAGCGGGCGGAAGGGAGGGAAGTTGAGCACTGTAAATAGCGGCCACTGAGCACTGTCCCCTTCGTGTGTTTCTTCCTACACCCGTCCCTTCCTAAAAGCCTCAACCTCAGACACTCACGTTAGTCATGCAGAAGTGTGGTCCCCAGAGGAATACATATAGTATCCACCCTGATCACTAAAGGCGACTAGGATACTAAAACTCCTGGTATTCAGTGCGATCATTCTTCATATACACCGGGTGTGGTGGCGTTTCCCCTTCACTATATAGAAACCCCTTACTATAGTCAAAACACTTACCATCCTCTATGTTCTTTTCCTCAAGCAACCTGGGGGTCGACGGACGAACCAGACAACACCAGCTCCAGGAAGACACCAGAGGACTCCACGCTCCACCAGCATCTATATATCAAAACCACATAACACGGCTGTTCTTGCAATAAACCCCACAATTGACAAACTACGAAAGCCTCATAGCTTCTATTTCCGCCCATCCCTCCCACATACACTAATTCTACCTTCAAAAGTATATTTTCAGCAATGGCCACAATTCAAATATCTGCATTACTTCTCTCTATGTTCCTTCTGCAGAGATTGGTTTATGAAGTTTGGTGGGGGGGATTCCTGACTCTATGCAACTTTTACAGGCTAAAGGGCAAATAGAATTTTTAAATCTTGTTACAATCTTTCTTTTTCAAGCTGTTCGCTTTGTGCTGTGAGACAGGGGTGAGTATCTTAACAGATATGTCCTCAACATGACACTTGTGCCTCCTGAAGGTTTCCAGAGTCCCGATCGGTTTTTTCCTGCTCCCATCCCCCGCCTTGTGCCTCACCAGCACAACTACTGAATGGGCCAGGAGGAAAAACAGAAGGAAAAAAAACAGACGCTGCACTTGCTACACACATTAGATTGACTGCAAAGCAGTGATTGTTTGAGGCAATAGGTAAACCTACATGTTGATTTAAAATGTTTAAATTTGACTTTGTAGTGATGTGTGACCATACACTCTCTATGGCAAGTCCGATTTTTATCAGGTTGGTATATTTAAAGTCTGTTTGAGTGAACTTGAACTGGGAAGGAACAGGTGTTCTGTTCATTCAGAAAGTGAATGAGCAATTAAAATGCCTTTTAAATCTTATTTTATGTTGACACATTTGCTGTATGTTCAAAGACAGAGGTCAAAGGTCAGTTTATCTTCTTCCTAATTGCTGTTTATCTTATCCTGGTAAATGGTGTTTACGTTTCTTTGTCTTATTACAGTTAGAGGTTTTTGTCAAGCTTTCTATCTGACAGTCATTGTGAAACAAAAGGCTGTACAATGTGAGCTGTTTCAGTAATACACAACATTTAAACAGCTTGTAAATTAATAGTACAAATGTTTCAAAACATATCAGAAATTATGAAAGCAATTGTTTTTGTAATTCAGAAGTGTGATGCAAACAAAGATTTAAATAGGAGCAAAACAAATCAGAATACTTTACGTGTAAATGACATATTTACAGAAACTAATTTTCTAATCATTTGTGCACTATGGGCCTGAATCTGATTACAATGAGGTTAGGAAAGCATTCCCACCTAGGGTCCGATTACAATTTTAGTTAGGAACATAGGCTCCCATTGAAGTCAATGGGAGTCCAACCAAATCGTATCTGTAAGCATCCGGATGCATCGTACTCGGTCGGTTGGACTCTCCCAATCCGATTTGATTGGAATTTTGCCAGTAACACAACATATTAGTGGGAACTTTTGTGCCATTTCAATAGAAAAGCTGATGATTGCAAATGAGGGTGCTACCCCTTCATGCTTTGGGTATGTATTTGAAAAAAAGTGCTGATGACAATACTGTTAATGAACTAGGAGGCAAGTCAGTGGTCATGTGTTTCCTATATGTGGCTAGATTTGTAGTATATATAGGGCAAATGCTTAGCCTTTTAAAATAAAACAAACATGTTTTTTTTACAGCAAACACAAGGAGATGATGGACGGAGCGCTGAAAATTTTCAGACACTCACCCCCATTCACAGATTTGGGTTGAATCCATTATCGTTCTTTAGCTCACTTCGCCGTCCCAGTTCAGACACAGCTATATGCAAATCAGTCTTGACCCAGTGCCTCATGGGAACAGTCAACCCTGAACTGCCAAACTATGTGTTCCCTGGACCGGAAACAAGCATCCTGGGACAAGTTTCGGGCTAACAGCCCTCATCAGCCAGGCTAGCTTGAAACCAGTGGCAAAGTGAGCAAGGGACCCACGTCCGGGCATAGCCTGCCAACTTAGAGCTAACAAAGCAAACACAAGGAGATGATGGACGGAGCACTGAAACTTTTCAGACACTCACCCTTAGTCACAGATCTGGGTTGAATCCATTATCGTTCTTTAGCTCACTTCGCCGCCCCAGTTCAGACACAGATATATGCAAATCAGTCTTGACCCTGTGCCTCATAGGAACAGTAGATATGCTGAATCTGCGCATTTGAATGTGCTACTATATGTGATGAAAAAGAAAATGGTGGCTCAGTCAAATAAAATATTTGCCCAGGACCATAAAATTTGAAACCAGTTTATGAGTCGAGAGCATTATAATTAGGCCGAGTAGATTATGTAAGTCACTAGACCTGCAGGTCTAGTAACATTTTTATGATTGAATATAAGCACACACATACATACAAAGATAGATTTAAACATTTTAAACAAATGTACTATAATCTATATGTGTGTATATATATTTTTTTTTTTGCAAAAACGCGATTCAAACGAGTCATTGGAACCCATAAAACTGGCTGCACTTCAGATTGTGATTTGAAAATGTATTGGTGGCATAGCGTTTCAACCAAACAGTCTTTGTCCAACTCAAACAATGGCTAATGATCTTACCTCCCTTAAAAAACAGTGAGAAACAATTGACATAGAAACACCTCAATAAAACAAATTCATTTACCACCAGCCCAATTTCTCTTGTGTCTCTAATAGTCATGAATTTACATAATTATGTAAATTCATGACTATTAGAAATACAAGATAAAATGCCCAACTCTCTGCGGCCGGCCGATCCCAGTGCTTCCTGCTGGATTGTGGCACCCTATAAAGAAAACCTTTTTTTGTTTATCTGACCCTAGTTGGTGTTCCTCTGGAACCACCCCCTTCCCCCCAACAAGGTCAAGTAGGTTAGGGTACCCAACCTTGCCTCTTATAACTTATTTTCTTTTCATATTCAGGACATTGGACTGAGTTAACGAGTCAATCAATCAATAAATCTTTATTCGATCTTTAAAAAAAAAGCATAAAAGAACAGAGTAAAATGGTACAATAAAATTCATACATAACTCATTGTCACAAATATCAAGCTCAGTACAATACAAATATTTAAAAACATTAAAATCATTTCAATTTTCTATTAAACAAATACTAATAAAAGAAATGCCACAACGAGTAGCTAAAAGATGGCCTAATACCCATGTCCATTGATTTTCGGCTGCGACTGGCCATCTTAAAAAATAAAACGCTAATACACATTTCAGGACTATTTAACATTTAAAGATAAGTTAAAGCCACCCTACATTTTTGAAAGGCTAATTTTCTCAATAGGGGTTTAAGACATAACTGAAAGTAATGATGAATAAAACCACAGAAAAAGGAGAAATGTAACAAAAAATGTTCCTCCCTGTCATTACAAGGGCATGGGGGATGCTCTTTACTCCATGCACCTACCGGTTAATAAAAACACACCAGGTGCCAGACTGACCCTGATCTAAATCTAAATAGGAGTGATCTCTCACAGCGGGTTAGCCCTAGCGTAAGGTACAGAGGGATATCACACATTGCAAGCATGGTGTAATAGTTACAGACAGTATGCTTGTTCACAATCTCCTGGGACCACATAGAAAAAACATGATCAGTGAATCTCTGTTTCTCTATATTTTAACTAGCTTTATTGATCAATCCGGGGGTGCTAAACAATTCTAAAAGGCTAATATCGCCCAGTGAATTTAGCACATATCGCAACCAGGGTATGGATAGACCCTCATCCAGAATCAGGCAATCATTAATGAATGGCCTATTAAAACTAGCCTCCCTATTGTTCCAAATATACTTACTATCAGATGTAGGTTCAGGCACTGATCGATTGAACCCAGCCCAGGATGAAAGCCAAATTGAAGCACATGTAAAATCTTACTGTCCAAGACCCATGTTTGCAAAAGGTTATAAATAGCCCTCCCCTGCATCTTTACAGTGCTATTTACCAACAAAATGGGTCTGTAGCATTTTGGATACCCATGTCCCCTTTCTTAAAAAGTGGCACTATTACAGACTTTAGCCCTAGACTCTGGGATCTTATAACACAAAACATTGTTAAAGATATTCACCAAAAGGGGATCGCTGAGATCAGGGTTACATATAAACAGGTCCATGGGGAGCCCATCAGGACCCGGGGCTTTAACAAAGATGCTTGCTCGAATGGCAATGTCTACTTTCTGCATGGTGAACAGCAGAGGAGCAAGGGGGATAAAAGACTGCTTCCATATAACCTTGTGCTCACTGTCACTGACTAAAGAGTAAATGCAAGTGAAGTGTTTCACCCAATCCTGACCAGAAATACAATAAGTCAAGAGAGGGTTTGCAGGGATATCACGCAAGAAGAGCCTACACGCAGTTTCCCAAGACACCCTACTGCAGTTGGGCTTAACAGCCTGCACTAAGGCCTCGCAGTTCTTGAGAAACAGTAAATGCTTCCCTTCTTTAGTAGTTGTCCTATAGAGCTTTCTGGCCTCCTGGATCATCATTATGTCTCTAAGGGAATATGCTAGAACCTTTCAGAGAAGGTGGTTAGCTGCAGAACAATGCTTTTTAGACCACCATAAGCTGGCTATCGCAGGTTTAAAGGGTTTCAATAGAGAGTTCCTAATATTACTATATAATTGCTGATTGTGTTGGAATAACTTATCCATGGTTCCGTCAGACAAACAGCCCAAAAAAACTGGAAGATACTTCTTTACTAAATCAATTATTTGCAGCTTAAGGTGCCAAATCAGCCTTAACCCATCTTTGGAGTGATTACTGATAATGTCAAATGTTTAGGGACCTTTATCCCCATCTAATGGGAAGACTCCTTCAACAAGTACGGCATTGTGGTCACTCCACTGGGTTTCAATTACAGATCTGCGTCGACACCACTGTAGGAGGCATTTTGAGGCAAACACATAATCAATTACTGTCGCTTGCCCTCCACCTCTATATGTTGGCTTAGCAGGACAGCCCTCCTAGAAATAATCTACGTCTTCAAGATCCAATTGGCCTATTCGGTCTTTCAAAGCCGAGCCCCTGGAGTCTCCAATTGCAATATCAGTACTGACATTCGCTCCTCATCTTAGCATTAAAATCCCCACATAGTAGAATCCTCTGTGATACCCCTGGGGATACAGCTCAGGTTTCCTGAAAGACAATGAAATTGAACCGGTTTATAAAGGCAAACCACTCTGGGTTTGTTAACTAGCTATCTGGGTTGAAACGCTTTATGCCTTATAAGAAATGATATACTATGCAGGTCTCTGACAAGCATTATCTCTTGTTGACATACAAACACAATTAACACTAGAAGGAGGGTGGGGGCGTGGCCACGGAGGCGACCGAGATGCCAGCATTCGCCTGAAGCTCCGCCGGTCGGGCTGCAATGTTGCTGTTAAAGCTGATTTACTAGGTCCGTTAACGCAGCGGACACCTTCCTGCAGGTCCCGGAACATGTAGAGCCGCATCGGATGCCTGCGGCGGTGCACCATTTTCCCCAGGACGGCTGCAACGTGGACTGGCGAGGAGGGCTGGCGCGACCTTGTGGCCTGCATTAACGATGGAGACCGTGGCTGTTGGGTTAGTGAGTTCTGCCCCAATGTTCGCCCTGTCGCTGCCTGCCGCTTCCTGACTTTTCCGCTTGTGGGCTTTCCTCTCCCCCGCCCCTCCCCCCTACCCCCCAAACGATTTGCACCGAGTTGTTGGCTCTGAGTTACACAGAGCTGAGGCAATGGTGGAGCTGCTGGCTGCCCTGGGTCTCCGCTTCAGATTGGGTTTCTACTGTTGAACTGTGTCCTGGGCCCACTACAGTTTCAACGTCACTCCTGCCGTGAAGACCTGCGGCCCTTCTATCACCTGAACCCATCCCTGTGCTGGTTGCAAAGGTTTCTCATGGTTTTGGCAGTATATTAGATCCAGTTGTGATGGTATGGCATGATTCAGGCAAGCATTGTGACACGTTTGCTGCTACGATGTTTCAATGGTTAAGCTAGGGAATGTGCCCGGTCCTTCCGGGCTGTCTCTGATGACATGGAACGTCCGAGGCCTAAACAACACTGGGAAATGTAGGCAAGTCCTCAATTATATTGCACGACATAACATAGATATTGTTTTTATGCAGGAGACGCATTTGTCGTCTTCCGACCACACTCCGGTTGCGGCAAGTTGGGGTTCTCATAGTTTTTTTTCCAATTACAGTCGCTATGCTCGGAGGGTTGCAATCTTCATACACAGGCGAGTCCCTTTTGCTCTACATAACACATTATTGGACACTGAAGGCGGCACCCTGATCGTCACTGGTTCCTTGATGGGACATAAGGTTACTTTGGTTGGGGTTTATGGCCCTAATGTGGACTCCCCCGCTTTTTTCCATGACTTGCAGGTTCGACTTCTATCCCTTGACCCCGGGCAATTGATCCTAGGGGGTGAGTTCAATCTACTACTAGACCCAGTTAGGGACAGCACTCCACTTCTCCCGATACGAAGCCCCGTGCCCGGCAGGCCCTCAAGGACATATGTGTTCATTTTTCCCTGATAGATGTTGAGCTCCAGACGCATGCACACCTTCCGGACTTCTCACACTACTCAGGGTTTCATAACACCTGGACCAGGATAGATTATTGGTTGGTCTCTTCCGGGGTGGCGGGCTGGCTGGATGGTATACTTACCCTCTCCCGCACACTTTCGCACCACTCTCAAGTGGTGTTGCGGTTGAGTGTTCCCAGAGCGGGGGGTTACGAGAGGCAGTGGCAGTTCCCAGGAAGCGCGTTGTTAGATCCGGTTTTTAATGAGGAGGTTAGGCAAGTGATTGTAGATTACTTTGACATCAACACTGGGTCTGTAGACATGTGGGCGGTACTCTGGGAGGGCTTTAAGGCATATATTAGAGGAATCTGCATTGCCAAGCGCGCTGGAGTCCTGCGGAATCTCCGATCCACTCTGAACCGCATTGAAAAGGATATCTCTGCTTTAGACCGCAAACTGCTTGCCGCGACATCCGCCATTGTGGAGGCTAGACGGTAAGCATTGCTGCTTGACTTTAGAGAGGCGGCGGAACGTGAGTTACTGTTCCTCAGTAAGCAACATGTGGCGCGGCGATATGGAGAGGGCGAGCGTCCCGGTAAATTGTTAGCATACTTTACGCCCCCCGCGAGACTCCGCATACATCACTGAAATGACTGGCCCCCGACGATGTCCCACTGTATTCTACTCCGGATATTTGCGGCCACTTCGTTTCCTATTATAAGACTCTCTACACTTCCAGACTTACTGGGGATCTACGGGAGCAGGGGAATTACCTGGCGGAAATCGCATTGGTATATTTAGAACGTTACATGCAGGACTTTCTGTCAGTCCCCATTACCACAGACAGTATTGTGGAGGCCATCGATGCTCTTCGGCCCCCGGACTGGATAGGTTTTCGGTGGATTTTTATAAGGCTTATAAGGACGTCCTGGTTCCGCGGCTAGTGGAGGTGTACAGGGAAGCGCTGGAGGTGGGCATCCTCCCCCGACATTTAGGGAAGCGGTCATTATTCTCCTTCCCAAACCAGGGAAGGATCCTAAATTGTGTGGCTCTTACCGGCCGCTGTGTTTGTTGAACCTTGACTATAAAATCTTGGCCAAAGTCATAGCGATTCGACTGTCCTTATTGATGGAATCTATCATTTCACTGGTACAATCGGGCTTCGTGCCACATAGATCCACCTCCCTTAATTTGAGGACCTTGTACACTGTCTTACATAGGATTGACCCCACAACGCTGAAAAAGCTTTTGACTCCTTCGAATGGCCCTTTTTTCTGTCTGTTATGCGCCGCAAGGGCATGCCGGAATGCTTCGTCTCTACGGTGGCACTTCTGTATACCAGGCCCACTGCCAGACTGCGCCTGAACGACACTCTCTCAGTCCCCTTCACTTTGTCTCGTGGCACGAGGCAGGGGTTCCCTCTTTCCCCGCTACTTTTTATTTTGTCCATGGATCCTTTGGTGCGCCAATTTCAGGAGAACCACTTGCACCGTGGCCTTCAGTTTCGTACGGGCCCCCTCTTAGTCTCACTGTATGCTGATGATACCGTTCTCTACGTTCGGATGCCCCATATCAATCTGGAACCCCTGATTTTGGAAATCATTAGGTTCTGCAAATTTTCTGGACTCAGCATTAACTGGCACAAGTCAATTATTTTCCCTCTCACTGCTAGCACGACTATCTGGGCTTGCGAGTTTCCATTGGAGTGGTGCAGCGACGCGGTCAAGTATCTTGGTGTGCATGTTCATCTTGATGCGGCTACTATGATTCGACTTAACTACGACAGGGCTGTTAGCTCCCTGGAGTCCCAGATTGTGAAATGGCTACGTCTTCCACTGTCTATGGCTGGGAGAGCTGCTATAATTAAAATGGTGGTCCTTCCCCGCTTTCTCTACCTTTTTACTAATATCCCTATCCCCTGACAAAGAATTTTTTTTCGCAGCTGCGCACGTTATTGTTACGACTTGTGTGGGGGGACAAGACTCCTCGCGTCTCCTGGCAGACCCTGACTCTACTGTACGACAGGGGAGGGTTTGGGGTTCCGGATTTTTATCTGTACTATCTGGTTGCACAATGTTGCTACGCGCATGTTTGGTTTCATCCGGACGCACGCGTGCCATACCCGAAACCGGAGGCAAATCTGGTACTTCTGCGCCAGCTTCTGACTATCCTCCCTACTGGATTCCCCCGAGATCCGCGAGATGTGCAAACTGCCTCAACCACATGTTGGGTATGGAGCAGACTGCTTAGGTTGCTGGGACTGGATTTGTTGTACTCACCAGAGTTGCCTCTGCCTAACCCTTCTTTTCTCCCAATAACAGGGGAAACCTTGGTCCAACGCACCCTGGAGAAATTTCACATTCCCACCCTCTGTGACTTATTCCCGGAGGGTCACGCCTTTTAGATATCGGAGGAGGCCCGATTCAGTGACCGCTCCTTTACGGACACCTTTGTTATGAGGCGTATTCGCTCCATACTTAGGGCCACTTTCCCTGCCTTCCCTTCGGCCCCTGACCCGACCCCGCCACTGACATTGCTGATACAGAGCCCTACTGGTGCGCACTTGGTCTCAAGGATATACAAACGGTTCTGTGCGCTCCGGCCAGTGTCTGCGCTAGGGAGCGGGCTGCGTGGGAGGGGGATCTGGGTAAACCCATTACCGACGATCATTGGGAGCAGTGTTGCAGAGCCACTAAGGAGGTCTCATTGAACAGCAGACACAAGCTACTCCATTTTAAGTTCCTTCGCAGAATGTATCATACTCCCGCTCGCTCCTATAGAATAGATCACACCAGGCCTCATCATTGCCCGAAATGCTTGGCTCCTTTTGCCGATTTTGCCCACCTCGCGTGGGTCTTGTCCAAGGATACATCAGTACTGCACTCAGGTCCACTCTGCTCTGGGAGACATGCTATCCATGCAGCTCTTACCCACTACTGAGATTACACTGTTGGGTTATGTCTCCAATTTCCCTCGGAAGGTCAGAAGGCTGGCTGCATTGGGCTTCCTATTGGCCAAACGGGAAATCGCGTTGTTGTGGGATAGCAGAAGAGTCCCCACTCTGCAGGCATTGCTCAGGAGTCTGGCCTTTTGTAATGTAAATTGTGAAGAGTTTTCCACATTAATCCCTAGCTCGTCCAGACCAGTGGACATATGGGGTCCATACAGAGATTACATCGCCAGACACAGGTCGGCTCAGGTGTCTCAAGTGGCCAGTGGAATAGTCCCGGAGGGGGTGGGTTAGGTGTCCACTCTTGACTACACATTAGGGGTAGTGTCTATCGTTGATTATGGTCATTGATCATTCACGGCTGCCTGGTTGTTTTAACTGCTGTGTATTCTGTTGTCTCCTTCCGCTATGATTTGCAAGGTTGTAGGGGGTTTTGCGAGAAATGTTTGTCTCCAATGTATGACCATGGTTTGCCTCGCTCTTTCATTTCTGCACGTGAATGTATCATGCTTGCTTTGTTACATTTATACCTTTTTCATGTTAATGCTATGATCTGTAACGTACCATCGCCACAATGCCTGTATTATAAAACTTGAAAATAAAGTTTACAAAACAAAAACACTAGAAGGAGGGTTGCCATTATGAGTTGCCATGCCATCCACATTTACACTCTTAGACAGAAAAGAGACCCCATTTTGAGGGGCCTTCTGTAGCTCCTGGCACGTAGGTAGGACTTTCCCAATTGCAGTTTCTAGTTAATCTAATCTCTCTCTCAGGGGGTTTAAACAATCTCTCAGGTTCAGAGTAAACTTATTCAGCATTGCGTCCCAGGAAAAGTGATGTGTGGCTCCTGTATCGTTTATAGCACTTGAGCCAGGTTCTGAAGATGGAGATAGGGACATCGATTCTGTCACCGCCTGGACTTCTGCTTGCGTTTTGATGCTAAGGGTTTTACTGATGCTGTCATGGTTAAGGCCCCCTCGCTTGGATTATAGATGGCGGCTCCCACTAAGTTGTTCCTCTGAGATGGAGTCTTGGAGGCTGACCTATCTATCACATGCAAAGCCGGACTCACAGCTTTCCTAACCTGAGTAACTTGGTCGGGAGGTGAAATCACTCCAGAACATGCCAAGGACAGACGTCTCTCAGCTAGGTTGATCTCTTTAGAAACAACACTGACCGCTGTAGCTAAAAAGAGTCAATCATGTTGAGATTTCACCCTCTTTGAGTTCTGGTAGTGGGGACTTTCTTTTTGCCCATTTCATACACTTTAAAATTTGTAGAAAAAAGCTGGGTACCCCTTGACGCTATGTACCCTGTTTACCTATAATATAGGACGCAGTGGTCAGACTTTCCAGTCGCCTAAAGTGTTGAAACTCCTTCCGCACTTGTTCCCACAAAGCTGCAGACCTTAAAACTTCAGGGCCAAGAAGTGGGGCCAGCCCAGCCTCCTCCAGGCTCTGACAGGCGCAGACAGGCCTGGTCTAGGCCCGGGTGCATCCCGAGGGAGCCCTTGTGCTGGAAATAAGCATCTCCTGTCACGGACGATGATGTAAGTGGAGCAGTCTGAGGCATGCAGTTCTCGCCCCTGCTCCTGACACCGTCAGATGCAGGCTCCTGTGGCTGCGCGTCTCATGCTGTTTGAGTCCTAGTGCTGGAAATAAGCGCCTCCAAGTGAAGACGATAATGCTGGTGAGAGTGGAGCAGTCTGGGGCATGCAGTGCTCGCCCCTGCTCCCGACTCAGTCAGCTGCTGGCTCCTGTGGCTGCGTGTCCCGTGCTGTGGGAGCTCTGGTGCTGGAAATAAGCGCCTCCTGGCATGGACGATGATGCTGGTGTAAGCGGAGTCAGTCTGGGGCATGCAGTTCTTGACCCCGTTCCTGGCTCCTTCAGCTGCTGGCTGCAGTTCCCGAGTCCTGTAATGAGTCTCAGCATATCTCTTTATATTGCAGCCAGCCAGAGTGCGAGTTCCCACGGGACTCACAGGAGTGAGGCAGCTGATGGAAAAAAATCTCCCTCAGCCAATCAGATTGCTCTAGTATTTGAATTTGCGTGCCCGTTGGACTAATGTGAGAGTCTTACGAACCCAACTGTCTTAAAGTACATACTTTTTCAACCTCAATTTCTCAAAAACTACTTAACAGATTTACACTATCTCGCAAAAAGCATGCTTTCTTGGTAAAGATCTTACATTCTGCTAAATTTGGAGTAATTCAGCTTATACTATTTGAGTTGTAGTGCTGTTCAAAAATCCCTGAGGAAATTTGAGGAAATTTTGTGTTTTGAGACCCCTTTTTTATTGGGCCCCACTTGAACGATCACCCCGAAACTTTCCAGTAAGGAACCGACATGGATAAACTGTTTTTTCGGAAAGTTTCATGAAGGTTTATCAGGTGGCACCAAAGTTATTAGTGTTAGCGCTTCAAGGATTACTCATATTGAGATTTAAATCAATCACCCCAAACTTACAGCTTGGATCCTAGAAATCCTGTGGTGCTTGTCAGGTCAATACGCCTTTGCCATAATTTTGGAATGAAGCTAAAAGCACAAGTCATTTATCATCAACTGTCAGGTTCTTAATATTCAGTCAATGACGAGAGGTTGAAGACGTTTCCAAAACCTTCTTTTCTATTTAAGGAGTTAGTATAGCTTTTGTAGTTTTTATTCAGATTAGTCCAAATTACAGAAATAAATGAGAAGACTTGTGATTATTGACAGCAAAAAATTAACAGAGTATTCCATAGAGGAATTGGTCACTAATCTAACTAAAGAGCATAACCTACCCTATAGAGAGTATAGAAACTCAACAGAGTTTCCCACAGCTGCAGTAGCAACCATTAAAAATAAATAAGAGATAGAAAAATTATTGCAACTGTAGCCTGGATCAAAAATAGTCAGGATAAAGGAGGGCAAAGTCACCGTCTGCAGTAGCTTTCAGAAACGAGGAGCCAGGTAAATCCACAAGAATGAAACCATAAAGAATGAGGATCCTTGGCTACTTTAATAGATCTTTTTTTCTAGAATTGCCAGACGAGTCACACCTGAGCCCTCCATTGTGTCCAATTGTTGATAAATTTAATGTCTGATGCGTTCATCGTTTTGCCCCATTAGTAAACTTGGATGAACAGGATTGACAACCTGCGGTCCCTTGGATGGTTTCATGTCTCAGTGATGGTAAACCATCTCTGGGACCTCATGGATTTGATGCTCAGTTAAAGAATAGTGAGGTAAATACCCGTGCCCCTGAGATAAAGGTTACCCTGGACATATCAAATAATATTAGCTTATTACATAATGACATTATCCAAACACTACCTAGGGAGTTGCAGGAGACTATTTCAATCAAGTGTAGCGGTTTTACTGTGATTAGATCAAATGAGGCTGGGCTCAAAAACAAGCTAACAAGACCTGAGTGGCTTGCTTCTATAAGCGGGTACGATTTAATCGCTTTCCAGTAAACTTGTGCCGTTTCCCCTGTATCATGTGTGAGAAAGTGCCCTCTTTCTTGCATTGGTATGCCCCTACTTTTTTCTGACTGCTGATGTGCTTTGACTGAGTGTGCTCTGTGTTCCTGACAAATAGGTACGTGTTCCCTCCCTAAAACTGTGTTGAAACTAAAACCCAATTGGCATCTCTGGCCACCTGTCAGTCCCTAGTAAATGGTACCCTAGGTACCCAGGGCATGATGACCAGAGAAAACCCCTAAGGACTGCAGCACTTATTGTGCTACCCTTAGGGGCCCTGTACCCTGGCACCCACACACTGCCTTTGCAGGCTGAGTGCCTAAGTACAGAACTAAACAAAGAGTCAACATCATGCCCACAAACCCACTGCCCTGACGTACATCAGTCAACCCCTCTAGCTGGGTGCCCTATGCCAGTGGTGTGGGCACAGGTGTATGAGCCCTGTGCCCCTACAGTACCCAGGGCCATTCCTGGGCACTGTAAGTGCAGTGATGCCATTAAGAGTATATGGTGTTGGGAGGTCGACATTATGAACTCCACAGAACCATAATGGTTACACTGAAGACTGACAAGTTTGGTATCAAACTTCTCAGCACATTAAATCCACACTGATGCCAGTGTGGGATTTAATGAAAAATGCACCACAGCGGGCATCTTAAAGATGCTCTTGAACCCTAACCACAATCCACGTCTGGACTGAGAGGCTGCCTAGGCTGCCACACAGCAGACATGTTGCTAGACCCCTGGGTTGAGAGCCCCCCGCTCTCCTGGGCCTGCAACAATGCACATCCTGAGCGAGGTGCTCGGTCTCCTCCCCCAGGATGGGCAGGGGGAAGCTTCAAAGGCCTGCCGCCTCTGTGAGCTTCTCCAGACAATTTGCTGTACCCAGCGACTGGCCCCCACCAGTCCTGACCCCAACTCTGGCGGGAAGACTGGCGGGAAAAACTATGTCAGGAAGGGGGGTGTTCCAGCCTGTGCCAACCCTATCCCTCAGGTGGGGGAGACGAGGTGAAGCACGACCCCGGGCTCCGGCCATCTTGAAGATGGGGAGCCCTGCCCAATCACAGCTAGGCTCCTGACCCCTTCACACAGGAGAGGAGCAGGCTAGGGGGTGTACCCACCCCAGGACAGAGACCTATTGGTCCCTGCACTTGCCCTACCTGTAACGCCCCTAAATTCTGTATTTAGGGGCTCCGTGAACCTTCCTTCCTGAGATCCCGATAAGAAAAGAAGAAAGAAGATCAAGAAGAAGACCCGCCGTGCGCTGCTAACAACAGGACGACCCCAACTGACTTGGCCCCAGCCCTACCGGCCTGTCGATCCTGGAACCTGCTCCTGCCTAATCCCGGCGACTCCTGCGGACAGCAACCTTGGGACACCCAGAGGACCTGCCTGCCTTGACCCTCTCGAACATTGGGATTCCCATCAGCAGAGGCTCTGCTGCAACAACCCCCGCCCTGGTGCCAGCCAGGAAGCTCCGGACCAGCCCACTCTGCACCCGCAGAGCCAGGCCCATGCCTGAGTGATCCAAGACCACAAGGACGTCCCCCCGGCGACTGGGACCCGAAGTCCAGTGCCCAAAGACCCTCCTCGACGATCTAGACGACGCCTGCAGACTCAGAACCAGGGCCCCCCAACCGCGACCAGCTGAGGGTAAGCTTTTCCGACCCCAAAGACACCCCTGCACCTGGCGCCCTTCAACCCCCTGGGCCTTCCTTTGGAGTACCTACCTGTGCTCCAAGATCCCAACTTACCCCTCGAAGTGGTGGTCGCCCATGAAGAGTCTCCGTCCCCGAGCCTGCAGCCTTTGTGCATCTTTTTCCTTTACCATTGAACAACATTGAGCACCTGACGGCTCAAAAGCACCCTGCACCCAGCCGCTCGAGTGCCGCTGGCAGTGCCACCTTTGTCCTATCCTACTTCCCCCTTTGCCCTGAGCAAGTGACCAGGAGCCGAGCTCTCACAGCCGCATGGCCTGCTAGCCAGCAGCCACCAACCGGAGGCCCCCTACCCCTCATTGGATAACATTGGGCCTAACTAACTCTGCACGAGCCACCCCTGTGCCGCTGAGGGTGAACCAACTGTACCTACCTGACCCTGGGGGACCCCTGAGTCTATGCCCAGAACCTTAACTTCACCAGTTGAGTACTTACCTGGAGACCGGTAACTCATTTACCTGCAATTGGATAACATTGACTGGGACTTGACTTGAAAAATCTTCTAAGTGTGAAGTATTGGAAACTTAAAATATTCATATAAAATCAAAGAATTACGAATCCCGAAGTACTCACCTGTGATCAGGAGAGAAGCCAGTACTGTACCTTGTGGCCCAGTACTGAACCGCAAAAGTAATCCTTACCGGGTTTACTAGTAACTTGCATTTTCTCCATAGGAATCTAGGGCCCGATGTAGGTAAATGCCATTTACCGATTTTAAAATACCGAATCCTACCGATTCGGTATTTCAAAATCGGTAAATGGTATGTAGGTCCCAACATCTGGATTCGTTACCGAATCCTTAACAATTCTTTAATTACCGATTCGGTAAATACCGAATCGGTAATGCCCATTCATTCCTATGGGCTTTGAAGCCCATAGGAATGATTATTTAGAAAAGGGGGTGGTGATGAACAGAGTGTCTGAATTGAGCAGACCACTCTTACCCAGTCCAAAGATCAGGGCTTGATCCATCACCGTTATTTATCTCACTGCCCATCTCAGAACCTGGCTATATGCAAATCAGTCTGTCCCTGGCCCAGTGCATCATGGGAACAGGGCAGACTAAACTACCAAGCCAATTCTTCACCAGAAAGGAGACAAGCTACCGGGGACCGGTTTCTGGCATTTCAGCCGTCTTCGGCCAGGCTTGCTTGAATCCTGATGGAGCAGTGAGAAAGGGACTCATGTCTGAGTATACCCTGCCACACCTATAGTGGCCAAAAACGATTTAGAAAAGGGGGTGGTGATGAACAGAGTGTCTGAATTGAGCAGACCACTCTTACCCAGTCCAAAGATCAGGGCTTGATCCATCACCGTTATTTATCTCACTGCCCCACCCCGGCTCAGAACCTGGCTATATGCAAATCAGTCTGTCCCTGGCCCAGTGCATCATGGGAACAGGGCAGACTAAACTACCAAGCCAATTCTTCACCAGAAAGGAGACAAGCTACCGGGGACCGGTTTCTGGCATTTCAGCCGTCTTCGGCCCGGCTTGCTTGAATCCTGATGGAGCAGTGAGAAAGGGACTCATGTCTGAGTATACCCTGCCACACCTATAGTGGCCAAAAACGATTTAGAAAAGGGGGTGGTGATGAACAGAGTGTCTGAATTGAGCAGACCACTCTTACCCAGTCCAAAGATCAGGGCTTGATCCATCACCGTTATTTATCTCACTGCCCCACCCCGGCTCAGAACCTGGCTATATGCAAATCAGTCTGTCCCTGGCCCAGTGCATCATGGGAACAGGGCAGACTAAACTACCAAGCCAATTCTTCACCAGAAAGGAGACAAGCTACCGGGGACCGGTTTCTGGCATTTCAGCCGTCTTCGGCCCGGCTTGCTTGAATCCTGATGGAGCAGTGAGAAAGGGACTCATGTCTGAGTATACCCTGCCACACCTATAGTGGCCAAAAACGATTTAGAAAAGGGGGTGGTGATGAACAGAGTGTCTGAATTGAGCAGACCACTCTTACCCAGTCCAAAGATCAGGGCTTGATCCATCACCGTTATTTATCTCACTGCCCCACCCCGGCTCAGAACCTGGCTATATGCAAATCAGTCTGTCCCTGGCCCAGTGCATCATGGGAACAGGGCAGACTAAACTACCAAGCCAATTCTTCACCAGAAAGGAGACAAGCTACCGGGGACCGGTTTCTGGCATTTCAGCCGTCTTCGGCCCGGCTTGCTTGAATCCTGATGGAGCAGTGAGAAAGGGACTCATGTCTGAGTATACCCTGCCACACCTATAGTGGCCAAAAACGATTTAGAAAAGGGGGTGGTGATGAACAGAGTGTCTGAATTGAGCAGACCACTCTTACCCAGTCCAAAGATCAGGGCTTGATCCATCACCGTTATTTATCTCACTGCCCCACCCCGGCTCAGAACCTGGCTATATGCAAATCAGTCTGTCCCTGGCCCAGTGCATCATGGGAACAGGGCAGACTAAACTACCAAGCCAATTCTTCACCAGAAAGGAGACAAGCTACCGGGGACCGGTTTCTGGCATTTCAGCCGTCTTCGGCCCGGCTTGCTTGAATCCAGATGGAGCAGTGAGAAAGGGACTCATGTCTGAGTATACCCTGCCACACCTATAGTGGCCAAAAACGATTTAGAAAAGGGGGTGGTGATGAACAGAGTGTCTGAATTGAGCAGACCACTCTTACCCAGTCCAAAGATCAGGGCTTGATCCATCACCGTTATTTATCTCACTGCCCCACCCCGGCTCAGAACCTGGCTATATGCAAATCAGTCTGTCCCTGGCCCAGTGCATCATGGGAACAGGGCAGACTAAACTACCAAGCCAATTCTTCACCAGAAAGGAGACAAGCTACCGGGGACCGGTTTCTGGCATTTCAGCCGTCTTCGGCCCGGCTTGCTTGAATCCTGATGGAGCAGTGAGAAAGGGACTCATGTCTGAGTATACCCTGCCACACCTATAGTGGCCAAAAACGATTTAGAAAAGGGGGTGGTGATGAACCACCCCTTGTTGTAAATATTTTTGTCCACCCTAAGCGTGGAAGGGTATTCTCAGATGTGAGACCCTTGCTCATTGCACCATCAGGATTCAAGCAAACCGGGCCGAAGACGGCTGTAATGCCAGAAACCGGTCCCCGGGAGCTTGTTTCCTTCCCAGTGTAAGAATTGGCTTTTGTAGTTTGGTTTGCCCTGTTCCCATCATGCACTGGGACAGGAACAGACTAATTTGCATACAGCCAGGTTCTGAAACTGGGATGGTGCAGTGAGCTAAAAAACGGTGTTGGATCTAGCCCTGATCTCTTGACTGGGTGAGAGCTTTCTGCTTAATTCAGAGACTCTGTCCCTCACCACCCCTTGTTGTAAATATTTTTGTCCACCCTAAGCGTGGAAGGGTATTCTCAGATGTGAGACCCCTGCTCATTGCACCATCAGGATTCAAGCAAACCGGGCCGAAGACGGCTGTAATGCCAGAAACCGGTCCCCGGGAGCTTGTTTCCTTCCCAGTGTAAGAATTGGCTTTTGTAGTTTGGTTTGCCCTGTTCCCATCATGCACTGGGACAGGAACAGACTAATTTGCATACAGCCAGGTTCTGAAACTGGGATGGTGTAGTGAGCTAAAAAACGGTGTTGGATCTAGCCCTGATCTCTTGACTGGGTGAGAGCTTTCTGCTTAATTCAGAGACTCTGTCCCTCACCACCCCTTGTTGTAAATATTTTTGTCCACCCTAAGCGTGGAAGGGTATTCTCAGATGTGAGACCCTTGCTCATTGCACCATCAGGATTCAAGCAAACCGGGCCGAAGACGGCTGTAATGCCAGAAACCGGTCCCCGGGAGCTTGTTTCCTTCCCAGTGTAAGAAATGGCTTTTGTAGTTTGGTTTGCCCTGTTCCCATCATGCACTGGGACAGGAACAGACTAATTTGCATACAGCCAGGTTCTGAAACTGGGATGGTGCAGTGAGCTAAAAAACGGTGTTGGATCTAGCCCTGATCTCTTGACTGGGTGAGAGCTTTCTGCTTAATTCAGAGACTCTGTCCCTCACCACCCCTTGTTGTAAATATTTTTGTCCACCCTAAGCGTGGAAGGGTATTCTCAGATGTGAGACCCTTGCTCATTGCACCATCAGGATTCAAGCAAACCGGGCCGAAGACGGCTGTAATGCCAGAAACCGGTCCCCGGGAGCTTGTTTCCTTCCCAGTGTAAGAATTGGCTTTTGTAGTTTGGTTTGCCCTGTTCCCATCATGCACTGGGACAGGAACAGACTAATTTGCATACAGCCAGGTTCTGAAACTGGGATGGTGCAGTGAGCTAAAAAACGGTGTTGGATCTAGCCCTGATCTCTTGACTGGGTGAGAGCTGTCTGCTTAATTCAGAGACTCTGTCCCTCACCACCCCTTGTTGTAAATATTTTTGTCCACCCTAAGCGTGGAAGGGTATTCTCAGATGTGAGACCCTTGCTCATTGCACCATCAGGATTCAAGCAAACCGGGCCGAAGACGGCTGTAATGCCAGAAACCGGTCCCCGGGAGCTTGTTTCCTTCCCAGTGTAAGAATTGGCTTTTGTAGTTTGGTTTGCCCTGTTCCCATCATGCACTGGGACAGGAACAGACTAATTTGCATACAGCCAGGTTCTGAAACTGGGATGGTGCAGTGAGCTAAAAAACGGTGTTGGATCTAGCCCTGATCTCTTGACTGGGTGAGAGCTTTCTGCTTAATTCAGAGACTCTGTCCCTCACCACCCCTTGTTGTAAATATTTTTGTCCACCCTAAGCGTGGAAGGGTATTCTCAGATGTGAGACCCTTGCTCATTGCACCATCAGGATTCAAGCAAACCGGGCCGAAGACGGCTGTAATGCCAGAAACCGGTCCCCGGGAGCTTGTTTCCTTCCCAGTGTAAGAATTGGCTTTTGTAGTTTGGTTTGCCCTGTTCCCATCATGCACTGGGACAGAAACAGACTAATTTGCATACAGCCAGGTTCTGAAACTGGGATGGTGCAGTGAGCTAAAAAACGGTGTTGGATCTAGCCCTGATCTCTTGACTGGGTGAGAGCTTTCTGCTTAATTCAGAGACTCTGTCCCTCACCACCCCTTGTTGTAAATATTTTTGTCCACCCTAAGCGTGGAAGGGTATTCTCAGATGTGAGACCCTTGCTCATTGCACCATCAGGATTCAAGCAAACCGGGCCGAAGACGGCTGTAATGCCAGAAACCGGTCCCCGGGAGCTTGTTTCCTTCCCAGTGTAAGAATTGGCTTTTGTAGTTTGGTTTGCCCTGTTCCCATCATGCACTGGGACAGGAACAGACTAATTTGCATACAGCCAGGTTCTGAAACTGGGATGGTGCAGTGAGCTAAAAAACGGTGTTGGATCTAGCCCTGATCTCTTGACTGGGTGAGAGCTTTCTGCTTAATTCAGAGACTCTGTCCCTCACCACCCCTTGTTGTAAATATTTTTGTCCACCCTAAGCGTGGAAGGGTATTCTCAGATGTGAGACCCTTGCTCATTGCACCATCAGGATTCAAGCAAACCGGGCCGAAGACGGCTGTAATGCCAGAAACCGGTCCCCGGGAGCTTGTTTCCTTCCCAGTGTAAGAATTGGCTTTTGTAGTTTGGTTTGCCCTGTTCCCATCATGCACTGGGACAGGAACAGACTAATTTGCATACAGCCAGGTTCTGAAACTGGGATGGTGCAGTGAGCTAAAAAACGGTGTTGGATCTAGCCCTGATCTCTTGACTGGGTGAGAGCTTTCTGCTTAATTCAGAGACTCTGTCCCTCACCACCCCTTGTTGTAAATATTTTTGTCCACCCTAAGCGTGGAAGGGTATTCTCAGATGTGAGACCCTTGCTCATTGCACCATCAGGATTCAAGCAAACCGGGCCGAAGACGGCTGTAATGCCAGAAACCGGTCCCCGGGAGCTTGTTTCCTTCCCAGTGTAAGAATTGGCTTTTGTAGTTTGGTTTGCCCTGTTCCCATCATGCACTGGGACAGGAACAGACTAATTTGCATACAGCCAGGTTCTGAAACTGGGATGGTGCAGTGAGCTAAAAAACGGTGTTGGATCTAGCCCTGATCTCTTGACTGGGTGAGAGCTTTCTGCTTAATTCAGAGACTCTGTCCCTCACCACCCCTTGTTGTAAATATTTTTGTCCACCCTAAGCGTGGAAGGGTATTCTCAGATGTGAGACCCTTGCTCATTGCACCATCAGGATTCAAGCAAACCGGGCCGAAGACGGCTGTAATGCCAGAAACCGGTCCCCGGGAGCTTGTTTCCTTCCCAGTGTAAGAATTGGCTTTTGTAGTTTGGTTTGCCCAGTTCCCATCATGCACTGGGACAGGAACAGACTAATTTGCATACAGCCAGGTTCTGGAACTGGGATGGTGCAGTGAACTAAAAAACGGTGTTGGATCTAGCCCTGATCTCTTGACTGGGTGAGAGCTTTCTGCTTAATTCAGAGACTCTGTCCCTCACCACCCCTTGTTGTAAATATTTTTGTCCACCCTAAGCGTGGAAGGGTATTCTCAGATGTGAGACCCTTGCTCATTGCACCATCAGGATTCAAGCAAACCGGGCCAAAGACGGCTGTAATGCCAGAAACCGGTCCCCGGGAGCTTGTTTCCTTCCCAGTGTAAGAATTGGCTTTTGTAGTTTGGTTTGCCCTGTTCCCATCAAGCACTGGGACAGGAACAGACTAATTTGCATAAAGCCAGGTTCTGAAACTGGGATGGTGCAGTGAGCTAAAAAACGGTGTTGGATCTAGCCCTGATCTCTTGACTGGGTGAGAGCTTTCTGCTTAATTCAGAGACTCTGTCCCTCACCACCCCTTGTTGTAAATATTTTTGTCCACCCTAAGCGTGGAAGGGTATTCTCAGATGTGAGACCCTTGCTCATTGCACCATCAGGATTCAAGCAAACCGGGCCGAAGACGGCTGTAATGCCAGAAACCGGTCCCCGGGAGCTTTTTTCCTTCCCAGTGTAAGAATTGGCTTTTGTAGTTTGGTTTGCCCTGTTCCCATCATGCACTGGGACAGGAACAGACTAATTTGCATACAGCCAGGTTCTGAAACTGGGATGGTGCAGTGAGCTAAAAAACGGTGTTAGATCTAGCCCTGATCTCTTGACTGGGTGAGAGCTTTCTGCTTAATTCAGAGACTCTGTCCCTCACCACCCCTTGTTGTAAATATTTTTGTCCACCCTAAGCGTGGAAGGGTATTCTCAGATGTGAGACCCTTGCTCATTGCACCATCAGGATTCAAGCAAACCGGGCCGAAGACGGCTGTAATGCCAGAAACCGGTCCCCGGGAGCTTGTTTCCTTCCCAGTGTAAGAATTGGCTTTTGTAGTTTGGTTTGCCCTGTTCCCATCATGCACTGGGACAGGAACAGACTAATTTGCATACAGCCAGGTTCTGAAACTGGGATGGTGCAGTGAGCTAAAAAACGGTGTTGGATCTAGCCCTGATCTCTTGACTGGGTGAGAGCTTTCTGCTTAATTCAGAGACTCTGTCCCTCACCACCCCTTGTTGTAAATATTTTTGTCCACCCTAAGCGTGGAAGGGTATTCTCAGATGTGAGACCCTTGCTCATTGCACCATCAGGATTCAAGCAAACCGGGCCGAAGACGGCTGTAATGCCAGAAACCGGTCCCCGGGAGCTTGTTTCCTTCCCAGTGTAAGAATTGGCTTTTGTAGTTTGGTTTGCCCTGTTCCCATCATGCACTGGGACAGGAACAGACTAATTTGCATACAGCCAGGTTCTGAAACTGGGATGGTGCAGTGAGCTAAAAAACGGTGTTGGATCTAGCCCTGATCTCTTGACTGGATGAGAGCTTTCTGCTTAATTCAGAGACTCTGTCCCTCACCACCCCTTGTTGTAAATAGGAATGATTAGGCATTACCGATTCGGTATTTACCGAATCGGTAATTAAAGAATTCACAAGGGTGCAGGGGGTGTCACTTTGACACCCTCTGGCACCCCCAAAACAGGCACAGGTGCCATGTGGCAGGCATACCTGCCCTAAGGGCAGGTCTGCCTGTCACATGACATAGGTGTGCATGCACACATGTGCATGCACACCGGAATCGGTATTTTACCATGGATTTGTATTCCATGGTAAAATACCGATTCTGTAAGCCATGTGCAGAAGGTACATTGCCTACCTACATTGCATTTTCGGTAATTTTACCGAATCGGTAATTATTACCGAATCGGTAATTATTTTACCGATTCGGTACATATTACCGAATCGGTAAATTTACCGATTCGGTAATGATACCGATTCGGTAAAATTACCGAAAATGTGCCCCTACATCTCGGTAGCCCTTTACCGATCGGAAACGGCCGAAAATCGGTATTTTCGGCCGATTCGGATCGGTAAAGGGCTACCTACATCGGGCCCCTAGTGTCTACTTTTGAAAACTTGAAATATTCTTTAAAAATCATACGAAATACTGAAACGTAATTATTTACCTGTTTTAAGTTGAGACCCCAGTGCTGGAACTAGGAGCCCAGTACTGGATTACAAAAGTAACGAGATCGTACTTTACCTGCAACCTGAAATTTCTACCATTGGATAACATTGCACGACCATAACTAAAACGTTAATACAAATTGTTTTCAGCATAGACCCCAGGACTAAATCTAGGATCCAATCCTGGATCTTCCAAAGTAATCTATAAAGTAATCAACTGTACTTATATGATGTTAACATATTGAGCTCAATGCTAAAGCGTGTTTAGAATTGTTTTGCCTACTGCAACCCCTGTACCTATTGTGTTCACAACGTTTATTGCCTTTCTGCAAAGTACTCATCTGAGACCTCTCATATTCAGAGTAGTATGTTTTGATACCTTTTGGTTCTAGAAATAAAACATCTATATCTTTGATATAAAAACAATTGGCTTGGGGTTCAGTCTTTGAGTGTGTGAAACCTTTTTGCTGACTGAGTGTGTACAACACATGCTTTACACTGTCCTCTGGTACTGCCTCACTGCTCGACCAAGCTACCACTTTAGAGAGTAAGGTCACACCTGGCTTTAACCTGTTATACCTCTGGGGTTTGTGGACTCTATACACACCGTACCTTATTATAGTCCAGTATATATAGAGCCACTTTCTCACATTGGTGGCAGCGATGGGATACAAACTTGCATGTGATGGACTACTTGGTTACCATCTGATCACACAACAGAACTCATAAATTGCCTTTAGAATTCTGAAATTGGGTTTTCCAAAATACTAAAAAGTCTTGTCAGGGCCTTGCTTAAGTCCCTCTAGAATTTTAGAAAAATAAAAGTCACTATAGTCAGGTTAAAGGATTAGAACTATCAGGTTAGAATGTCTCAACCACCCCCAACTACTAGTGAGGATAATATTGTACAGGGCCTGGTGGAGGAGATCGACCTCACACCTTACTTACAATTAAATTTCAGAGAAGTAAGGTCCTTATGAAAACTGAAAAATATGCCAGTGGGCCTGCATCCAACCAAAGTAGGGCTCCAGGAGCTCTTGGCTGAGTATACTAAATGCCGGCCCTCTGAACAGGGTGATGACCAGTCAGAGGAAGTAGAGGTGCTAGAGGAGGAGACCCCCCCCCAATCAACTCTAGGGAGAGGAGGGGCCCTGTACCGTTAACTCCAAGAATCACACTCTGGGACCCTAGCACCTACACAGGTGGGCGAGGTCCCAGAGTAAACATTGGGACTAGCCCCAGTGAAGAGGACAGTTTGTTAGCCAAGTTGGCCAAGAGATTAGATCTAGAGTCCAGACTCCTGGCTCTAGAAAAAGAAAGGAAATAGATGGGTTTAACCCCTATCTCTGGTGGCAGCAATACCAATAACAAGGATAGAGAGGAATCTTATGATCCTAAAATCCCCAAAGGGATTTCCCTACATTTGAGGAAGGTGATGATATCACCAAGTGGTTCACAGCCTTTGAAAGGGCTTGTGATATGAGGAGAGTGAAGAAACCTCAATGGGGGCACTCCTGTGGGAACTGTTCTCTGGTAACTGCAGAGACAGGCTTCTGACCCTCTCTGGGCCAGATGCAGGGTCTTATGACCTCATGAAGAGAACTCTGATTGAGGGATTTGGACTCACTACTGAGGAGTACAGAATTAGGTTTAGGGGGCTCACAAACCCAGACCCAATCCTGGGTAGAGTTTGTGGACTACTCAGTAAAGACACTGGATGGTTGGTTAACTGGACACAGTGTGCATGGTTTTACTAGACTTTATAATTTGTTTATGAAGGAACACATTTTGAGTAATTGCACAAATGAAAAGTTGCACCAGCATTTGGTAGACCTAGGTCTAATTTCTCCCCAAGAATTAGGAAAGAAGGCAGACCATTGGGTCAAGACTAGGGTGACCAGGACAGCCACTGGGGGTGACCAGAAGAAGGTGGTAACAAAACCTCCCCAGGGGAAAGGTGGTGAGAATCCCCAAGATAAAAAGTCTGAGTCTTCCAAGGGGTCCCAAAAACCTATACAGGGGGGTGGGTCCCAAACTACTTCCTAGGTGCCGCAGCCCTTTAGGGGGAAGAACTTTGATCCTAACAAGGCCTATTGTAACAACTGGAAAACGTTGGGACATTTAACTGTAGACAAAAACTGCCCCTACAATAAAGCCCCTAAGGCACCCAATACAGCTACTCCAGGGACAGTGAATCTACAGATGGGATCAGAGGAGTGCCCCGAGCAAATCTGGGAATACACTCAAGCTAGCCTAGTCTCCTTGGGGGAAATGGAGTTTGCCACTGTAGCTGGTTGGCCACCCAACTGTAAAATGTATTTGTAATACCCCTCCATTAATGGAACTAGAGTAGAAGCCCTGATGGATACAGGCGCCAGTATCACTATGGTGAAGAAAATACTGGTTTCCCCAGAACTTACCCAGTCACCAATGCTGACAGCAGTACCCTATGGCTATGGTGACATTAGGTTGGGGGGAGGGTACTGGCCTGAAACTGGTAGTGGTCTCTCCACAACTGCCAGCTGACTGTCTGCTTGAAAATGACCTGGAAACCTCAGCCTGGGCTGAGAAGTAACCCATGCAACCATGCTGGGTATCCCTATACTGGTGTGTGTGCAAACCAGAGCACAGAGCAAAAAGAAGGGTGAACAAGTAGGTTTGGAGCCTGAAAGTATGGCCCAACCAACCAAGAGAAAAAGCAAGAAGACTGAGGGACCAGCTTCTACACAGCAAGCCTCTCAGGACCCCTCTCCTCAGGGAGAGGACTTGGAAACCCAAGAGAGAACTGAACCCATGGAGCTTGAGCCTTACCAGGTTGGACTCCTGGGCCCAGGGGGACCCACTAGGGAAGAGCTGTGCCAGGGTCAGCGAGACTGCTTCACTCTTGAAAGCCTGAGGCAGCAAGCTGTTTCAGAAGCACAGGGAGATGTCAGTGGTACGGATGTATGACGTTACAACGCAGGCTATTACAACACCTGCCTTTACAATGCGGTTTTTATATCGCAATCCATTACAACGCATAGCGCTTTGGGGTGCTGGATAGTGAAAGGTTTAATTTACTATTCCAACACCAGTCCCCGTGGACACTAGAAAATGTGTTGGATAGTAAATTAAACGTATTCCCTATCCTAGAGCGCCCCCCAGCGCAATGCATTGTAATGGTTTGCGTTGTAATGACCCCGTTGTAATGGTAGTGCGTTGGAAAAGTTTCGTTGTAAAGGTTGTTCACCCAGTGGTACCCATAGAGCTTATTGGGAAGAGGAAGTACTGTATGCTGAGGCAAGAAACCCCAATCCTGGAGCTACCAGGATAGTGGTAGAGCCACAGAAGTACAGGGAGTTCCTCTTAACGTTAGCTCATGACATCCCCCTAGCTGGACATTTGGGGCAGACCAAAACTTGGGAAAGGCTAGTTAGCCACTTCTACTGGCCCCAGATGAACCAAAAGGTGAGGGAGTTTGTGAGCTCCTGTGTTACCTGTCAGGCCAGTGGCAAAACAGGTGGCAAACCAAAGGACCCCCTGATACCACTGCCAGTGGTGGGGGTACCTTTGAAAGGGTAGGTGTGGACATTGTGGGTCCACTTGAACCTCCCACAGCCTCAGGGAAAACAAATCATTCTTTTAGTAGTGGATCATGCTACTAGGTACCCTGAAGCAATTGCCCTTAGGGTTACTACAGCTCCTGCAGTAGCCAAGGCCCTCCTGGGTGTCTTCACCAGGGTACGGTTTCCTAAGGAGGTGGTTTCAGACAGAAGATCCAACTTCATGTCTACTTACCTGAAACACATGTGGAAGGAGTGTGGTGTGCAGTACAAGTTCACTATCCCATACCACCCACAAACCAATGGTCTTGTTGCAAGGTTCAACAAGACATTGAAAGGTATGATCATGGGACTCCCTGAAAAACTCAAAATGAGATGGGATGTCCTGTTGCCATGCCTTCTTTTGGCTTATAGGGAAGTGCCTCAGAAAGGAGTGGGGTTTTCCCCCTTTGAGCTTCTGTTTGGTCATCCTGTGGCCTAAGGTCCAGAATGGCTGAGTACATGGACAAGGCATCCAAGAATCTTGAGGCCAGCCAGGAGCTGCAGAAGCACTGGTATGACCAAAAAGCTACCATGGTTGGATTTCAACCTGGACAACAGGTGTGGGTTTTGGAGCCAGTGGCACCAAGGGCTCTCCAAGACAGATGGAGTGGCCCTTACCCAATCCTAGAGAAAAAGAGTGAGGTCACTTACTTAGTGGACCTGGGCACCCAAAAGGGTTATCCATGTGAACCGCCTTAAACTCTACAATGACAGGGCTGACCACACCATGCTGATGGTGACTGATGAGGAACAGTAAACAGAGAGTGAACCTCTCCCTGATCTCCTCTCTTCCAGCCCAAAGGACGGGTCAGTGGATGGAGTGGTCTTTTCAGACACCCTCTCTCCCCAACAGCAGATTGACTGCAAGCAAATCTTGCAACAGTTTGCTAGTCTCTTTTCCTTGACCCCTGGTCTGACCAGCTGGCGTACCCATGATGTGGACACCGGTGACAGTAACCCTGTCAAAAACAAAATCTATCGACAATCAGACCAAGTCAAGGAAAACATCAAAGCTGAAGTCAGCAAGATGCTGGAGCTAGGGGTGATTAAACCCTCTGAGAGCCCCCGGGCTAGCCCAGGTGTTCTGGTCCCCAAACCTCATCAACAGGGTGGAAAGAGCGAGATGAGGTTCTGTGTGGACTATAGAGGACTCAACTCTGTCACCAAGACAGATGCTCACCCCATTCAAAGAGCAGATGAGTTGATAGACAAGCTAGGGGCAGCCACGTTCCTCACTACCTTTGACTTCACTGCAGGGTACTGGCAGATTGGCATGTCCCCAGGAGCCAAAGAGAAAACAGCATTCTCCACCCCTGATGGTCACTATCAGTTTACTGTACTGTCTTTTTGGTTAAAGAATGCCCCTGCCACCTTCCAGAGGTTGGTGAACCAAGTCCTGACTGGATTGGAGTCTTTAGTGCAGCTTATCTTGATGATATTGCTGTCTTTAGCTCCACTTGGCAGGATCACCCGATCCACCTTGGGAAGGTTCTACAAGCCCTGCAATCTGCAGGACTGACTATCAAGGCATCCAAATGCCAGATAGGGCAGGGCACTGTGGTGTACTTGGGCCACCTTGTTGGTGGAGGCCAGGCCCAATCCTTACAGCCCAAGATCCAGAGTATCATGGACTGGGCAGCTCCAACAATCCAGACCCAAGTCAGGGCATTCCTTGGCTTGACTGGATACTACAGGACGTTTGTGAAGGGATATGGGTCCATTGGGACTACCCCATGAACTCACATCCAATAAAATGCCCAAGAAAATAAACTGGACAGTTAGCTGCCAAAAGGCTTTTGACACCCTGAAAGAAGCAATGTGCTCAGCACCCATTCTAAAAGCACCAGACTACTCCTATCAGTTCATAGTGCAGACTGATACCTCAGAGCTGGGGATAGGAGCAGTCCCCTCCCAGCTCAATGAGGAAGGGCAAGACCAACCTGTTGCTTTTATAAGCAGGGGGCTACTCCCCAGAGAGCAGGGATGGAGGGCCATTTAGAGGGAGGCCTTTGCTGTGGTTTGGTCCCTGAAGAAGTGGAGGCCCTACTTGTGTGGAACTCACTTCCTTGTTCAAACTGACCACAGACCTCTCAGGTGGCTAATGCAGATGAAAGGGGAAAATCCAAAACTATTGAGATGGTCCATCTCCTCACAGGGTATGGACTTTGAAGTGGAGCACCGACCAGGGACTGCCCATGCCAATGCAGATGGACTTTCCAGGTTCTTCAACTTAGACAATGAAGGCTCCGTCGGTCAAGGTAAGTCTCATCACCTTTTGTATGGGGGGGGAGTTGTGTGAGAAAGTGCCCACTTTTTTCTGACTGCTGATGTGCTTTGACTGAGTGTGCCCTGGGCTCCTGCCAACCAGGTACCCAGCACCTGTGTTTCTACCCTAAAACTGTGTTGAAACTAAAACCCAATTTGCATCTCTGGCCACCTGTAAGCCCCTAGTAAATGGTACCCTAGGTACCCGTAGCATGGTGACCAGAGAAGACCCCTAAGGATTTCAGCACTTATTGTGCCACTCTTAGGGGCCTTGTACCCTGGCACCCACACCCTGCCTTTGCAGGCTAAGTGCCTAAGTACAGAACTAAACAAAGAGTCGACATGGCACAAATCCCTGTGTGCCATGCCCACAAACCCACTGCCCTGACACATCAGTCAACCCTCTAGCTGGGTGCCCTATGCCAGTGGTGTGGGCACAGGGGCATGAGCCCTGTGTCCCTACAGTACCCAGGGCCATTTCTGGACACTGTAAGTGCAGTGATGCCATTAAGAGTATATGGTGCTGGGAGGTCGACATTAGGAACTCCACTGCACCATAATGGCTACACTGGAAGACTGACAAGTTTGGTATCAAACTTCTCAGCACATTTATTTATTTATTTATGAAACTTGTAAAGCGCACAAATGCCCGAGGGCGTCTCGGCGTCACTGATGCCAGTGTGGGATTTAATGAAAAATGCACAACAGAGGGCATCTTAGAGATGCCGAACACTATATATATTAATAATAACTGTGGGTCTAGAGAAACTCAGGTCTCTGTGTTCAAAATGTGTCTAATCTACTACAAGACACATCTGGACCCATCACTGAGTGATATGGATTCCCATCAGTTACACACTCTGGACCGCCCTTCTTGGGCCAGTCTCACCAAGTAGTATGTCAACAACGTACATATAGTTCACTAAGATAGTGGTAACCGAAAAGCAGTGCACAAAAAAATGAGTGAAAGTGATGTAGTTAAAAATGGATAGTGGGTGCACAAATGACTTTAATGAGAAGCAATCCACTTCCAAGATTAAAAAACGTGAAGTGCAAAATGACAGTAGTTTTTAACAAATATCTACTGCATGTATGGAAAGGTCGACATGTTTCTGCAGTTGACAGATACTGAGTGTATCACCTGCTTCTTCAGGACCAAGAATATATTTTGCTACTGCTTAAAAGGCGCGTGCGTGCATAATAGAAATTATATAAATACTGGGATATCACCTGAGTAGGCCCTCTCAATGCTCCTGTTTAGGAGAAGCTGATTTCCACAAACGAGAGGAATCATGTGCAGACGACACATATAAAAGAAAACAGAGAAAATGGGACAACATATTAATGGAAGTTATCATTCCTGAGTTTCAACAGTTGAAATGACTTGTATACTTGTGTATCTCAAGTGCATTACCCAACGATTTGTTATTTGGATATGCCTCTCACTCACCTAGAGTTTGAGGTACAGGCGCCGCTCCTCACCTGGCCACAGCTCAGGAAATAGGGGCACCGCTCTATTTAAAACCACAAAAACGATAGTGAGAAACCCTCACAGCAACTGCCAAATCAAATTAACTGATCCGTCAACTTGTTACAATTACCATGGAGTCAATGGTAATGAACATATCATATTACGCATTAGTCTCATTCTGTTTTGTCAGAACGGTCACTAAATGTGTTCCACCTAACAGGAAAACAATTCTATCTACTGAGGGTGGAGTAGTTGTGTTTACGATGTCAAAACACCCCGTTCTGACGGCAAATGCCGAAAAAGTATCTTAGAATGTCCATTTTACAGAGACGCTATAAAGGTCAACTCAAGCGCACAATACCATGAAGGATTAGCGCACAATCCAGTGTGCACAGAGTCGATCTGGAGCATACCTTTCCGTCGGTACTCCAGTCAGGCATCTGCGCTGTTCGGGGAGGCACCGGGAAATGTTTACGCGTCATATTTCTAGCTGGGGAACACCAATCCGTAACGTACAAGAACCAGTGCGCAGGCGCCGGTGCACACTGGCGAGGGCTGCGTAGGTCATCTCAATGCATCAGATGGACTCATGTGAAATGTAGTCGGGAAGCTACGTGGCGGAATGAAAGGAGATTCCATCCAAGCTGTATGTAAATAGTGAAGAGTATTTAAAGAGAGTTTTAATAATGTAAGTGCAAAGCCAGCAAAAGTACTTGATCTTTAGTATACTGGCATTTCGACTTTAGATTTTAGAAAAACGAGCAAGCCATACTTAGCGTCACGGACACCACCTACCGGGGTGTGGAGTAAAGTCGCGTGCTAAAATTGTGGGTTTGATCCCCACTCTTGCCACTGTATTGTTTGGAAGCGCTTTAGCCAGTCATAGTTTGTTCAGGCTAAGGGACCTGGTATCTTCAAACAGTACTACTTGTAGATGTCTAAACCGATAGATGTTCATTGTCTTTTTCTCTCTTATGTTATTATCAGAGATATAAAACGGTTCACATGTGGGTCGGTCTGTCACTGAATACAGATAGTTCGATGTATAGACCGTATTGTAAAAAATGTGATCATGTCAGTAGAAGAAACAGAGTTTATATTGAGGTCCTCGCAATGCTCCAGAGGCTTGTATATAGAATCATACGCCGTATGAAACAAAAAATGACGCCGACCTGTCAGCTCGAAGAAGATGTGTGGTACCGGAGGTCAAAAACAGGGATCACTCTATAAAGAAGTCCAGGGAATGTCTTCATTAAGACCATTTTTATCTGTATTTAGACGATACACCGATTTCTGCTCTAATTTAAAAAGATGTTTAGTAATGTCTGTGACATGAGGGGGGATCCGTGGTTGTTCCAAGACGGTCCAGGAGAAATCTGTAGGTGTGTGTCCTACCTCCAAGAAATGATTCGTGAGGCGAGTTGCTTGCTTTTTGCATCGGATCGTGCTTTTATGTTCCGAGATCCTTGTTTTAATTTTTCTAGTCGTCATCCCAACATATTGTAAGGAACAAGGGCATCTAATGAGATAGATGAGGTTGGTACTATTGCAATTAGTAAATTGTTTTTGTTCCCAACGTCTCGATGTCCCTATGTCGATGCTTGTAGAATGGGATGTTTGAGGACATGCAGCACAATTCCCACAGGGGTAATGACCCTCTAACGGTGGCAAATCCCATAGGGTTCCCACTTGATGAACTTTCTTGGGTCCTGGTCTCGTATGCACTAGCCGATCTTTAATGCTTGTTCCTCTTTTGTATGCAAATAAAGGTTCTGGAAGGTTATCCGGGCCAGTGTTAAGGATCCTCCAGTGTTGTTTTACAATTTTCTTGATAGCATTGGATCGTGTGTTAAAGGTATTAATAAACGCTATCCTTTCATTCTTTGGTTTGGGAGGGGTCACTTCCAATAGAGACTCACGATTGTTGTTCGAAGCTCTTTTTTTGGAGTCTCGAATCAATTTCTTGGGGTATTTCTTATCTCGAAGACATTGCTCAAGTTCTCCCGCATGTTTATGGAAACTCTCTTTTGTGCTGCAGTTCAGCTGGATGCGCAAAAACTGACCGAAGGGCAGATTGTCCCGGAGCGCCTTCGGGTGACAGCTTCCGTATTGGAGCAGTGAGTTCCGCGACATAGGTTTCTTATACAATTCCGACACCAAGCCCCCTAAGGTAGCTGTATTCTGGAGGTCCAGGAATGCCAGGGTAGTTTTTGAAAACTCAACCGTAAAGCGTAGGAACGAGTTCTGTTTGTTCAGCCAAAGATGGAAGGCCTTCAGTTCGATTTCGGTTCCACGCCACACCACTAGAATATCATCTATGTAGCGTTTCCAAGCCCTTATCGATGGTAAATAGGGATTCATAGATGACAATACACGATCTTGTTCGAACTTATGAACATATAGGTTTGCCAGACTCGGAGCAAAAACGCTGCCCATGCTGGTCCCTGATGTCTGGAGGAACATTGTCTCCTCGAACCGAAAAATGTTTTCTTTCATCGCCATGATGGCTAGTTCCATGATGAAAGATTTCGGAGTGATGGAGTCCCATTCCTGTTCTCGTAGTAGCATTTCAACCACCTCTAGTGTCTCATTTTGTGGTATCGAGGTGTAGAGGGATTCTACATCAAAGGACACCAAAATGTCCAAATTGGTGTCAAACTCGATGTTGGGGAGAGTCCTCAGCAGATCTTTCGTATCTTGGATGTATGTTGGCATCAGTTTGACCAACGGTCACAAAAAGATGTCGACAAACGTCGATAAAGGTTCCAAGAGGGACCCGATGCCGGATATTATAGGGCGTCCTGGTGGAGGGCGTTGTTCTTTGTGGACTTTCGGGAGCACATAAAAATATGGCATCAACGGGTTCGAAGTACAAAGAAAAGAAGCCTCATTTGCCATAATCCAGCCCTCTGATAATGCCTCTTCAGTGAGATGTTTGATATTCATGGAGAGTCTCTTAGTCGGATCTTCAGACAGTGGACTGTAAGAGTTAATGTCACTGAGTTGTCTGAGACATTCCTGTATGTAAGTACTCGTATCCATAAGGACCGTGGCACCCCCTTTGTCTGCAGGCTTGATGGTGACTGAATCGTCTTTCGCTAGTCCCGACAAAGCCTGCTGTTCTTGTTTCGAGAGGTTCATAAACGGTTTGTTAGTCCTTGAAAACAGGATCTGGATGTCGTGTCGCACTGCTTCCTCGAAGGTTAAGACCTTGGTTGGTATAGTGTGAGGTAAAGGCATAAAGTTAGAGGATTTCTTGAGTCCCGTATTTGATTCAGTAGGTGGGTTCTCAGATTTCAGAAAGAAAAAATGTAGCCTAACCTTCCTGAAGAATTGAGCTAACTCAACATTGGTCTGAAATGGATCTCCAGTAGTGGTCTGAACAAAACCAAGCCCTCGGTTAAGCACTTGAGTTTCAATAGGGGAAAGCTCTCTGGAGCTCAGATTGATGATCAAACTGCCTCTGAACTCGTGCCTGCTTGATCCTGAGGTATTTGCTTCCCGCTCCGTAAACCCATCGATTGCGGGGGGACAGTCCACTGTACTTGTCCTCTAGAGGTTCATCTTCTGCCTCGTGTCCTTCCTTGGCCAAACCCTAAAAAAGGCTGCATATTTTGATTGTGAGGGAAGGGCATAGGGCCGAAAGGGCCCATAGGTTGTGGTGGAAAAGGACCTCTAGTCATCCATGGATTAGGTGACCACCACGGGTTAAATTGATTCGGGCCATAGTTTTGACCTCTCCAATTTTTTCTATTTCCTCTGCCACGTTGTTGGTTGGTGGAGTTGCCTTGATTGCTCGAGTCTGAGTCACTGGAGGTGTCCTCAGAGATCGAAGTCCCGTAGGTGGAGCCCCCTCTGCGTCCGTTCCTGTTATATGCAGTCGGGACATAGGTGGCGCTAGTATAAGGATAAACTTTATCCATGGCGAATTTCGCCAGATCTTTTTTGCACTTCTCAAGCTTAGCGAATAGAATAGAGTCCTTGAATTCTTTAGTGGTTTTGTTATTTTCCTCTTGCTGTTTGGTAAATAGCTTCCCTGTGATCTTTGTCCTGATTTGACCCTCCAGTACCTGAATCTCCACGAGCATTTTGTCAGAGACCCGTTTTGCAGTTTTAATTATTAACACGAGCCAGTCACAAGTGCATTTCCATGCTATTAGTGACCAGTCGCGCAAAAAGTCTTTGTCATCTAGGAAAAGTCTAGGGGCATTGGTGACTATCAGTCCCGATGGTGCACAGTTTCCCCGGAGGTACTCAGCCATTGCAATCACATGTGCACAAGTACAGGAGTAACTCTTTTTCAATATCAGAATCTTAGGCCATCCATCTTCATTGATCACTGGTTGGACTGGCATCGATTCTAACATACTCGGATTGTCACTTAAAATGGATTGGATTTCTTCCTCGTCAAAGGCCAGACCTAAATTTGTCGCTGTTGTCAGATCAGAGGAAAAGGAAGAGGCAGTTGTCTAGTGTGAGGGAAACTTTCTCGAAGTTATGGTTCGTCGGTTTGGGATATACTTGTGGAGCCTTGCTTCACACTGGCCCAAGCTACTATGAAGAATTAAAGGAATAAAGGAAAAAAGGACCCGCAGTCATGCAACTGCACTAAGTAACAACACAAGCGGAGAGAGTAGGGTCCAAGGGAAATATTTAAAGACCCAAACACAGTTATAACCCCTTAAGCAGAACACTATATATATTAATATTAACTGTGGGTCTAGAGAAGCTCAGGTCTCTGTGTTCAAAATGTGTCTAATCTACTACATGATACATCTGGACCCATCACTGTGTGATATGGATTCCCATCAGTTACACACTCTGGACCGCCCTTCTTGGGCCAGTCTCACCAAGTAGTATGTCAACAACGTACATATAGTTCACTAAGATAGTGGTAACCGAAAAGCAGTGCACAAAAAAATGAGTGAAAGTGATGTAGTTAAAAATGGATAGTGGGTGCACAAATGACTTTAATGAGAAGCAATCCACTTCCAAGATTAAAAAACGTGAAGTGCAAAATGACAGTAGTTTTTAACAAATATCTACTGCATGTATGGAAAGGTCGACATGTTTCTGCAGTTGACAGATACTGAGTGTATCACCTGCTTCTTCAGGACCAAGAATATATTTTGCTACTGCTTAAAAGGTGCGTGCGTGCATAATAGAAATTATATAAATACTGGGATATCACCTGAGTAGGCCCTCTCAATGCTCCTGTTTAGGAGAAGCTGATTTCCACAAACGAGAGGAATCATGTGCAGACGACACATATAAAAGAAAACAGAGAAAATGGGACAACATATTAATGGAAGTTATCATTCCTGAGTTTCAACAGTTGAAATGACTTGTATACTTGTGTATCTCAAGTGCATTACCCAACGATTTGTTATTTGGATATGCCTCTCACTCACCTAGAGTTTGAGGTACAGGCGCCGCTCCTCACCTAGCCACAGCTCAGGAAATAGGGGCACCGCTCTATTTAAAACCACAAAAACGATAGTGAGAAACCCTCACAGCAACTGCCAAATCAAATTAACTGATCCGTCAACTTGTTACAATTACCATGGAGTCAATGGTAATGAACATATCATATTACGCATTAGTCTCATTCTGTTTTGTCAGAACGGTCACTAAATGTGTTCCACCTAACAGGAAAACAATTCTATCTACTGAGGGTGGAGTAGTTGTGTTTACGATGTCAAAACACCCCGTTCTGACGGCAAATGCCGAAAAAGTATCTTAGAATGTCCATTTTACAGAGACGCTATAAAGGTCAACTCAAGCGCACAATACCATGAAGGATTAGCGCACAATCCAGTGTGCACAGAGTCGATCTGGAGCATACCTTTCCGTCGGTACTCCAGTCAGGCATCTGCGCTGTTCGGGGAGGCACCGGGAAATGTTTACGCGTCATATTTCTAGCTGGGGAACACCAATCCGTAACGTACAAGAACCAATGCGCAGGCGCCGGTGCACACCGGCGAGGGCTGCGTAGGTCATCTCAATGCATCAGATGGACTCATGTGAAATGTAGTCGGGAAGCTACGTGGCGGAATGAAAGGAGATTCCATCCAAGCTGTATGTAAATAGTGAAGAGTATTTAAAGAGAGTTTTAATAATGTAAGTGCAAAGCCAGCAAAAGTACTTGATCTTTAGTATACTGGCATTTCGACTTTAGATTTTAGAAAAACGAGCAAGCCATACTTAGCGTCACGGACACCACCTACCGGGGTGTGGAGTAAAGTCGCGTGCTAAAATTGTGGGTTTGATCCCCACTCTTGCCACTGTATTGTTTGGAAGCGCTTTAGCCAGTCATAGTTTGTTCAGGCTAAGGGACCTGGTATCTTCAAACAGTACTACTTGTAGATGTCTAAACCGATAGATGTTCATTGTCTTTTTCTCTCTTATGTTATTATCAGAGATATAAAACGGTTCACATGTGGGTCGGTCTGTCACTGAATACAGATAGTTCGATGTATAGACCGTATTGTAAAAAATGTGATCATGTCAGTAGAAGAAACAGAGTTTATATTGAGGTCCTCGCAATGCTCCAGAGGCTTGTATATAGAATCATACGCCGTATGAAGCAAAAAATGACGCCGACCTGTCAGCTCGAAGAAGATGTGTGGTACCGGAGGTCAAAAACAGGGATCACTCTATAAAGAAGTCCAGGGAATGTCTTCATTAAGACCATTTTTATCTGTATTTAGACGATACACCGATTTCTGCTCTAATTTAAAAAGATGTTTAGTAATGTCTGTGACATGAGGGGGGATCCGTGGTTGTTCCAAGACGGTCCAGGAGAAATCTGTAGGTGTGTGTCCTACCTCCAAGAAATGATTTGTGAGGCGAGTTGCTTGCTTTTTGCATCGGATCGTGCTTTTATGTTCCGAGATCCTTGTTTTAATTTTTCTAGTCGTCATCCCAACATATTGTAAGGAACAAGGGCATCTAATGAGATAGATGAGGTTGGTACTATTGCAATTAGTAAATTGTTTTTGTTCCCAACGTCTCGATGTCCCTATGTCGATGCTTGTAGAATGGGATGTTTGAGGACATGCAGCACAATTCCCACAGGGGTAATGACCCTCTAACGGTGGCAAATCCCATAGGGTTCCCACTTGATGAACTTTCTTGGGTCCTGGTCTCGTATGCACTAGCCGATCTTTAATGCTTGTTCCTCTTTTGTATGCAAATAAAGGTTCTGGAAGGTTATCCGGGCCAGTGTTAAGGATCCTCCAGTGTTGTTTTACAATTTTCTTGATAGCATTGGATCGTGTGTTAAAGGTATTAATAAACGCTATCCTTTCATTCTTTGGTTTGGGAGGGGTCACTTCCAATAGAGACTCACGATTGTTGTTCGAAGCTCTTTTTTTGGAGTCTCGAATCAATTTCTTGGGGTATTTCTTATCTCGAAGACATTGCTCAAGTTCTCCCGCATGTTTATGGAAACTCTCTTTTGTGCTGCAGTTCAGCTGGATGCGCAAAAACTGACCGAAGGGCAGATTGTCCCGGAGCGCCTTCGGGTGACAGCTTCCGTATTGGAGCAGTGAGTTCCGCGACATAGGTTTCTTATACAATTCCGACACCAAGCCCCCTAAGGTAGCTGTATTCTGGAGGTCCAGGAATGCCAGGGTAGTTTTTGAAAACTCAACCGTAAAGCGTAGGAACGAGTTCTGTTTGTTCAGCCAAAGATGGAAGGCCTTCAGTTCGATTTCGGTTCCACGCCACACCACTAGAATATCATCTATGTAGCGTTTCCAAGTCCTTATCGATGGTAAATAGGGATTCATAGATGACAATACACGATCTTGTTCGAACTTATGAACATATAGGTTTGCCAGACTCGGAGCAAAAACGCTGCCCATGCTGGTCCCTGATGTCTGGAGGAACATTGTCTCCTCGAACCGAAAAATGTTTTCTTTCATCGCCATGATGGCTAGTTCCATGATGAAAGATTTCGGAGTGATGGAGTCCCATTCCTGTTCTCGTAGTAGCATTTCAACCACCTCTAGTGTCTCATTTTGTGGTATCGAGGTGTAGAGGGATTCTACATCAAAGGACACCAAAATGTCCAAATTGGTGTCAAACTCGATGTTGGGGAGAGTCCTCAGCAGATCTTTCGTATCTTGGATGTATGTTGGCATCAGTTTGACCAACGGTCACAAAAAGATGTCGACAAACGTCGATAAAGGTTCCAAGAGGGACCCGATGCCGGATATTATAGGGCGTCCTGGTGGAGGTCGTTGTTCTTTGTGGACTTTCGGGAGCACATAAAAATATGGCATCAACGGGTTCGAAGTACAAAGAAAAGAAGCCTCATTTGCCATAATCCAGCCCTCTGATAATGCCTCTTCAGTGAGATGTTTGATATTCATGGAGAGTCTCTTAGTCGGATCTTCAGACAGTGGACTGTAAGAGTTAATGTCACTGAGTTGTCTGAGACATTCCTGTATGTAAGTACTCGTATCCATAAGGACCGTGGCACCCCCTTTGTCTGCAGGCTTGATGGTGACTGAATCGTCTTTCGCTAGTCCCGACAAAGCCTGCTGTTCTTGTTTCGAGAGGTTCATAAACGGTTTGTTAGTCCTTGAAAACAGGATCTGGATGTCGTGTCGCACTGCTTCCTCGAAGGTTAAGACCTTGGTTGGTATAGTGTGAGGTAAAGGCATAAAGTTAGAGGATTTCTTGAGTCCCGTATTTGATTCAGTAGGTGGGTTCTCAGATTTCAGAAAGAAAAAATGTAGCCTAACCTTCCTGAAGAATTGAGCTAACTCAACATTGGTCTGAAATGGATCTCCAGTAGTGGTCTGAACAAAACCAAGCCCTCGGTTAAGCACTTGAGTTTCAATAGGGGAAAGCTCTCTGGAGCTCAGATTGATGATCAAACTGCCTCTGAACTCGTGCCTGCTTGATCCTGAGGTATTTGCTTCCCGCTCCGTAAACCCATAGATTGCGGGGGGACAGTCCACTGTACTTGTCCTCTAGAGGTTCATCTTCTGCCTCGTGTCCTTCCTTGGCCAAACCCTAAAAAAGGCTGCATATTTTGATTGTGAGGGAAGGGCATAGGGCCGAAAGGGCCCATAGGTTGTGGTGGAAAAGGACCTCTAGTCATCCATGGATTAGGTGACCACCACGGGTTAAATTGATTCGGGCCATAGTTTTGACCTCTCCAATTTTTTCTATTTCCTCTGCCACGTTGTTGGTTGGTGGAGTTGCCTTGATTGCTTGAGTCTGAGTCACTGGAGGTGTCCTCAGAGATCGAAGTCCCGTAGGTGGAGCCCCCTCTGCGTCCGTTCCTGTTATATGCAGTCGGGACATAGGTGGCGCTAGTATAAGGATAAACTTTATCCATGGCGAATTTCGCCAGATCTTTTTTGCACTTCTCAAGCTTAGCGAATAGAATAGAGTCCTTGAATTCTTTAGTGGTTTTGTTATTTTCCTCTTGCTGTTTGGTAAATAGCTTCCCTGTGATCTTTGTCCTGATTTGACCCTCCAGTACCTGAATCTCCACGAGCATTTTGTCAGAGACCCGTTTTGCAGTTTTAATTATTAACACGAGCCAGTCACAAGTGCATTTCCATGCTATTAGTGACCAGTCGCGCAAAAAGTCTTTGTCATCTAGGAAAAGTCTAGGGGCATTGGTGACTATCAGTCCCGATGGTGCACAGTTTCCCCGGAGGTACTCAGCCATTGCAATCACATGTGCACAAGTACAGGAGTAACTCTTTTTCAATATCAGAATCTTAGGCCATCCATCTTCATTGATCACTGGTTGGACTGGCATCGATTCTAACATACTCGGATTGTCACTTAAAATGGATTGGATTTCTTCCTCGTCAAAGGCCAGACCTAAATTTGTCGCTGTTGTCAGATCAGAGGAAAAGGAATAGGCAGTTGTCTAGTGTGAGGGAAACTTTCTCGAAGTTATGGTTCGTCGGTTTGGGATATACTTGTGGAGCCTTGCTTCACACTGGCCCAAGCTACTATGAAGAATTAAAGGAATAAAGGAAAAAAGGACCCGCAGTCATGCAACTGCACTAAGTAACAACACAAGCGGAGAGAGTAGGGTCCAAGGGAAATATTTAAAGACCCAAACACAGTTATACCCCTTAAGCAGAACACTATATATATTAATAATAACTGTGGGTCTAGAGAAGCTCAGGTCTCTGTGTTCAAAATGTGTCTAATCTACTACATGATACATCTGGACCCATCACTGTGTGATATGGATTCCCATCAGTTACACACTCTGGACCGCCCTTCTTGTCATCATTTGGGCCAGTCTCACCAAGTGGTATGTCCACAACGTACATATAGTACACTAAGATAGTGGTAACCGAAAAGCAGTGCACAAAAAAACTGAGTGAAAGTGATGTAGTTAAAAATGGATAGTGGGTGCACAAATGACTTTAATGTGAAGCAATCCACTTCCAAGGTTAAAAAACGTGAAGTGCAAAATGACAGTAGTTTTTAACAAATATCTACTGCATGTATGGAAAGGTCGACATGTTTCTGCAGTTGACAGATACTGAGTGTATCACCTGCTTCTTCAGGACCAAGAATATATTTTGCTACTGCTTAAAAGGTGCGTGCGTGCATAATAGAAATTATATAAATACTGGGATATCACCTGAGAAGGCCCTCTCAATGCTCCTGTTTAGGAGAAGCTGATTTTCACAAACGAGAGGAATCATGTGCAGACGACACATATAAAAGAAAACAGAGAAAATGGGACAACATATTAATGGTAGTTATCATTCCTGAGTTTCAACAGTTGAAATTACTTGTATACTTGTGTATCTCAAGTGCATTACCGAACCATTTATTATTTGGATATGCCTCTCACTCACCTAGAGTTTGAGGGACCGGCGCCGCTCCTCACCTGGCCACAGCTCAGGAAATAGGGGCACCGCTCTATTTAAAACCACAAAAACGATATTGAGAAACCCTCACAGCAACTGCCAAATCACATTAACTGATCCGTCAACTTGTTACAATTACCATGGAGTCAATGGTAATGAACATATCATATTACGCATTAGTCTCATTCTGTTTTGTCAGAACGGTAACTAAATGTGTTCCACCTAACAGGAAAACAATTCTATCTACTGAGGGTGGAGTAGTTGTGTTTACGATGTCAAAACACCCCAATCTGACGGCAAATGCCGAAAAAGTATCTTAGAATGTCCATTTTACAGAGACGCTAAAAAGGTCAACTCAAGCGCACAATACCATAGAGGATTAACCCGCAATCCAGTGTGCACAGAGTCGATTTGGAGCATACCTTTCCGTCGGTACTCCAGTCAGGCATCTGCGCTGTTCGGGGAGGCACCGGGAAATGTTTACGCGTCATATTTCTAGGTGGGGGAAACCAATCCGTAACGTACAAGAACCAATGCGCATGCGCCGGTGCACACCGGCGAGGGCTGCGTACGTCATCTCAATGCGTCAGATGGACTCATGGGAAATGTAGTCGGGAAGCTACATGGCGGAATGAAACGAGATTCCATCCAAGCTGTATGTAAATAATGAAGAGTATTTAAAGAGAGTGTTAATAATGTATGTGCAAAGCCAGCAAAAGTACTTGATCTTTAGTATACTGGCATTTCGATTTTAGATTTTAGAAAAACGGGGAAGCCATACTTAGCGTCATTGACACCACCTACCGGGGTGTGGAGTAAAGTCGTGTGCTAAAACTGTGGGTTCGATCCCCACTCTTGCCACTGTATTGTTTGGAAGCGCTTTAGCCAGTCATACTTTGTTCAGGCTAAGGGACCTGGTATCTTCAAACAGTACTGCTTGTAGATGTCTAAACCGATAGATGTTCATTGTCTTTTTCTCTCTTATGTTATTATCAGAGATATAAAACGGTTCACATGTGGGTCGGTCTGTCACTGAACACCGATAGTTCAATGTATAGACCGTATTGTAAAAAATGTGATCATGTCAGTAGAAGAAACAGAGTTTATATTGAGGTCCTCGCAATGCTCCAGAGGCTTGTATATAGAATCATACGCCGTATGAAGCAAAAAAGTGACGCTGACCTGTCAGCTCAAAGAAGATGTGTGGTACCTGAGGTCAAAAACAGGGATCACTCTATAAAGAAGTCCAGGAAATGTCTTCATTAAGACCATTTTTATCTGTATTTAGACGATACACCCATTTCTGCTCTAATTTGAAAAGATGTTTAGTAATGTCTGTGACATGAGGGGGGATCCGTGGTTGTTCCAAGACGGTCCAGGAGAAATCTGTAGGTGTGTGTCCTACCTTCAAGAAATGATTCGTGAGGCGAGTTGCTTGCTTTTTGCATCGGATCGCACTTTTATGTTCCGAGATCCTTGTTTTAATTTTTCTTGTCGTCATCCCAACATATTGTAAGGAACAAGGGCATCTAATGAGATAGATGAGGTTGGTACTATTGCAATTAGTAAATAGTTTTTGTTCCCACGTCTCAATATCCCTATGTCGATGCTTGTAGAATGGGATGTTTGAGGACATGCAGCACAATTCCCACAGGGGTAATGACCCTCGACCGGTGGCAAGTCCCATAGGGTTCCCACTTGATGAACTTTCTTGGGTCCTGGTCTCGTATGCACTAGCCGATCTTTAATGCTTGGTCCTCTTTTGAATGCAAATAAAGGTTCGGGAAGGTTATCTGGGCCAGTGTTAAGGATCCTCCAGGGTTGTTTTACAAATTTTTTGATAGCATTGGATCGTGTGTTAAAGGTATTAACAAACGCTATCCTTTCATTCTTTGGTTTGGGAGGGGTCACTTCCAATAGAGACTCACGATTGTTGTTCGAAGCTCTTTTTTTGGCGTCTCGAATCAATTTCTTGGGGTATTTCTTATCTCGAAGACATTGCTCAAGTTCTCCCGCATGTTTATGGAAACTCTCTTTTGTGCTGCAGTTCCGCTGGATGCGCAAAAACTGACCGAAGGGCAGATTGTCCCGGAGCGCATTCGGGTGACAGCTGTCGTATTGGAGCAGTGAGTTCCGCACCATAGGTTTCTTAAACAATTCCGACACCAAGCCCCCTAAGGTAGCCGTAATCTGTAGGTCCAGGAATGCCAGGGTAGTTTTTGAAAACTCAACCGTAAAGCCTAGGAACGAGTTCTGTTTGTTCAGCCAAAGATGGAAGGCCTTCAGTTCGATTTTGGTTCCACGCGACACCACTAGAATATCATCTATGTAGGGTTTTCAAGCCCTTATCGATGGTAAATAGGGATTCATAGATGACAATACATAATCTTGTTCGAACTTATGAACATATAGGTTTGCCAGACTCGGGGCAAAAACGCTGCCCATGCTGGTTCCTGATGTCTGGAGGAACACTGTCTCCTCGAACCGAAAAAAGTTTTCTTTCATCGCCATGGTGGCTAGTTCCATGATGAAAGATACCGGAGTGATGGAGTCGCATGACACGGGTCCTTTTTTCCTTGCCTTTTCCTACGCTTTACGGTTGAGTTTTCAAAAACTACCCTGGCATTCCTGGACCTCCAGATTACGGCTACCTTAGGGGGCTTGGTGTCGGAATTGTATAAGAAACCTATGGCGCGGAACTCACTGCTCCAATACGACAGCTGTCACCCGAAGGCGCTCCGGGACAATCTGCCCTTCGGTCAGTTTTTGCGCATCCAGCGGAACTGCAGCACAAAAGAGAGTTTCCATAAACATGCGGGAGAACTTGAGCAATGTCTTCGAGATAAGAAATACCCCAAGAAATTGATTCGAGACTCCAAAAAAAGAGCTTCGAACAACAATCATGAGTCTCTATTGGAAGTGACCCCATCCAAACCAAAGAATGAAAGGATAGCGTTTGTTAATGCCTTTAACACACGATCCAATGCTATCAAAAAAATTGTAAAACAACACTAGATCCTTAACACTGGCCCGGATAACCTTCCAGAACCTTTATTTGCATACAAAAGAGGAACAAGCATTAAAGATCGGCTAGTGCATACGAGACCAGGACCCAAGAGAGTTCATCAAGTGGGAACCCTATGGGACTTGCCACCGGTCGAGGGTCATTACCCCTGTGGGAATTGTGCTGCATGTCCTCAAACATCCCATTCTACAAGCATCGACATAGGGACATCGAGACGTTGGGAACAAAAACAATTTACTAATTGCAATAGTACCAACCTCATCTATCTCATTAGATGCCCTTGTTCCTTACAATATGTTGGGATGACGGCGAGAAAAATTAAAACAAGGATCTCGGAACATAAAAGCACGATCTGATGCAAAAAGCAAGCAACTCGCCTTACGAATCATTTCTTGGAGGTAGGACACACACCTACAGATTTCTCCTGGACCGTCTTGGAACAACCACGGATCCCCCCTCATGTCACAGACATTACTAAACATCTTTTCAAATTAGAGCAGAAATGGGTGTATCGTCTAAATACAGATAAAAATGGTCTTCATGAAGACATTCCCTGGACTTCTTTATAGAGTGATCCCTGTTTTTGACCTCCGGTACCACACATCTTCTTCGAGCAGACAGGTCGGCGTCCTTTTTTGCTTGATACGGCGTATGATTCTATATACAAGCCTCTGGAGCATTGCGAGGACCTCAATATAAACTCTGTTTCTTCTACTGACATGATCACATTTTTTACAATACAGTCTATACATCGAACTATCTGTGTTCAGTGACAGACCGACCCACATGTGAACCGTTTTATATCTCTGATAATAACATAAGAGAGAAAAAGACAATGAACATCTATCGGTTTAGACATCTACAAGCAGTACTGTTTGAAGATACCAGGTCCCTTAGCCTGAACAAATTATGACTGGCTAAAGCAATTCCAAACAATACAGTAGCGAGAGTGGGGATCGAACCCACAATTTTAGCACACGACTTTACTCCACACCCCGGTAGGTGGTGTCCGTGACGCTAAGTATGGCTTCCCCGTTTTCTAAAATCTAAAATCGAAATGCCAGTATACTAAAGATCAAGTACTTTTGCTGGCTTTGTACATACATTATTAACACTCTCTTTAAATACTCTTCATTATTTACATACAGCTTGGATGGAATCTCGTTTCATTCCGCCATGTAGCTTCCCGACTACATTTCCCATGAGTCCATCTGACGCATTGAGATGACGTACGCAGCCCTCGCTGGTGTGCACCGGCGCATGCGCCTTGGTTCTTGTACGTTACGGATTGGTTTCCCCCAGCTAGAAATATGACGCGTAAACATTTCCCGGTGCCTCCCCGAACAGCGCAGATGCCTGACTGGAGTATCGACGGAAAGGTATGCTCCAAATCGACTCTGTGAACACTGGATTGCGCGCTAATCCTCTATGGTATTGTGTGCTTGAGTTGACCTTTATAGTGTCTCTGTAAAATGGACATTCTAAGATACTTTTTCGGCATTTGCCGTCAGAACGGGGTGTTTTGACATCGGAAACTCAACTACTCCACCCTCAGTAGATAGAATTGTTTTCCTGTTAGGTGGAACACATTTAGTGACCGTTCTGACAAAACAGAATGAGACTAATGCGTAATATGATAAGTTCATTACCATTGACTCCATGGTAATTGTAACAAGTTGACGGATCAGTTAATGTGATTTGGCAGTTGCTGTGAGGGTTTCTCACTATCGTTTTTGTGGTTTTAAATAGAGCGGTGCCCCTATTTCCTGAGCTGTGGCCAGGTGAGGAGCGGCGCCGGTCCCTCAAACTCTAGGTGAGTGAGAGGCAAATCCAAATAATGAATGGTTGGGTAATGCACTTGAGATACACAAGTATACAAGTAATTTCAACTGTTGAAACTCAGGAATGATAACTTCCATTAATATGTTGTCCCATTTTCTCTGTTTTCTTTTATATGTGTCGTCTGCACATGATTCCTCTCGTTTGTGCAAATCAGCTTCTCCTAAACAGGAGCGTTGAGAGGGCCTTCTCAGGTGATATCCCAGTATTTATATAATTTCTATTATGCACGCACGCACCTTTTAAGCAGTAGCAAAATATATTCTTGGTCCTGAAGAAGCAGGTGATACACTCAGTATCTGTCAACTGCAGAAACATGTCGACCTTTCCATACATGCAGTAGATATTTGTCAAAAACTACTGTCATTTTGCACTTCACGTTTTTTAATCTTGGAAGTGGATTGCTTCTCATTAAAGTCATTTGTGCACCCACTTTCCATTTTTAACTACATCACTTTCACTCATTTTTTTGTGCACTGCTTTTCGGTTACCACTATCTTAGTGTACTATATGTACGTTGTGGACATACCACTTGGTGAGACTGGCCCAAATGATGACAAGAAGGGCGGTCCAGAGTGTGTAACTGATGGGAATCCATATCACACAGAGATGGGTCCAGATGTATCTTGTAGTAGATTAGACACATTTTGAACACAGAGACCTGAGTTTCTCTAGACCCACAGTTATTATTAATATATATGGTGTTCTGCTTAAGGGGTTATAACTGTGTTTGGGTCTTTAAATATTTCCCTTGGACCCTACTCCCTCCGTTTGTGTTGTATCTTAGAGATGCCCCCTGAAACCTAACCACAATCCACGTCTGGACTGAGAGGCTGCCTAGGCTGCCACACAGCAGACATGTTGCTGGACCCCTGGGTGGAGAGCCCCCCGCTCTCCTGGGCTTACAACAATGCACATCCTAAGCGAGGTGCTAGGTCTCCTTCCCCAGGATGGGCAGGAGGAAGCTTCAAAGGCCTGCCGCCTCTGTGAGCTTCTCCAGACCATTTGCTGTACCCAGCGACTGGCCCCCACCAGTCCTGACCCCTACTCTGGCGGGAATACTGGCGGGAAAAACTACGTCAGGAAGGGGGGTGTGCCAGCCTGTGCCAACCCCACCCCTCAGGTGGGGGAGACGAGGTGAAGCACGACCCCGGGCTCCGGCCATCTTGAAGATGGGGAACCCTGTCCAATCACAGCTAGGCTCCTGCCCCCCTCCCACAGGAGAGTAGCAGACTCCTGAGTCCAAGCAGTATTGTGACACGAACAACGTCTTCGGAGCCTCACCATGCCCGACTACCTAGGAGAGGACCAGTGCAAGACCAAGGAAGAGGAAAAAGAGGATCAGCCCTTTCGAGCGCTGGATGAAGGGGATATTGCATTGCTGAAAACATATGGACAGAACACTTACTCAAGGCAGATCAAGCAAGTGGAAGATGATATTCAGCAGCTACTTAAGAAAATCAATGAACTCACAGGAATTAAGGAGTCTGACACAGGGCTGGCACCACCAGCACTCTGGGATTTGGCTGCAGATAAGCAGACACTTCAAAGTGAGCAGCCAATGCAAGTAGCAAGATGTACAAAGATAATCAATGCCGACTCCTAGGATCCCAAGTATATTATCAATGTCAAATAGTTTGCCAAGTTTGTAGTGGATCTCAGTGATCAGGTGGCTCCCACTGACATCGAAGAAGGAATGCGAGTTGGTGTAGACAGAAATAAGTATCAGATCCGCATACCGCTGCCTCCGAAGATTGACCCAACAGTCACAATGATGCAAGTGGAGGAGAAGCCTGATGTCACTTACAGCGATGTTGGTGGATGCAAAGAACAGATAGAGAAACTGAGGGAGGTTGTTGAAACACCTCTGCTTCATCCTGAGCGCTTTGTTAATCTTGGAATTGAACCTCCAAAAGGTGTTCTGCTTTTTGGTCCACCGGGTTCAGGAAAAACGTTGTGTGCTCGTGCTGTCGCCAACAGAACAGATGCCTGCTTCATCAGAGTAATTGGCTCAGAGTTGGTGCAGAAATATGTTGGTGAGGGAGTGCGAATGGTCCGGGAGCTTTTTGAAATGGCCAAAACAAAGAAAGCCTGTCTGATATTCTTCGATGAAATTGATGCCATTGGGGGTGCTTGTTTCGATGATGGGGCTGGTGGTGATAATGAAGTGCAGCGTACTATGCTGGAGCTGATCAACCAACTGGATGGCTTTGATCCTAGAGGCAATATTAATGCTTATGGCAACCAACAGGCCCGACACATTGGATCCTGCTCTGATGCGACCTGGACGGCTGGACAGGTAGATTGAATTTAGCGTGCCGGACCTCGAGGGTCGGACTCACATCTTCAAGATCCACCCCCGCTCCATGAGTGTCGAGCGAGACATTTGCTTTGAACTGCTGGCTCGACTCTGCCCCAACAGCACTGGCGCTGAAATCCGAAGTGTGTGCACAGAGGCAGGAATGTTCGCTATTCGTGCCCGTCGAAAAGTGGCCACCGAGAACGACTTCCTCTAAGCTGTGAATAAAGTCATCAAATCGTATGCCAAGTTCAGCGCAACGCCCAGATACATGACCGACAACTAAACGCAGCCGAGAGCTCTTCAGGAAAATAACTTCGGAAAGTGGTTTTGTATTTTAGGTCACTGCGTGTGCAAGGGATCAAAAATGTCACTTTTCATGTTCTTGTATTGTGCAGTAACGAGAAGTTATGTAGTCAATAAAATATTCTAATAGGAGAGTAGCAGGCTAGGGGGTGTACCCATCCCAGGACAGGGACCTATTGGTCCCTGCCCTTGTCCTACCTGTAACGCCCCTAAATTCAATATTTAGGGGCTCCCTGAACCTCCTTCTTGAGATCTTGATAAGAAAAGAAGAAAGAAGATCAAGAAGAAGAAGACCCGCCGTGCAGCTGCTAACAACAGGACGATGATCAATGATTAGAGCGGCAGACCCTGATGCAGAGGTCTAGCCCGGGACCAGGGTTCAATTCCCCGCCTCAGCGGGTCTTGGGCTAAAAAATTCCACGGACCTGATAATTCTCGCGTTGGTGCCTATTCCAATCATGGAGTCCCACTCTGCAACTCTGGGCAATAGCTTGCTTAATCTCCACAACGGCCCCCACAACGCTAAGGATGCCTGGCCTCCACCTTGGGGGTGCCCAGAAGTGGACACCTCACAGGGAAAGCCAGGATGGGTTCCACAGCGGTATTCGTACAAGCGCCTTGAGACCCTTGAGGGTGAGTAGTGTGCTATGCAAGTATCAATTTACAACTGACTTGGCCCCAGCCCTACCGGCCTGTCGATCCTGGAACCTGCTCCTACCTAATCCCGGCGACTCCTGCGGACAGCGACCTTGGGACACCCAAAGGACCTGCCTGCCTTGACCCTCTCGAAGATTGGGACTCCCATCAGCAGAGGCTCTGCTGCAACAACACCCCCCTGGTGCCAGCCAGGAAGCTCCGGACCAGCCCACTCTGCACCCGCCGAGCCCGGCCCGTGGCCGAGTGATCCAAGACCACGAGGACGTCCCCCCGGCGACTGGGACCCAAAGTCCAGTGCCCAAAGACCCTCCTCGACGAACCAGACGACGTCTACAGACTCAGAACCAGGGGCCCCCCAACCGCGACCAGCTGAGGGTAAGCTTTTCCGACCCCCACAGACACCCCTGCACCCGGCGCCCTGCAACCATCTGCGCCTTCCTTTGGGGTACCCACCTGTGCTCCAAGATCCCAACTTACCTCTCGAAGTGGTGGTCGCCCCTGAAGAGCCTTCGTCCCCAAGCCTGCAGCCTTTGTTCATCTTTTTCCTTTCCCATTGAATAACATTGAGCGCCCAACGGCTCAAAAGCACCCTGCACCAAGCCGCCTGAGTGCCGCTGGTCGTTCCACCTTTGTCCTATCCTACTTCCCCCTTTGCCCTGAACAAGTGACCAGGAGCCCAGCTCCCACAGCTGCGTGGCCTGCTAGACAGCAGCCACCAACCGAAGGCCCCCTGCCCCTCATTGGATAACATTGGGCCTAACTACCTCTGCACCTGGCCGCTCCTGTGCCGCTGAGGGTGAACCAACTGTACCTACCTGACCCTAGGGGACCCCTGAGTCTATGCCCAGAACCTTAACTTTACCAGTCGAGTATTCGCCTGGAAACTAGTAACTCACTTACCTGCCATTGGATAACATTGACTGACTTGACTCGAAAAATCTGAAGTTTTGGAAACTTAAAATATTCATATAAAATCCCCCAAATTCCAAATCCCGAAGTACTCACCTGTGATCAGGAGAGAAGCCAGTACTGTACCTTGTGGCCCAGTACTGAACCGCAAAAGTAATCCTTACCGGGTTTACTAGTAACTTGTATTTTCTCCATAGGAATCCATTGTCTGCTTTTCTATGAAATTTCTTCCAAGTGTCTACTTTTGAAATCTTGAAATATTCTTTAAAAATCATACGAAATACTGAAACGTAATTACTTACCTGTTTTAAGTTGAGACCCCAGTGCTGGACCTAGGAGCCCAGTACTGGATTACAAAAGTAACAAGATCGTACTTTACCTGCAACTTGAAATTTCTCCTATTGGATAACATTGCCAGATTTTCAAGGAAAAGTTTCTAAGTGTGAACATTTAAAACAGCTTTATATTCCTGAAAAATCACTACCATAACTAAAACGTTTATACCAAATTGTTTGCAGCTTAGACCCCAGGACTGAATCTAGGATCCAGTCCTGGAACTACCAAAGTAATCTATAAAGTAATCAACTGTACTTATATGATGAGAACCCATTGAGCTCAATGCTAAAGTGTGTTTAGTGAAGTGAGGTGAAAAGTGAAGTGAAGTGAAAAAATACTTATATAGCGCGCTACCACTCCAGGGAGTATCTTGGCGCTTAGATTCCTGAAAGGACAGAAGAGATGTAATAAAGGTGGTTGAGAGATGCACCTGGCTACGTAGCATATCCTAAGAGCCTCATACATTCAGGGTTGGCCAGTGAGTAAATCCAAGTCTTTAGCAGCTTTCTGAACTTGGGTTCAGTAGTGGCTTGACGTAGACAGGGAGGTGCCTTATTCCAGGCTTTCGCTCCAATGACCGCTATGGATTTGCCTCCTCTTGTTACCATTTTGAACCTTAGCAGCATTAAACGATTTAGTTGAGAAACCTCTTTCAGTTTTTTTTGGCTGCCTATCTGATGAAACCATGAATGAGCTATTCTAACATTACAAGTAATTGTATGGTTTTATTATGTATTCCCTACTGAAACCCTTTAAATCTGCGATAACTCATCCACAGATGGTTTAATAAACTTTGTTCTGCAGCTAACCTTCAGCTTAGAAAGGTGCTAACAGATTCCCCTAGAGACAGAAGGGTGATCCAGGAGGCTAGGAAGCTCAATCGGACAACCATCAAGAAAAGGAAGCACTCTTTGTTCTGCAAAGACTGGGAGGCTGCTAAGCATAACTGTAGTAGCGTATTCTGGGAGACTGTGCACAGGCTTTTCTTGCGTAATACCCCTGTGAACTCTCTTAATTTATATCTGAAGGCAGGATTGGGTGAAACACTTCACTGTTGTTTACTCTTTGGACAGCGTTAAAGAGCATGAGGTTAAGAGAAAGCAGCCTTTCATCCTCCCCATTCCTCTGCAGTTCACCGTCCAGGAAGTAGACACAGCCATCCGTGCAAGCACTGGGTCCTAACAGGATCCCAATGGACCTATTTAAATGTAATCCAGATCTCTGGGATCATCTTTTGGGGAATATTTTTAACAACACTTTGCGTTCCAACATCCCACAGTCCCAGGCCAAGTCTATAATAGTGCCAATGTTTAAGAAAGTGGATAGGGGGTCCCCAAAATGCTATAGACTAATTTTGCTGGTGGATAGCACTGAAAAGATACTGGGGAGAGCTATTTTCAATTGTCTAGAAACACAGGCCTTGTATAAGATCTTATCTGCACACCAATACGCCCTGGGCTGGGCACAGTGGATTGGTGCCTGAATTTACATCTGATAGTAAGTAAGTACACTGTCGCCAGGCACTGTCCTCTGTACCTGGCATTTATGGACTTTCCTACCGCATTTGACCGCGTAAACAGAACTAAACTATGGCAGATGCTGAGTAATTTGGAATTTGGGGGTGGACATTGCACTAGTAAATTTTCTGCATGATCTCAACGAAAACTTGAGTGCCAAGATTAGGTATGGCCGATCAGGTGAAATCTCCGATTCGTTTTCCTTAGTCAGCGGTGTACGCCAAGGGTGTGTGTTGGCACTGTTACTTTTTATCTTGTATATAAATAATTTGGGGGCTTGTCTATTACAGTCAACAAACAACGGGCCGAAAATCAATACTTAACTGTCCTGGCTCTGCTATTTGCCGATGATGCCGTACTGATGGCTAGAACACCATGTGCCCTTCGTAATTTGGTAGATTAATTTGTGATCTTTATGAACACCTTAGATAGGAAAACCAATTACAAAACATCTCATATTATGGCATGCGATCCTGGAAAAAATGCTTTAGTTGCACTAAACTTGGAAGGTAAACGGCTAAGTGGAGTGACAAAATTTCTGGTATCTAGAAATGGCGTATGACGCAAGTAACTCTTGGCAGACGCAAGTAACCACTGCATGGCGGAATTTAGGGAGGGCAGCTGGTTCTCTTTTTAATTTGGCTGAAAGGGATGGTAGGTCCACTATTTCCCCTTTTCTTATATTATACAAAATGCAGGGAGTCCCAACGTCTCCTTACGGAGCAAGGGTTTGGGGTTTTTGTACTGCTACCCCAATCCATGCATAGGAAAACAGAATCTCTTCTCCCTATAGTGCCATTTTTATCTTACACTCCGAATTAAGCCTATGGTATATATCAGACACTGTCAGACTAGCTCCCCTATTGCTCTGGGTTAATATCTAGAGCAAAGTGAGGGTTTGTTTTAATAGGGCAGTAATTAATGATTGTCTAAGCCTGGATGAGGGTTTATCCATTCCCTGGTTGCACTATGGGCGAAATTCCTTGGGTGAAGTCGGCCTGTCAGAATTGTTCAGTTCTACTGGTCTGATAAAAAAAACAGTAAAAACACAGTGAAACAGAGATTTACTGACCACACTTTTTTTCAAGCGGTCTTGAGAGACAGACAGGGACTTCCACGGGGCATACCGAACAGGAACCTAGTAGGTTTTCGGTCCGATGAGCAGAAGCCACAAATGAAGTGAGCAGGGCTCTTGGAACCCGGACGCCCATGTAGCAGTTCTGTACCGCTCGCTAAGTTTTTTTCTTCCAGACCGGGGAGAAGACCATTGATCTTTTGTGAAGGCCCACAATTTTGTGGACTCATTTTTCTGTGTGATCGAGGGCAGGCCGTACCTTAGCAAGTACGTACCACCCAGGTCACTATATCTGGTCCTGACGAAAACCCATAATCATTTGACGGTTGAAACATGTAGACCTATTTTCTTTTCTTTTGTAATAAATCACATATCACACTTTCGCTATTTTTAAAAACACTACACATCTTAAGACACCAAAGTCTTCCAAATTAGGCATAGGTGTCACAATAATTTTTTATGGGGGTTCAAACACTCAGGAATAAACTCTTGCAGTGAGTAGCATTTGAACCCTTTTTACACCACTTCGCCTCTTTTAAAGTTATTGCACATATAAATAAAAGAAGAAACCCGCTCCACTGTAACCAGGTTTCGAAGCACACCCTGTTGGCACTCGGCCTTCGGGGTGGGACCCCAGTGATGAAGCATGTCACCAACCAGGTTGGTGAGTGAAGGGTCTTCAAAAAGGACATGCGATGTCCTGCTAAGGTTGGGCACATTGTGCTTTGAATGAGCCTTAAGCTCTAGGTACAGAGCCTTTCTCTGCTACCTATCCAGGGGGTACTCCTCCTTTGTTTGCTTAGGTCCACTATTTCCCCTTTTCTTATATTATACAAAATGCAGGGAGTCCCAACGTCTCCTTACGGAGCAAGGGTTTGGGGTTTTTGTACTGCTACCCCAATCCATGCATAGGAAAACAGAATCACTTCTCCCTATAGTACCACTTTTATCTTACACTCCGAATTAAGCCTAGGGTATATATCAGACACTGTCAGACTGGCCCCCCTATTGCTCGGGGTAATATCTAGAGCAAAGTGAGGGCTTGTTTTAATAGGGCAGTAATTAATGATTGTCTAAGCCTGGATGAGGGTTTATGCATTCCCTGGTTGCACTATGGGCGAAATTCCTTGGGTGAAGTCGGCCTGTCAGAATTGTTCAGTTCTACTGGTCTGATAAAAAAACAGTAAAAACACAGTGAAACAGAAATTCACTGACCACACTTTTTTTCAAGCGGTCTTGAGAGACAGCGATTAGGCACACTATCTGTTACTATCATTCCACGCTTGCCACGGTCGACATACCACTGTACCTTACGTTAGAGCTGACCCGTTGGGAGAGGTCACTATTATTTGGATCAGGGTCGGTCTGGCATTTGTTTTTTTTCTATGAACAGGTAGGGGTATGGAGTAAAGAGCTCCCCCTTGCTGTGTAATGGCAGGGCAATCTTTGTTACATTTCATGTTTTTCTGTGACTTTTATTGGTGTTTCTCTCAGCTATTTTCTAAATCTCTACTGAGAAAATGAGCCTTTTGGAAATGTAGAGTGGCTCTAGCTTATCTTCAAATATTAAACCGCACAGAAACTTGTTACAGTGTCTATTGTGTTTTTTAAGATGCCTATCCGTAGCAGAAAATCAATGGAGGGGGGTCCTATTAGCTGCTCGCAGGGGTTCTTCTTTTTCGGTATTTGTTTCTCTGTCATGATAAAGATCAAATAAAGAATTATTCATTGATTTTGAATGAAGATTTTCCCTTCTTCACCTGGGAACAATTGATTATAGTATATGAAACACACAAATAAAGTAAGGAAAGTTAGTAGATGCACGTCATCGTTAGCAAATGGAACCCACTCGTCCGAAGGTGTCGTCGACATCCGTTGCTTCTCCTCCTGATTCCCACAGTAAATATTCACACTGATCCATAGTTTAACTAATGTTGCAATGTCAGTTATATGGAGGAATTTTATCATGAGAACCTTCTTACCTAAGCAGTTAGCTGCATTCAGTGTCCCGTTGTGAAGACAAAGGGTTAGTCAAAAGGCAATGAAACAAATCTATTGACAGTGTCCTGGTTATGCATATACATGTTATATCTGTTCTTTTATTCTACCAGTCTAGCCATTATAAATCCACAGCAAATTCATTGTTAAAGCAGGGTGAGCGAATGTGGTGTGGTTAAGCAAAAATGTATAATCTTAAAGTAAGACTTTCTTTAATATGATGCTAGTGCTAGGCAAATATTCTAAAGAAACATCTATTTAGCCGTGAGCAAGAGTCAAAAGAAAAATGGTTTGGGCCTAGTAGCAGAAAAGAATATACTGCTTTTTTACGCATGCTTTTTCCCTGTAGGTAATTACAATGCGGTCATTACAACGACCGCATTGTAACCACGCATATCATAACACCGCAAGTCCTAACAACGACTTGCGGAGGGTGGGCGCTGGATGTTGGAATAGTATAATTTACTATTCCAACTCCAGTATGTGCAAAAGTAGGGAAGGTGTTGGATTTTAAATCCAGCATTTTCTGCCTCCTCCGCATGTCGGTGTTCTGACTTGCAGAGTAATGGTATGCATGGTTACAAAGTGGTTGTTGTAACGACCGCGTTGTAATTCCCTGCGGGGAAAAGTTTTCGTGGCAAATGATGTATATCAGCAGAAACAAATTGAAAACAATAGCCTACTGCATTTTCACTTCACATTATTTTCCTACATGTTTAAAGCAAGCATATTTTCCCTACGTGTGGTTAATTTTTGCAGCTATTAGCAGTGTTTTAAGTGCATTCTAAACGGTAATTATAATACGTGGATGCAAGTCGTATTTGATTTTTACATTTCTTTCTAACAACAGCACACCAAAAAAATCTATTTCCTATGGTAAGTAGGTCCTAACTATAACTATACAGTGACATCCGCCACTGTGTAATGCTTCATGTATATACATGTAGATAATATATATATTCATAAATTACACACACAAATAATCTATGATTGCCATCTGTAGGGGGCCCCACTATGTTCAACTGTAGACCCATATGTGTGCCCCCCCAAAATAAAATCACTCCTAAAGAAGCCTCTGCAGTTTACTAGAAGTCCTGTAGTGGCATATGGGATACCCCAAACCACCTAAGGGGTCTGTGTGTAGGGTATGGACTTGCAGTGACAAGAACGACCACCAAATGGCTCCCCATTGCGGGGCACCACATTTTTTACTTCTGAGTTGTCCTTCAGTAGTTATCATAGTAGTGCCTTCGTGTGGCTGAGATGAAGAATTTTACGAACGGAATGACCCCGACAAGTGTGGGCTGAGCCTGGGGGACAGACCATCTCTGCCTTCGGCCTACAGTGATCAACCAGACGTGAGCAATGATAGTACATCTAAGTCATACCCATCATAGCTCCTGGCCATAAGTAGCTGTGATTCACATGCATGCTGTGCTTTAAATGGACCGGTACTGTCGGGTACTGAGTACCACCACTTTTTAGGTTGTGCCTAGAGTAAGCACCCATGCACTGCTCTGCGAGACTTGTTGTGGTGGAATAGCGAATAGACCCCGCTGACTCTCCGCACATATTTGTCATTGGCTTGTGTCATTGTCTGTCCTAAATGCTGGATCTGATTCGTAAATAGGATTGTTAGTCCCTCCTTAGTATTGCCTCCTCTTCATCTCCTCCCCCCAGCTGTCCGTGCCTTCTTCCCCTGCCCGACCTCTGTCCCATTGTCTGTGCCTTCTCCCCCCGCTGTCCGTGCTTTCTACCTCAATCCCCGCACTCCTGTTGGCCATGCCTTCTCCCCACCCCACCTCCTGTTGTCTGTGATGCCAACCATTTGCAATGCAATAGGTCTCGCATTAAATTCACATACATGCTATGCTTTAAACGGACTGGTACTGTCCGGTCTGGAGGGAGCCACTCACAGCAGATGGTGAATGAGTACCACCACTTTTTAGGTCTCACCTAGGCAGCGCGCATGCGCTGCTCTAGGAGATGACCTTTAGAAATCGGTCAGCTCTTTTCAAGAACTCGTGCTTGTGCTGGCATCCACCTTGCGGGAGTGAGCATCGGCACGTCAACCATTTGTTTTAAATTAGCACGGCCATGCGCACCGCTCCTCGCTCCCGCAAGCACGAGTGCTTGAAAACAGCTTTCCCTCCCCTACCCTACCTCACATCCCTCTCTCTCCTGCAGTGCTTTCACCTGCTCCCCTGACAACTACGCGCGCCGCTCCTCGCCCGCAGTTTTGCTCTATCCTGCAGCACTCCCTCATCTTATCCCACAAGCGCGGTCTGCCTCCGAGGTGTCGCCCTTTTTCCCAGCAGAGCTGGTGTGTGTTTTGCAGCCGGGTAGTCACCCAGTCCATTCAGCTTGTTATCCACTGTACAGGCTGCTGCTGGACGCTGTCCGTGCACCACGTGCCCCATCACCCTGTTGTTAACTTCTGCTTTTCCCAATAAGGACGAATTTACTTGGCTATGAAATAATTAAACAACCATGTTTCTCCCTGGGAGCGTGGAATGTAGTTGTTCAATCGCATCCTCACTTTTATAGACTTTGTGACCCTGAAATTCGCATTTAGCCTCCTTTGATTTCGGTTCCTATGTCTTCTTAAAATGGGAGCACATCGAACCTGCCTTCTGTGCGCTATAGTAAACTTCAAGTGGATCTTTTGCCTTTACATCTGGAGGGAGCCACTCGCAGCAGATGGTGAATGAGTGTTTGGCAGACCAGCATTATGTCATCAACCCCCTCCCCAAAAGCTTGCCCTGTGTGTCATAGGCTGCTGGCCACTCATCCCCAGAGCCTGCTGTATGAGAGGGTTTCTCCCTCCCAGGCCCCTGCCCCCACGATCAGAAGCTTTTCCTGTGCTGGTCTATAAGCCCCGCCCCTCGCCCTCTACACAGGAGCAAGCCGGATGCAGCCCTCATTTGCATTCTTGCATTGTCTGTTTCCATTCTATCTTGTTTCCTCAGTCTCGTCTGGGATTTTTATCTCAACACTTGTGTTTTTTTCCCCTTTCTATTTTAGTCTTCGACTCGACTTAGCTGCATAGTTTTCTCCATTTATCTGCCGACTTCTGAGCTAATATATCGGGGTAGCACCATGGGTAAACGTATACTGAGATTGCGTTCTTTCAGGCGATGGTTACACAGCAAGACTAGCGGGTGAGGTTACCGGATAACGCAACGTCATTGGAGACCTCGTGTTTCAGTCTTAAGCATTCCTCCAAACCCAGTGCATTCCGGGAGCTGTAGTTTTGGTTCGCCTCAATTGTCAAATCCTCCGGACATTACCTGTGACGTCAGCTACACACCCTTGGGCTGCTGTACTGCCCCATGAAATATACTGCATGCCTGCTGTGAAGTGCTGGCACTGCCCCATTAAATGTACAGCATCCCCACTGATAAGTGCCCGTACTGCCCCATTAAAAGTAGAGCATCCCTTCTGTGAAGTGCTGGTACTGCCCATTAAATGTACAGCAGCCTTTCTGTTAAGTGCCGGTACTGCCAATTAAATGTACAGCAGTCCTGCTGTGAAGTGCTGGTACTTCCCTCAGTAAATGCACAGCATCCCTGCTGTGATGTGCTGGTACTATTCCATACAATGTACAGCATCCCCAATGTGTAGTGCGGGTACTGCCCATTAAATGTACAGAGGCCCTCTGGGAAGTGCTGGTACTGTCCCATACAATGTGCAGCATCTCTGCTTTTAAATGGTTGTACTGCGCCATTGAATGTACGGCATCCCTCCTGTGAAGTGCTGGCACTGCCCCATTAAATGTACAGCAGCCCTGTGGGAAGTTCAGTACTGTCCCGTTTAATGTACAACTACCCCGCTGTGAACTGCTATTACTGCCCCATTAGAGAAATCAGCCCGGTGGGTGATAATGTGCTGCATGGCTAAACACTTATAAGGTCCCAAAGACGAGACCTATTGGCTATGCCAATGCTTGTTTATTTTGGGAGGGAGAGTACTAGCACTCCTCATGTGAAATGTAAAACTTTTAATTGCCACTTCTCAGAAACAAGCATGCACTATGGTAAAGAGTACCTGCACTTCTATTTTTCCATTTCAAGCACTGCATACATGCCAACATTTTAAAATAAAATAGGAGTGGAAGAATGAGAAAAATAAATGGATGAGGGGGGTTATACGTTTTCCAGTTGACTAACATGTTTGTTTTTGTTGTTTATATAGCGTGTATTCGCTCAGTGAAGCTATGGGAGTGCTTTACATGAGCAAAAGTTACGTTACACAAGAACATTGAAACATAATTGTTTTTTTAAGCGAGAGGCAACCTAAACCATCATGGCTTTATATCGGGAATCTCCCGCCTTAATCGAGTCTGTTGACATGCATGCGTGAAGGTTCCTACATGCTTGTTGTGTCGGGGCAATCTACTCTCAGAGGGCACCTGGGATGTACTTGGCCTAGCACGTAGCCTTATATTCATGAATGAATCACACGGACACTGGGGAACTGTTGGTGGCTCTGCACGTCGTAGCCAACTGGTGTACGTAAGTGCAAAGACCCCTTTTATTAGATAGGTCACGTGGTGGTCACGCTGCACGCATAGTGCGCCACAAGCGTAAGTAAGCTAGAACACAACATTCCTCCCCAAATACAAAAAAAAAACAAAAGAAAAATGGGAAGAAACACCAAGTACCCAGGATGGGTAGCTATCACAAATAATCACATTCAGTCTTTGGGATTCGCTCAACAGTCTCTGGTTGACAATTTGCTTAAATATGAAATGGAACAGTCTTACGTGAAATAGTCCCGCAGCCGGCAGGATGGCTCAGGGTTCCTCCGCAGCCGATATTGAGAGGCCCCTCTGGCCGGTGTGACACCATCCCCAGCCGGGGATGGTGGTTCGCTGTTGTGGGCAATAGAATCATCTTCACACCGCTCAGCACTGACGTCTTCCGGTTCTTCGGGGAAACCACTATGTTCACCTGTCGACTCCTGAGACATCTCCCCAGTGTGACAACCTCTGGACACCGGGGGACTGACAGTCACTGGGCCTGATAGTGTCTGGGTCTCTGGTGACTCAGGCGCGGTACCCAGTTTTGTTTAAGGATGATACCTCTTAAAGTGGGACACATTACGTGTCACAGTTTTTCGGCCTCGGATTGCTATGACACTTGTTCCTTTCACATTGACTATCCTCCATGGCTTCTTCTCATACGTCAGCCTAAATTTCCCGCTGGTGACACGATTCTTCAGCAATACTAGATCTCCGCGGGTGACCTGCGAAGCCTTGGCTCTCCAGCGCCTGCTGGCTTGGGCATAGGACTTCTGACTTTTTGCCTCGATCCAATCTTCATCAGATAATTCGGGCTTCCACTGAGGATGATGCGGGATAGAGTCTGCAACCACTCGCCCCATGAGAACATGTCCTGGTGCCATCCCAGTAGTGGTGTGTGGCGTTTGTCGATAGCTCCTCAGAAACATAAATATCGCCAGCTCCAATGATTGTCCTTTGTCGTGGGCGATTTGTATCCCTTTATTGAGGGTTTGCATGAAGCGCTCCACTTTGCCATTAGCTTGTGGCCATCGAGGAGTGATCCTACGATGCCGGATTCCCAATGCACTGAGGTAGCTGGCCAGTTCTTGTCCCTGAAACGGAGGGCCGTTGTCCGTACGTAGTTCTTTCATCACTCCATGAGCAGCCACTATTTTTTCCAGTTTGGGAATGACTTCCGTAGCGCTGGTGGTTGAAACTATCTCTACTTCCGGGTATTTGGAGTGGTCGTCAGTGGCCACCATGGTGTGTCGCCCATCCGGGAGGGTGCCAAAATCCAGACTAACACATTCCCATGGGTGTCGTGGCCGGGGCTCAGGTATGACTGGTGCCTCTCGAGGGGCATCCCCTGTGACCTGGCAAGCTGCACACGATCAAACCGTGTTTTCCACCAGGTCGTCCATGAAGGGGAACCACACCTTGGTCCGCAATCGAGATTTCGTTTTGACCATCCCTTGATGGCCGACATGGGCCAGTTGTACCACTTGAGCCATTAAGGACGACGGTATTACCAGTCGATGGCCTCTCAACAGGCATCCAGTGCCATCTTCGTTCAGTTCTCCCCTCACGTGATGAAGGCTCTCCATGATGCGCTGTGCTTCAGGTGTCAGTATTTTCCATTCCTCTTTGGCTCTGTGCCAGTTTCCGTTCTGTAGTGTCATTCGGGCCCTTTGTAGGAAGTCGTCCTTCCGGATGGCCTCTGCGATGCTTTCTAGTGATATGGGCATTGGGCATGATCGGGCCGTGACACACCTCACATACGCTTCGGTGTCTGCCGCATCCTCCATTTCCTCCTGAGTGGCTGCTCGCGGATGCCGTGAAAGATAATCTGCAGGATTCCTGGATCCAGGCTGATACTTTACTTGGCAGTTGTAGTCTTGAAGCTGGAGCATCCACTTTTCAATGCGAGGTGGAGGTTTTGTGGAGGTCCCTGAGAAGAGAGCAACCAATGGTTTGTGGTCGGTGGCTACTACAAACGGTTTCCCATATACATACAGATGGAAGTGCCGGACCCCCAATGGATCGCTATCGCTTCTTTCTCGATTTGAGAATATAGTTGTTCAGTCTCCGTGAGGAAGCGGCTGGCGAAGGCTACCGGGGTCCAATCTTCATCGGCTCGTTGCCGTTGCATCAGGACAGCTCCCAATCCTACAGGACCAGCATCCACGGCTACAAGCTTTAGCTTTCGGGGATCGAAGAAGGCCAGCATTGTGGCGTCGGACAGCGCTCCTTTAATTTCTTGGAATGCTTTCATCTGTTCCGGCCCCCATCTCCACGGCGTGTTGTCTTTTGTAAGTTCTCTCAGCGGGAGTGTGAGGTTGGCGAGGTCCCGGATGAACCTCCCACAGTAGTTTACCATCCCCAGAAAGCTGTGACGGTGGTGGGGGGAGCAGCTTCCTTGATATCTTTTACCTTGTCTGGGTCTGGATAGATCCCCTCCGTGGAGAAAGTGTATCCAAAGAACAGCAGCTTCCTTTTAGAAACTCACACTTTTCCCGGTGTAAGGTGAGACCGGCTCCTCGGAGCTTCTGGAACACCTGCGTTAGTCGGTTGTTGTGTTCATGTACGGTGCGGGCGTGTATCATGATGTCATCAGTGACGTTTATCACACCTGGTATGTCCGCGATCAGTTCTTGTATGACGTTTTGAAAGACCTCGGTCGCGCTGAATACACCAAAGCTGAGGCGAGTGTACCACCGGAGTCCTAAGTGGGTCGAGAAGGTCGTGATGTTGCGTGACTCTTCATCGAGTACCAGTTGGTGATATCCGGAGCGCAAATCTAGCTTTGAGAACCAGCTCGCTCCCACCATTTCTCCTATTAGGTCATTAATTGTGGGCGTAATGTGGCGCTCCCTCTTGATGGCGGCGTTGGGGAGGCGCATATCTACACAAATACGGACAGCACCTGGATGTTTCGGCTTTCGTGTGACCACTATGGGTGAGACCCAGGGAGTTGGGCCCGTCACCTTTTCTATTATTCCTGCCGCTTCTAGCTTCTTGAGCTCCTCTTCGACGAGGGGTCGGAGATGGAAAGCAATACGGCGATGTCTTAGTGCCACCGGCTGGACGGTGTGGTCGATGTGGAGATGTACCTTGCTCCCGGTGAACTTCCCAATGCCTTTGAAGATGTCAGAGAATTCTGCTATGAGCTGTTGAATCGACTCCTGAAGTACTCCAAACGCGAACTTGACCACTCACAGGTCTTCCGCTGCCCGACACCTGAGTAGCATGCCTTGCACGTCTTCTGCCACGAAGATGTTGGTGATGATGGATTGGCCTCCATGCGAGACAGACGTTCTGAATTTTCCTCGGATCCGGAGGGGGGTGTCCTGTCAGTATGCGAAAACAACGATGGGTGTCAGACTCAGAAGCGGTGGTGGGTCTAGGGTTTGATGTAGGGTAGTAGCCATGAGGTTAATGGTCGCGCCTGTGTCTACCACGGCCATGAGCTCTTGTCCACCCACCCGGATTCCACATTGAGGCAGTCGCCTAGCTTGTTGGGTCGCGGTGCCAATCATATGCACCTTGTGCACGATTCTCTCCTCCTCCTCGTCATCGTCCATGTCACTCTGACTGGTGTTTCCTTCGGGCAAGGCATTCACTACTTGTCGAGGTTTTCGGTACTTTTTGGATCTACAGACCTTTTCGAAGTGATTGAACCGGCCACAGCCGGAGCATCGCTTTCCTTTGGCCGGGCACTCCGCTGCCGGATGGGGTGTTACCCCCCCCCCCCACAGTACCCACAGGTCTTCCCTGTCGTTGCCGCGGCGGCCCCCGCGGGTTTCTTAGTCCACTTCGTTGGTGACTTGACTGTTATTTTGTTGACCGATTCGATCTTCACCGGCGCTTGGAGAGCGGCTTCCACATGGGCTGCTCGGGCCTTTGACAGCTCTTTGGTGCGACCCAGAGTTAGAATGTCTGCTAGGGGCTTCCCCGATTCTTCTAGGATGAGTTCCCTGAGTTTGGCTGATGCGCATCCCTGGATGATCTGTCCACGGATCTCCTCAGTGGCATCCGCAAATCCACAGGTTGACGACAAGCTGTTTAGCCTTGCATGGTATGTGTCCAGTGACTCTTCGGGCAGCTGTCGTGCTTGCCTAAATATGAACCTCTCATAGTCCTGATTGGCCATGGGCTCGAAGTATGCGTTCAGGGCATTTATGAGGGAGTGGTGATTCTTGGACGGTACTTCCACTAGAGTTTTGGCGATATTATGAACATCCTTTCCCCCTAGGTGAAGAACCATGGCTCGTTTCTGGTCAAAGGTTCAAAAGGTTCAAAATAAGCTTTATTCGATATTCAAACAAATATCATATAAGCATACATTGTTATACAGATTTGTAAAACATTAAAAATACGAGAAATAAAAAATCATCCAATGGTCGAAAAGAAATTAAAAAGCATTAGTATAAAGACTATTAAAAATGAGTAAAAGACGACAGTTAAAAACAAGACTGATTGTTTTCTCCGATATTAGTCTAAAGTATTCCTAAATTTTATCAATAATTTTAAAAACTGCTCCATTTTTGTTATCACCTCCCTGTCTTCGAGTTCCTGTAACCGCTCATAGGCAAGTTTACATGACCTGAGATTCCATCTTTTGAGCAGGGGTAATAATAAAGCTTTTCTCAATAACCCATAATATTTACAAAAAAGAATGGTATGGATATTAGTTTGTTGAGATATGTTATCACAGGGGCAGGAGCAAAGAGTCCGAGACCAATCATTACTTAATGGAAATGTTACATAACGAAAAAAAGAACCCAGTCTGAATCTGGTAAGCAGCATCCTTGAATAACACGAGAAGTCTGTTGAAAGGTAAAGCTGGAGGCCCTTGTGTGGTGTCACCCTTTGATATGCCAGAATAGTATCACAGTGCTTCTGTTTATTCCATCTGGCTGTTTCCAGGTGGGCCATTAGCGTCTTTCTTAGGCCTTTCCGTGAGATATTTTCTAAAGAAGAAGGGTCTGTAAACCATTCTTGGCGCCCAATTTCCAGAAAGAACTTTTTGACGTAGGCCAACCATTTTGGTAGAGAATGTTTAGCCCCTTCCAATTTCAAGATGTCTTGTATCACCTCTCTATTAAAATCAGTCTCATGTGTAGTCCAAATTTTGTGCCGAAGAAGGGGAGGTTCAGATTTTATAAGATCTGATATATAGGGTAGATCCAATTCGATGTGCATCTGATACACCGAAGTTGCCTTTGAGGAGGCCAGGAGATACCTAAGAAAATTATTTTCCACAATTTGTATTGGCGAGAGGTTTTTGTCAATTCCCCAAAGGCCTGCCCCATATGTAGCAGTGCTAACACATTTTGCTTTATATACTGTTAATAATTGTTTCACCGGTCTTCCCCCTATTTTACTTGCGAAATCACGGAGCCCGCCAATTGCATTCACAAAAGCAAGTTTCCTCTTGACTATTGCCGCCTTCCAGGATAACTTTCTATGAAGGCAGATACCCAAGTAGGTGAATACCTCCATTGTTTCCAATTTTTGGCCCTCGATGTAGATAGGGCAGGGTTTTTTTTTATGTCCTTTATTGCTTAGCATGGAGTAAGATTTGCCTATATTTACCTTAAGACCCTTGTTCTTCATGAATACCGTAAACTCTGAGACTGCCTTTTGTAGGCCCATTCTAGTCTGGGATAGGATTGCGGCATCGTCTGCATAGAGCAGGATTGGAATCGGTTGTCCACCTATTTTTAGGAAATCACACTCGATGTTTTTGAGATGCTCGCCAATCGCATTTATATAGAGGGAGAAGAGCAGAGGTGCCAAAATGCACCCCTGTCTGACCCCTCTATTGATGTTAAAACGTGGCGAGCACTCTCCCCTCAGACCAAATCTAACTCTAGCTCCGGCTTCTCTGTACAGCGCCTTAATGAATAGTAGGATTGATGGATCTATCCCAAATTGTTGTAATGTGTCCCATAGTAGGTCATGCTGGACGCAGTCAAATGCTGACGTGAGGTCTATGTACGTTATGTACAGGCTGCATTTTTTAATATTGATGTATTTGGATTTAATTAGATGCAGATTGAGGACCTGTTCAATCGTCCCCCTACCTGTCCGAAAGCCATATTGTAATTGCGACAATACGGTTTTTTCCTCCAGCCAGATGGTAAGTCTTTTCAGAATTATTCGACCGACGATTTTCATCAGGGTATCGAGGAGGGATATAGGCCGATAACATGATGGCGAGTGTCTGTCTCCTTTTTTAAAAATTGGAATTACAATTGCCTCTCCCCATGTTGGAAGGAGGTCGACCATATTTATTGAGTTTAGTACAGAGGTCAGAAGAGGTACCCAAAATTCCATTTCCGCCTTGTATACGTCTGCAGGAATTGCATCCGGGCCAGGTGCCTTCCCTGCAGGGCTTTCTGCGATCGCCAGTTCCACCTCCTCAAGTGAAAAAGGGGTTATCCGGGGACTTTCTTGGTGTGGGTTTGACTTTAATAAAGAGAGGCATTCTAATTCCAGAGTATTCAAACATGTGGGATTCGAATATAACTTCTGGAAATGTTCCACCCACGTCTCTCCACTTATTGCCATATCCAAGTTCCTTTCAGGTATTTTCACCCATGGTAAGGGGGAATTAATGAGTCTCCAGAAGGCTGACATATCACCCATTTCTGATGTTATGACCAAGTTCTGCCATGCTTCCTGTTTTAGTGTCCTTTTCCTATTTTTTATGGCTAAACGGTATTGAATCCTTGCCAGACGTATTTCTGTTTGGGGTTTGGGTATGACATGCAGTAGGTTTTTTAGATATTTCAAAGCCTTCGAACAATTTGCATCAAACCATCCTTTATGTTCAATGGGACCTGGTTTAAACTGTCTTGTTAGAAGTTCTTTCAGAGTATCCTGAATTTTGATGAAGGCTTTACAGATGTCATCGGGGTTGTTATTAATAGTAAGACAGGTATAGATCTCCTCCTTCCTGTTTTCGACTAAGTTTTTAAGAAGGTTATTCGGATTGATTTTGGACCATTTAACACAATATCCATTTGTAGCTCCCATTATAATAGGTTGTTGATAATTAACCTTGTGTGGGCTTTGATTTTTCATAGAACCCGGTAGCTCGATTGACATGGACAAAGGATAGTGGTCACTGTATAGGTGGTCAAGGGTGTTCCAGTTTTGTATTAACGTTGCGTGTGTTTTTGAGAATAGAATAAAATCTATGGTGGTATTTAAACCTCTGCCATGAAAGGTTGATTTGTGAGGTCGCGGGGTGTGAAGAAGCTCATTTACAAAACGTAGATTAAATGAGGTCACAAAATTATTGAAAAGATCCCCAGGTATTGTGTGCAAAAAATGGTTAAACGTAGCGTTGACAGAGTCTGAATCATATGCCACGAAGATGTCACAATCGTCTCTAACCATGTGTGGGCAAATATGGCAATTGAGATCGCCCAAGAAGGCTATTGCACACTCTCCGCCAGATGATTCTTTAATATTTAGCAACGCTTGATGAAGATTTTGCAAGTCAGCCCCCAATTTTTCTACCGGGAGATTGTTGTAGAAGTTGACAATTAACAATAACAGTGACGGGGCAATGTCCATTACAATTACCTGAAAAGAGTCTCTCAGTATTGTTTTCCTAATCCTATGAGCAACTTCTACGCTAATATAAGAGCATAGCCCCCCTTTATGTCTGCCCTGTTTACTCATGGCAGCCGGGGAGTGAAATGTCTGAAAACCTTGGAGATGGATGGGAGAAATGGCCCAGGTTTCCTGAAAACACAAGATGGAATATTGGTTAACAACCTGTAGCCAGTCCGGTATTGTAGTTTTTGAAGAGAGTCCTGCCAGATTCCATGAAAGGAATTGGAGGATGAGCGTATTGTCTCGGTCTGCCTTTTGGATGGAGATTAGGTTGTCAGATGTATTTAAGGAAAGACAGGATAGACTTATGGGATTACCCCTTTCTAGAATTGTTACTCTGTTTCTAGACTCGTTTACTGTAAGGTTTTGAATGGACCCATCTAGTGGATCGTTCTGTATGGCATCAGTATAAGTAATTATATGATCCCGACTCCCCCTATCATGATTTAGTTCCTTGTGTTGATTGAGTCATTCTACGTCGTCCAGCCCGTACAGTGTCTCATAGTAGTTGTGGCAAGGTAAATTCCATGTTGGATTAACGAACGGGGGGGGTTGAAGGAACCCCTCTGGGTAATGCCGTGGAGTCGGCAGATGAGTGTAATCAATCAGAGGAAAAAATGGCTGTTCTCTTATTCCGTTCCTTCGGTTGTAATTCCTGTAATGCACAGGCGTGGGATTATCATAGTAAGGTTTTGATTGATGTAATTTAGGGTGCATTAATGCCTCAGGATAAAAATAGGCTAGGGGTTTTGGTGAAATAGGACCCCTGTTAAGACCCGAAAACCAGTCTATAATGTGCGTAATGACCCTTGGGTCTTTAAAAGTAACAATTACTACGTCCCCTTCAATATCTTTGGGGCGGATCCCAATCCAATGGGTTCTTTTGACCATTATTATGTCACCATTTATGTGAGGGGGTAGGGGCCTATTTTCTCTGAGCCAAAAAATCACCTTATTTTTTAGGCTGTGATGGTTTTCATAGCCTCCTGTAGGAGGTAATGGTAACACTCCCGTCAGAACGATAACGTTCTGTGCTGCAGCAGGGGGTAAGTCAACATATCTTTTGGGTGGACGTTTTTCCTGTGGGGCTGCGGGCTGCATTTTTTCAGAAGTGGTTTGTGCCTTGCCCATTTTTGCTGAAGCTATGAGGGAATTAATTTGTGTTGAATGAGTATCAGAAGACACTTTTGGAGGGGGAACAGGATTATGAGTGGTTACTGTCTTTTTTGTTTGTGTTGGGGGATGGGTTTTTTGCTGATTTGAAGCCATAGATTGCTTGTTTGATTTCTGTGTTTTGGAGATTTTTTCTGTTTTTGAATTTGTTTCCCCCTCAGCCGATGTAGTGAGTTTTGTATTTGAAGTTTTAAGTTCTAGATCATGACTAGGTTTGTTACCAACTGTGAAATTTGAGACTGCGTTTGCGGCCCCCTTAGTTGGTTGTTTTTGGGTCAGTGATTCTGAGAGAGTGTCAAGTTGGGTAGCTATTCTTTTGACTCTCTCGTGTATGGGTATTAGCAATGCCTTAACAAGGTGTTCCATGGCGTCTACAAAATCTTTAATCGTAGGGGGCACGCAGGAAGTAAAGCTTTCCCTAGATAGTCTGGATGTTCCTTCCACAATTTGTAGTAGTTCTTTGGTCAATAGATCTTTAGCCGAAGTTTGGATTTTAGGAATAGTTTTCATAGCGGCTTTTTTACGTCTTTTTTTGGGTGGAGATCTAATAGTAACCTGTTTCTTATTGGGTTGATTTTTAGAAAGTTGAGGTTTGTCTAACTTTAAAACAAGTGGCAAAGGTTAAAACATGGTTACTTTTTGGGTGGGCAAAGAGGAAGGGATTTCAATTATTTCGGGAGGGACAAACTCTGCAATCTTTGGCAAATTTGGAGTAACCAAATCGATGAGATCGGGGGATGCAGAGGTAGTATTGTGAGTGGATTTTAAAGGGGATGGGAGAGAAGATCCATTTTTTGGTGAAAAATAGGATCGGAACACTGAGGGAACATTGTCCGTATTCATTAGATCTTCATCAATGTTTTTTAGGGTCGAGTTAAGAGGAAGAGGCTCAGGAGTAGGAGTCGGATCTGGTAATAGAGTGATGTTTTTTAATAACTCTATGGATTGGCGCCGCGCAATACGGCGCTCTGCCAGGGCCAGGTCTCTGTCAATTTCACCTGTTGCCTTGAAGAAGAATTTATCAAGGGGTCCGAGAATAGGGGTCTCTGCTGCAGGTATTAAAACGGCAGATCCTGATGTAGGCATGATCCTAGCTGCAAAGGAATATGGCCCAGCCTGGACTTATCTGTCCCGCGACGCTGAGGGCTTACAGATTAGTAGTGCCCCTCCCGGCGCTTTTGCCGCGTCGGGGAACGCGCCGCCGCTGAGCCTGATGGGAAACGTAGTCCCGAGGCGGCGGCGCGACTGGTGGCGGGAATCCGGTGTTGGTTGCTGGTCCGCAAAGTGTTGCTCTCCGAGCGCTCCCTCGTCGAGGCGCTGTCAGGTAGGGCTCTGGTCGTGAGTACTGTATTTGTACCTCACTCGGTGTCAGACGGAGCTTTTGGTCTCTCCTTGTCACTGCTTCCAGTCCTTATCACTGCTTCAAATAAGCTCAACAAGTTCACCCAAGGGTACTTAAAAGACTGCAGTGCTGCACTTCACTAGAGATTGCTCAAATTGTTGAGGCGGAAATTGCAATAAAAGTTCCTCCTTACTGAGGGAGTGTCTCTGGTAACTGTAGGCATTGGGGGTCAAGCTGTGGCGGAATTTTAATCTGCTTTGAGCCTCTTGCTGCTCTCCCACTCTCCCCCCTCGCGCCCACTCCCAGCTGCACTATCCTGCGGTTCAGCGGAGGTAGCTCACCGTTGCGCGTGGGCCGTGGACACAGCGCTGGCTTCACTCCGTGGGGCTCCTTGCGGAGAGGTGGGCTCAAAGCAGGGCTCCTCCAGCGGCGGCAGGCACAGGTGCTGGCTCCCAGCAGGAACACCTCCAGCAACCTCCAGCAACCCTAGCCGTAGCGGTGGCACCCCCTGTGTGGCCCAACCGCCAGCAAGACAACAGGGCACGGCAAGGCAAGCAGGCGGGTTTGGGCGGCTCTCTGCAGTGTTTGCTCTCGCTGCTTCTCGTTCTCCGTTTCTGGTCTTTATGGACTTTGGTGGCTTCGGAGAAGATTAGTAATCGATCTACCCAGTCCTTCCATTTCGGGGCTAGTGACGAAGGCGAGCCCTCCACCAGGAATGGCTCGATTGGGGGTATGGTGGCCATGTCTGTGGTAAAGGCGCGCGGTGTTGTGGAGGAGTGTAGCGCCTTTGTAGTTTTTCCTGTCTTCAGTGTAATTTGCGGTTACCAATGCTTGTTGGCATGTGCAGGTTGCTGTGTCTTAGCGTGACGAGGCACGCAGATTCTCCTTGTGGAGGCAGCCTCTATGTGTACGTGCTGTGGGTTGTCTCTGGAAGATGGCGCTGTGCCTCCTCTGTGTGCAGACCCTGTGGTTGCTGCGTGGTCCTCTCATGAGGCACTGGCGCTTGCAATACTTCTCCCTTCCCGTGTGCAGGGTGAGCGCCCAGGTTCCCTTCCCTTCTCTTATGGGACACGCGGCACTCCCGTCGCCTTCTTGCGGGCCTGGGGACGGGGCCCAAACCTAAGGATGCTCTGCGTGACTTGCACGTGAGCCCCAAGGGGCCTCATGATGTACCCAGGCGGTTCTACCTAGCAGCGCGCTTCACGCATCAGCTGTCCGCCGAAATGCGGCGCTGCTCGGGGCCTGGCAGTCGGGGCACGAGCGCAGCCGGAACGGGTATCGGAGCACTCGAGTCACGTGGACCCGCTCCAGAGGTAGGCGCTTTGACGTGGAAGTCAGCACCGATCGGGAGGGCGCAAGGGCGGGGCACAGCGGCTCACCTGGAGAAATTGCTGCCACTGACGTCTCCAGGCTGGCTTCCAGTCGTGTGGCCGCACCGTGTGCGGGCTGCAAGGCACGAGCGCCGCGGGCCGATGGCAGTGCTCGCGGCCGCCGCAGCAGGGCAGATGCAATATACACAGCGAGGGTACAGCCACACTCGTCGCCAGCTGTTGTGTTGGGGCAATCTACTCTCAGAGGGCACCTGAGATGTACTGGGCCTAGCACCTGGCCTTATATTCATGAATGAATCACACGGACACTGGGGAACTGTTGGTGGCTCTGCACGTCATTGCCAACTGGCGTACGTACGTGCAGAGACCCCTTTTATTAGATAGGTCACGTGGTGGTCACGCTGCACGCATAGTGCGCCACAAGCGTAAGTAAGCTAGAACACAACACATGCTAATTTAGCATTGCTAAAAGCAGGTGAAGTCGGGTAAGAAATGCTATTACCTGTCAGGTGTTTGGAAGCAACCAATTGCACCTAGGAAATCAGCTCGGGGGTCGCAGTTAAAATGAACCAACCTTGGGTAAGTAAATATCTAATACACAGGTTCCCTTCGTTTCACACAAGTCAATTGTGAGGCAACTGGTGCTCATGTAAAGCGCTCTCTTACGTTCGGGTCGAGTTCGTGCTGTATAAATCTGCAAACAAAAAAATCACAGAAATGCATGTCCAGCCTTTGAAAGTACAGCTCGATTAGGTAAACAAGTAATAAAGCGGTGAAGAATACCCGCTCGATTGACGTTACTCGAAACTCACGAACACTGATTACATACACGTAATGGGGAAAACGTGATGCAGCAAAATATTATTGTGCCGGGCACGTGCGCGCTCAATCGCCCAATGAGCAAACGGCAAGCTTGTCTATATCCTACCGGAATCAACGATTTTGAGGAGTCGCAGCGCCAATGATAGCTTGACATTTTGTTCCTTAGCCAATTAGATGATAAGGGTTTCCATAACCAATCCTAAAGTATCACACTTTCTGACAGCGAATACGATAAGTTTCCACTGGTTATGAATACAGCGCCAGTGACCATAATTTACTGTTTTTGTGGCAGAATAGTAAAAAGACACATAGCGGACATATCGTAAACTTCCTGTTCATATGCTCCCCTCGGTTTACCGCTCTTTAAACACACACATAATAACATCAGTGGTCCCTTTTCTCTTTCGGCACTTGCTTTCGCATAGGTGTTGTACGGCTTTAGTTTGTCCTCTGTGGGCGCACGTAGTTCTTTCCTGGCGGCCAGCCTTTGGTCTGCAGTGTACTTTGTAAAGTGGCAGAGCGGGAGCTGGCTTGTCTCCGCCACGAAACTTCCTTCCGGGTCTGTGTTGGCGCCGGTTTTGCTGGTCCTTCGCTGTGGGATAAAGGTGAGTGTCTGGTAAAGGATGTTTGGTTACACTGTTTGTTTCCTAGTGTAGCCACGTAATCGCCACCCAGTCATAATACCGTTTTGGGTGGAATGTTTCTAAACTTCTGTGACTTAGTCTGATGCTACAACTTCTCCACTAAAAGTTTCATTTAAACAGAACAAAAAACTATTATAGTCGTGTGGAAGATTACAGGGACGTTTAGCCACCGTTGGCATCTCTGCTTCTAAAACACCGCGGAGGGACCGGCAGGGTGACCGGAATGTGGAATATATGCTCACCACGGCCGAAATTCAATACAGAGGTCGTATCATTTTTTTTATATAGTGAAGTGCAAATGTGTTTGGATATACTAGGCTTCATTCACGTTCTCAGGTTGCCGATTAGCTTTACTTTAACAGAAATTCTGGGCGGTTGGGCTGCCCCAGTTGTCACCATCCATATAACAAAGGCAAAGGGATGTGCTTAGTCGGGGTGTAAGAGGCATGAAAAAACTGAGGGGTCCCAAATGAAGTGGCTTAAAACATTTAAGCAACAATTCTTTATTCACCATAGTGTGCCGCCCGACTTGCATAATTCGACATGTAACATGGCATGACGCCTACAAGAAGCCAGGACTATTGGCTTTGTCAATGGTTGTTAGTTTCATAAGATAAATAAGCAACAACAAATGCTTCGTTGTACATAATTGTAGTACCAACTCACTGCAATAATGTTGAAAATGCTTCAGGTTTGAAAGGATGAGACTGTGCAAGAACTATAACGTGTCACTTTGATGTTACATCACAGGCAGTGAGGGTGGTCCTGCTGCAGAGTTACGATTTTGTTTTCACCCTGATGGTGAGGGGAAAAATGGAGAGTCTGATAGAGACCCGTCTCGGCACCTGCTTTTTAGAACTACTGGTTATTGGCAGAAGAACACATAGGTCAAACTGTATTCTTGCCGCGAGGTGAACCATTCAGTGTGTGTTAACATTGTGGTGCATGCTCAACGTAATTGTTAAGAGTGTAGCTGGCCGCATTTACTGAAACACAGCTGTTAGATTTGGGGGTCTCTAGTTGGCACAGGTAGGTACGTGTGACAAATAGGGACCCTTGCCTCTAGTCAGGATAAGGGGATTACACTCCCAAAATACCTCTGCTCACCCCCTTGGTAGCTTGGCACAGCAGACAGGCTTATCTCAGAGGCAGTGTGTAAAGCATTTGTGACCACATACAGTAACCCAGTGACAACACTACAAATGGACACCACACAGGTTTTATATCAAAAATAAGTATACTTTATATAGAGTTACCACAAGACCATAAACAACAAAAATACACAATACTGTTACTTTAAGGTGGTATATTTAGCTTAGTTTAGTTTAGTTCAGTTCTTTAAGATGCGACACTTTGAGTCAATGTACCTTATGATGCGTTTCGCTTCCACAAGCAATGTAGCAGCGATGGAAATGCTGTGAAGTTCGGGTGCAAAGAAATAAAGATGACGCTCTTGCCTTGTGCGACACGCTTTGCGGTGATGCGGCGACGTCGGTCCTCTTCTCCGGCGATGCAAGATACTTTACAAGATGCGAGCCGCGACTGGCCCTTGCGACAAGCTTCCCGGCGATGTCAGTCCTCTACTAGCGATGCAAGTTGCTTCCACAACGATGCGAGCTGCGACAGGCCCTGCAACACTCTTCCTGGTGATGCGGCGGTGTCTGCTGCAACGTCGATCCTCTTCTCCGGTGATGAGCCGCGATAGGCCCTGGGACACGCTTCTCAAGAGATGCGGCGGCCAAACAACTGACCTTACCTGAGAAGAATCCTAGCATTTCAATATCCTTCTCACCAAAAGCTTTGGGGTTAATATCTGCAGGGGTTAGAATTTTATTTCAGTGTTCCATAAATGTGGTATCACTAATAATAGTGATTGGCGAACCATAATCTGCCATAACTTCCAATATGATGCTGTCAATAACAGCTTCACATGTGGAACCCTGTACATGAGTTAAATAGAATTGCACTCAATTGTTAGCACAACATTGTCCATGGATTCAGTGAAATTGTCTATATCCGCATCTATACTGTTGACTCTGGGTTTTGTTGCTTCTGCATACTGATTGAAAATGCCCTATTTTCTTGCAAAATAGACAATGCTTACCTATGGCTAGGCAGCCTGGGAAGTTACTGATGTGATCTTTTAACCCACATCTAAACCTTTACTTTGTATATCTTAATAGTTATTAGACTCAGTATTTACCAAACACCAATGTTCTGTTTCTTTTTTTTTTTTCTTCATTCAACTGCACCTACTGAAGTATCTGCGTTGAGTACCTTTGAGGATATAAGTGATCTTTCAATACTCTTGGCTTCGATAACTTTGACAAGAGTAGGGTAACGACAACTTAATAGTCTCTCTTGTATTAAAGGAGATGAACACCTGAAACAAACTGATCTCTTATGTTAGTCAACATTGGCACCAAATTAACATGTGGATGGTAGGTTCCTAAGCGCTGCAATGTATACTTCTACCCTTTCGTCTTCACCTTGTTTGCTCTTGAAGAAATTGTGACGCTCTAACATGATGCTGGGTTCTTCAGAGAATTGTTTACATAAACGTGTAATGGCCTCCATGCACACATTATATTGTGTGTTCCCAGAACGACCTGCAGGTGCTTGGATTGGTGATAGGTTGTCAATAATTTGTTGTGCTGCCAAACCTAAACTGCCATACAGTAATCCAAATTTCCTCTGAGGACTATAACCAACAGCATCTCTGTCCTCTGTATGATTTTCAAAGAACCTTAACTAGTGAGATAATTTGATAATTTGTTTGCCTGGGTGAGCTAGAAATGGTGGCGGCCGAGTGTTTTGTTGTGATGAAGCCAAATCTTTGCTCAGAAAATTATTTGCTATGTTGACTATATAAAAGTACTAGCAAAATGAAGTAGTTCTGATAGTATATGCATTTAAACGAAGGTGCAAGAGTACCTTGTGAATTTGTCTGAAGAAATTGCTCACTGGTTGAGAGGCGACAGAAAGCAAATAATCGCAATGCTGATGCAAGTTGGTGAAAGATAGATCCAGAAAAAAAATGCTGACTTTGCACAAAAAGCCGTAACGTTCGTCACGGTTTCAGGACTCCGTCGCTCTCGTGAATCTAACCTAAGTAGGATGGCGATCAGGTTGGACGCATAGTGACATCATTACTTTGACCAATGCAAAAGCAACAGTTGATGGACAGAATGCAGAACAATGTCATACATTCTCCCCAGTACAGAGATCTGGGCCTAAATCCATTGTTTTTTTGCTCACCATGCCATTCCAGTTTGAACCCAGCCATATGCAAATCAGTCTTGACCCTGTGCCTCAAGGGAACAGTCGAGCCCGAACTGCCAAGCTAGGTCCTCCCTGGACTGGAAACAAGCATCCTAGGACCGGTTTAGGGGTTTCACCATTCTTCAGCCAGGATAGCTTGATTCCAGTGGCATGGAGAGCACGGGAACCATGTCTGGACATACCTGTCCCACTCAGGGTGACAAAGGCAAAAACAACAGCTGAAGGACAGATTGCAGAACAATGTCCTACATTCACCCCAGTACAGAGATCTGGGTCTAAATCCATTGTATTGTCAGCATTCCGTCCATCTTGTGTTTGCTGTAACACTTTTTGCCCTAACTAGGATGGGTATGCCCAGACGTGGGTCCCTTACTCACTGTGCCACTGGATTCAAGCTAGCCTGGCTGAAGAAGGGTGATATACCCTGAAACCGGTCCCAGGATGCTTGTTTCCGGTCCAGGGCAGACCTGGCCTGGAAGTTCGGTCTGGACTGTTTCCATAAGGCCCAGGATCAAGACTGATTTGAGTATGGCTGGGTCCAAACTGGGGTGGCGGAGTGGGCAAAAGTACAATGGATTGAACTCGGATCTTTTGACTGGGGGAGAATGTTTGTATTGTCAGCATTCTGTCCTTTTTTTGTGTGCTGTATTACTTTGACCAAGGCATCGCTTAGACTTGGTGACGTGATATCGGTGTGCAAGATTTCTGGAATGCGCACTGCTGAATATCAAAGAAGCAGATTTTGTTGGAAAAATATTTTTGTTAGGCGGGACAGCGGCACGGGGATGACAAAAATCCTAAAAATAGAAAAAATTGAAAATAATGACATCTTGTGAGTTTCTAGGTGCTGTGTTCCGCTTGTTGCCTATATGTGGTAAAGAACCCGATGAGAAATGGTTCTTTGCATCCAGATATCTTGGCTAATACAGTTAAAGAGGTGCGTTCGGAGGCCTATTAGGATTCCTAACAATGGATTTCAAAGCATGGGCAGTAGTATCCAGTGGTGGCCAGCATGTCTTGCGTGTGGTGGGGCGGGCTCATGCTGTTGGGGGAGAGGAGGGGGTGGTTAGGAATCGGAATAAAGAAAAAAAACTTACCTTGAGGCCGGGTCCTGCTTCTTCTCTGCTAGTCCGTCGCTGACAGGAACAGGAAGCAGGCAGCCAGGCTCCCTCCCCTAAGCCAATCACAATGCTGCAATGCACCCTTGTGATTGGTCTGAGCGCTGTGGGCTGTCGGGGTGGGCTTGTTCTCCATTTAGGCTGTAATGCAGCCTGCATGTAGAAGGGGAAATTGCACATGACTGGTTTGGCCAGCCCCAGAGGGCATACCAAACAGGTATTGCGCACTTAGGAGTGGGTAAACCACTCCTCCCCTACTCTTCTCCAAGAGCAGAGCAGCCCACTTGCCCGCCTGCAAAGTAGCAGGAGCACAAAGTTATTATCTTTTTATGTTTCTGCTTCCCAGTGCTTAAAAGCAGTGAGGCAATGCTCCTCCGTCATAGAGGAGGAGCTGCGTAGTATCGAAGACTTGATTCAGCAATAAACACATGAATACTAGTGAGTTCCTACCTGGTGTGGACTCGGTACTCTGGTCCCCAAAAAAACATAAGTGCTGGGCAATTGCCCTGGGGCAGATTAATATATCATGAGTCAACTTACTTAGTTCTCTGGAACTTTTTGACCCCGACCTCGTGAGAAATAAAGGAATACGGACAGTTACTCAGTTTTTAGAAAATATTTTATTTTGGGGCTGTCCCCTGTGAGAAGTAAAGGAACAAAGAGTTACAGGTACTTTTCCCAGGGTGATAATTTTGAGAACCACACATATGTGCAGTATGTTATTATTATTTTTTTTAAATATATTTTTATTTTTCAAATTAGTCACACTTTATACATTATTCATCATTAAGTTTCCATTAATTCATGTCAACCAAAGATATATATTATTCAATACATTTCATTATTTTATACAAAATTATATTAATCAAAATAACCACTCATCCTAATCCCTCCTTCCATCTCCTTATGGGGTCCCATATTCTCAAACCCATCATTCTCCCTCTCTTCCCTTTTCGGGCATATATATTCTTCTCTATATTGTACGATGCTAATAAATTAGCCAGCCAACACTTCATTGTCAGTGGATTCTTATCCAACAAGGCCCTAGCTATTATTAGCCTGTATACCGCCATTGCCACAAATATAAATTCCTGCTGCAGACCATCATTATCCCTGCCAATCCCTAATAAGATCCAAGACGGAGTGAGCTTAATTCGGATCCCTAGTGTACTACCCAGAAACCCCTCAATATCTCTGAGCAGCGTATGGAGTTGCGGGCAGGTGGCAAATGTGTATATTGTCAGCTTCGGCGGCATTGCATCTCAAACAGGTAGTTCCTGTAGTGCCTCCCCATTGTGCTATCCTGGCTGGAGTAAAATATAGCGAGTACATAGTTTTGTAATGCTGAGATTGAAGGGAGGATGCACATAGTATTGATCAACCTAAATCTAATGACTCCTGAAACCAGCCTATTTCTCCACTTATTTTCTCCGCCCATTTATTACTATATTTGTCTAAATCATCAGTTTTCTCTTTTGCCAGACTCTCATAAAAAGAGCGTATCGAACGATCTCCTGCTATTCTTATTTTCTCCAGAATTTCATTCTTATTAAACCCTCCTGGTCCTCCTTGTTTATTAACTAGATAGCTCCTGATCTGGAGGTACTTAAAGAAATCTCTATTGCTCAGATCATATTTATTTCTAAGATCCATAAACTGTACCAGCCCCTCCAGTTTCAGTATATCTCCAATTTGTACAATCCCTCTTTCCGCCCAGTTCAGCATAATTTGGTCTCCGAATATTTCCAAAGGGAATGACTTATTTTTATACAGTCTTACATACCGATTATATCTCCCCAATTTAAACTTTTTCAGAAATGCATTCCATATTTTAACAGCAGCCAGAATTGTCTTAAACCTCGTTCTTTTAAATATCCATAATCTATACAATTTATAAAACAATTTCCCGCTTCCACCCCTACTACCGCTGTGTATATTTTCGTAGAAAAATTATTAACCCTTGGATCACAGTCATTTCCACCTATCAATACCTGCATATATTGCAGAGCAGCTGCCATATAGTAAAGTCTGAAATCCGGAGCACCCCACCCACCCCTCTCTCTAGGTAGGGACATGAACCTGCGCATTTTGCCCTGTGCCCAAATAAACCTATTACAAATGGCCTCCAGAGTGTTAAACCAACTAACCTCAAAAAATAAAGGGATTGATCTAAAAAAGTAAAGAAACTTGGGAAGGATTATCATCTTCATTACATTGGTACACCCCACCAGTGACAAATGTAAATTATTCATTCTCTCCATATCCCCTTTTACTTGTGACATTAACGGGGGCATATTATTACCCACAACCTGATCTAAAATGCTGTTATTGCCACCCCCAAATATATTGCTGAGTTAACAACTCTATCATAATTACAATTCACGTAGCTATTCTCAACAATCTGTGTTTTACATCTATTCAGACTGTATCCGGAAACATGTCCAAAATGCTGAGCCTCCTCTTCCGTCACCCTGATTGCATCTCTGGGATTGGGTGTCAATATAGCTACGTCATCCACGTACGCCAGTGTTTTTACCCTACAGCCATTTATACTCATTGCCGGTATGCCTGGATTTCTCTCCAATCTGCGCAGATAGGGATCCAGATATAACGCAAATAGTAGGGGGGATGAAGGACAACCCTGCCTAGTCCCTCTACTAATTCTAACAGCTTCCGAACGTCCTCTATTAACTCTGATCTTAGCCGTTGGATTTGTATAAAAAGTTTGTATAGCTCTTATGAAGCCTTCACCTATTCCGCTCCACCTCATAACCGACCATAAAACCCCCCAGGAGACCCTATCAAACGCCTTTTCAGCATCCAAAAATAGTGCTGCCATAGGGTCTCCTAGGGTATTTGCTGCATCAAACATTGTTATTGCCTGTCTTATGTGCTGTGTTGTTCCTTTTCCCGGGATGAAACCATGATGGGATGGACAGACCAGACTTTCTACAACCCTTGATAGTCTTTTAGCCAACATCTTGGAGTAAATCTTTACGTCTGAGTTCATCAATGTAATTGGTCGGTATGAACCTGGAGCGGTCATTGGTTTCCCTTTCTTTCCAATTACTATGTCAGCTCCTCCCCAGGATTCCGGTATTGACTCTCCCTTCTGTGCCAATAGCATTATATTAAACATATCCCCCAATAGAATTGTTTGGAATGTTTTTAAAAAACTCCAATGGTATCTGATCCGGACCTGCAGCCTTCCCTGAAGGTAGGTTACCTACTGCCTCAACAAACTCCTCTAAATGGAATGGTGTTTCTAATTGAGCCTTATCCTCCAGTAATAGCTTTGAAGGGAGTACTCCACCCAGATAGCTTTCAACATCCTCCATACCCGCTGTATTATCTGCATCATAAAGATCTGAATAATATTGCCTAAATACTTCCCATATCTGATCTGGTTCTTGAACAATATTTCCTTGTGCATCTAAGATCTCCCGCCGCTCCTTTCTGTCTAGTCCGAACAACTAAAATGTGACCCACACGTTCACTAAGCTCGTAGACACTCTCCTTCCTTGCCAGGTACTGGTCTATTGTTTTCTTAGCAATCCCTTCTGCTGCCTCTGCCCTGAGTGCTATGCCTTTAAGCAGTATCTGATCTAGCGGGGAGTGACATATGTGCAGTATGCAATGTAGAGAGTTACTTGACTACCAAGGAGCACATTTGTTTGGTCTACCCAGATGAGTCGTAAAAATACTTGGAGAGTTATTAATTTCGTAGGAGGGGGCTTTTGAGGTATATCCATGTGAGCAATGAAGTTATTCACTTCTAAGGGAATTTTGTTTTGGGGGGGGGGTTTGGGGGGCACTTGGAGAGTTTGTGAAGTGGAGAAATGTAACCTCTGACCCATGTGCACAGTTTTAGTTTTATATATAGTGATTCTAGAAATTAGATCGGGTGCAGAAGGAGGTCCATCAGGCTTCTTTCTTTTTGTCAGTATGTTTGGGAAACACCTTGCGCCTAGCTAGATGAGTGAATTCTGAATCTTTAATTGTGCAAAACATTTGGAAGACTATCAGGTATCAGGTATTTGGGGAAAAACAAAGGAGCAATCAGCTCAATACATTATAACATACTGCAATACCAAAGTACTTCCTATAATGTAAAATACTTGCAAAACAAAGATTCTTAGTTGAAGTGGAAAGCTGCAAATGATAAAGCAATCTGCCAATGATATTCTAATCCAATCATTCTTTATTTCAGTCCGTGAACCATAAAAGAACATACACAAATATATACAATATATAAAAAACTGATTTAAGGAGCTAAAACCCAGATCAAACCGTATTAGATAAAAGATAACATTAGTTAAAAGAATAAAAAGATCAGACCATATAAGACCCGTTACTGGTTCTTACGAAGACTTTTCGTGCCCACCACACAGAACATAAAAAAAGTGATACAGCATAAACAATTTGGAGTTTAGTATTGTATTTTAGGAGCCTGAATGCTTATTTACAGTGTTATGTACCTAATTTCCTGCACAATTGGACCAGCCATCTATGTCTGAATTTGTATTATCCCGGACAAAAAAAGAATACATCCGATTCAGTTCTAGGCATACAGACCCCAGCAAAACTTGGGTAGCGTCAACTCCCATGTATGAGAATAGCAAACAAGAATATTTTACAGAAGTAACTGAAATTAATACACAGGATGCTTTTATGAGGATCACGCCATCACCCATGCTCACGAAGCTACTGCCTGTTCATTGGGGTGGTCGGTGTGCCTCTGCCCTAAGTACAGTGTGTAACATTCGGCGCTCGCAATCATGCATAGATTATATAGGATAGACACTTCTGGGTAGTGTTTTGTGTCTCTGTACCCTTGTGCGCTAGGATGCCTGCATGCATTCGTGCTCCTATGATTCGCCTGTTACTTCGATGCCTGTCGGGCCCATTGCAACAGAATGCCTGGCATTCATACATGATTCATGATGGAAGCTAACAGAAAACATATCTGTTGTGAAGGCCCAGCCTACAGGTGGACACAGTAGGTTGATCCGAGACCAACAGACGTCACTGTCCCTGCATCCAGGACAATGTGCTGTCTCTGCAGCAGCACTGCGAGTTAGTGCAGTGGAATTGGACAACTTTTTTTTTTTAGGGATAGATGGACGTTGAAATAGTGCTTGGGTACAGAGTGATGTGGCATTAGATTGGTGAGGTGTTTAATGAGATGGGTTTTGCCCTCATAGGCACCACTAAATCAGTCCCTTTGTAAGGTGTAATCCCATCTGCGCGGAGGGAGAGATGCAGTGAAAGACAAAATCTGTAGTACATCTCAGTAGGCTTATGTATTCCAGAACACAAATTGTATGTCAGTTGGGATAATGGCAGTGTTTTAATTAAGGCTTCTGTTGTGCACGTAGTCTGCCCCACAAGGGATTTTACTATAAACTGAAGATGTGTGCTGTGCCCGAAAGTGAAAACAGTATTCGGTGTTGTATTAGCAAGAGAAATCAGCACCACAGGGATTGGGTGTGAGACCACGGTTGGAAATTAGATTTAGAAGGAAGTGAGAAGTGCTCAGAAACATTGGTCATGTGTCTTTTCACACTCCTTTTGTCAAACTGCCGCACAGAGGGATCCACCTATAAGCACGTTTTTTTGGTTCACACAGGAATGATGGCAATAGATAAGCTCCCAAGGCCTTATGTACTCTGACTCTCAAAGAATTCTCACAAAAATACTAAACCTCTTTTAGGAAAGGACACAAGCTGCCGGAAGAAGTGTTTGAAAAGCAGCTCACAACAGCACCCATGTCCCGTAGAAGTGGTGAGTAGTACTGAGGCGGAGGATGGTCTTGGCTCAGCACTGACTGTCCGCAGGAAGCCAGACAGAATGCAACAAACAGATGGGGCTTGCTGTAACACAATGAATGAGGGACAATCCATTAGATATGTGATGTGGGATGTATGTCGTTACTACGCATGCTTTTACAACCAGGAGGTGTGAATTCTCCCAGGAGTCAGAAACAATAGCCTGGACGGAAAGGAGATCACGCCTCCCTCCCTCCCTGACTGGATGGTTAGTGTAGTGGCACATCAGGGTGGTGAGCTTCAAAGCGTTCACAGCCTGTGATATGCAACCAGGCTGCCTCCCTTAGGAGGAAATGGCCTACCCTCTTCCCCAGGTACATTGCACCTGAGCAGGCGGGAAGCTTGGGTATTCAAGAGGTATACACCCCGAGAAGGCTAGCCACACCTCTAGTGGTGGGCTACCTGGTCTGTACAGCGCTGAGGAAAGACCGCAGCTATTTTTAAAAGTGGTAGACAAGAGGGTTCTAGGTAGAAAAAGGTGACAACCCCCCCACCCTCCCTACCCCAGATGTGGCCACCTCAAGGACAGATTAGCCGCTTGGGCGTGTAGCCCATTGGCCACTGTCTGCCACACCCCATGAATTTAGGATTTAAGGGCCATCCATGACACCAGAACCTCAGTTCTGATCTTACTTGCAACAAAGGACACAAGAAGAGACCAGAGTCTGCAACAACAGACTATTAAAGTCGAACTGCTATTTGCAACTCTACCAGGATTGAGCTATAGTTTTATTATTGTAAATCCTTCTATGGGTATTGTGAGAGTATTGCATGGTGAAGCCTAACCAGCATCACCACAAGGTACTCCACCTTCCTACAGGGTCTAATGCCCCAAACCAGCCAATGCGCACAGAAAGGATTGGGCTCCATTAATGAGAAGGCTCACTAGTTCTAGTCAAAGTTTCACTCTATTAATATGCAAAGCTACCAGCCACCTAATCTCAAACATTGTTTGCTTAATTGCTCTCAAGGCAAAAGTGAAGACTAGCATTGGCAAAGTCAATAGGTCTCGCCTATGCGCTGGAGCGTCATAGCACCTGTTTTCAAATTTTATTTTTAGCCATGCTACACAGCTGCGCTGCAGTAAAACATGGCTAAAGGACATTCGGAAAGTCAATAGCTCTTGAATAGACAAGACTGCTTGGATTTGCCATTGCTTGTTGCATGAACAAATATACATAAGCACATTTGCTCCTGCGAAAATCTGCTCAGTGATTGTAAATTCACTTTCTTTACACCACTCGGTTGCTCACCAAGTAAATGTTTACTTTTGCTCTTGTTGAGAGTAAATTTCCAGTGTTTCCCAGCATCAGAATTGGTGGTGAATACCATTAAGCATGCAACATGCGGATATGCAGAAACTCACATGGCATTCTAATCCTGGGTGTACAGCCTCCTTCCTGCTCCAGTCCCTGTGTGTAGATTTGTGCAAAGGTGGCACAATCAGTTTTGCTAGAATACAAGCCATGATATGAGCCCTTTCATAATCGGAGAGGCTATTTTCAAAGTGTTGATATGAAAGCCCTACCATAGTTTGACACTTAGTGCATGTCACCTAAACGGCCAAGTGTGTATGTGTTTTAATTGTTTTTATTTCAACGAGATAAGGAGATTTCTGTAGCACGTTGATAATTTTTTTAATTCTACACCCTTGGTATGTGACTTATCCTTTTAAGAGACCAGGATAAAACCTAATCTTTTAAATTGCTCTACTGTTCTTGGGTTGAGTTATGAGCCAGAATATATGCATTATGGCGAGCGCCAATGCCCCATGACCACCTTAATTTAACAGTTTCAAAACTCACTAACTTAATAAGGAGATTTCTGCAAAGAACCCGGGTGGGGAGTTATCCTGCAACTTTGACAAGTTGGTTTAACTGTTAGAAAGGCTTTTGCCAGTGACTTGTGAATTTTGTTTTGGAGGGTCCAGGGGATGTACCATCTAAATGCAGAAGTGCACCATCGTTTTGTAATATTTATTTTGTTTTTATGTAGTGAAAATGCTTCGTAAAAAAGATGTACCAGCTGCAAGGAAGTCTCCAGCTCAAGCCGCAAGAAAGGCCTCGGTTTTAGCAGTGAAAAAGGTCCCAAGTACAAAACGGGCCCCTGCAAAGAGAAAATTAGCAGAAGAGTTCCTCCCTGGCGAGGTATTAACTGATGGAGCAAAAAAGCAGTGGAAGTTAGGAGTGCCTGTGGGCCAGGGTGGCTTCGGACGCCTTTATCTTGGTGAGTGCTTACAAAGGCTATTAACATTTTTTCAGGTTTGTTTCCTTCTATACAATTTGCCCTACAAAGTGTCTCAGCTATCATTTTTAAAGAGGGTTGTGTAGATTGACTTGAAATGAGCATTGACAAAGCCAATATTGCTCACTGTGTGTATGCCAATGCAGACCTATTGGCTTTGCTTGTGCCTTCTGCTGGTGGTAACTTTGGCAAAAAAAGCATGATGACATTTATGCATGCATATGTCATGACGCTATGACAGGCTAGTTTGATGACTATATGCATGCATGCATCGCATTCACAAGTATATGGTATAGCGTGGCTGCCATTTGTCTTATTCCCTTTTTTAATTTTTATTTACCGTCTCAAGATGGTGAAGGCCAATCTTGAATCCGTAAAAAAAAAAAACAGGCCAATCTTGAAGCGTAAAAACCCCATAATAATTTAAATAGGTGTGATTTTTTTTTTTTTTTAAAAGGAATGTCTCAACAGCAAATTGTAACTGCCATACCCTTCAAAAAACGTTAAAAAAAGTATTTTCTCTTTAAATAAGACAAACACTACGACATGAGGGACAGAGAAGCAGAATGTTGGAAATGCCAACATTCATTGGGAAGCAAATAAACCAGGAGCAACCATAAGAGGCAACTGTAAAAAAAAAAACAACAAAAAACAAACCCAAGAAAAGCAAAATACGAGGGGAAGAAGAGAGCAATACAAATCATGTGTGCTGATATGCGAAAGGGGCGAAATAATGAAATCACATCTAGTGCCATTGGGTGCTGAATGAAATATGTATCTCTCTGAATGTACTTAATGGAAGGACACACACACACCATCCAATCAGAATGCAATAAAGAAGAAATGCCCCAGAGGTGGAAGAAACCAAGAATAATGAGGAAAATCAATTTAGAATAGCATGTGGGCTGATTGCATATATTTTAATGTATTGATAACAAAAGGTCTTCGACAATAGACAGTTGAAGCTGTCTGTAGACAACACCTAGAAACCACCAATGTTGAAATTTATGGTTGAAAATCGTAAAATGCAAGTACCATAACCGAGAAACGTTAAATTATTACGGGATTGGCTAAGCCTTCTCAGACTCCTATTGTAGAAGAGGAGACACTAATGCGTTAGTGTGAACAAACAGATATATTCGTGCACTTATATCCGATATCATCTCAGTATTTTGAGTAATTCAATTTCAAAATGAAATTGGAAATGACTACTGGGAGATCTGTCATCCTTTGTATTGTCTTAGCACGTATTTTATCCTATTTTCTGAATTTTGTGCGTGTGCTCTCTCCTTACAGTATACGATAGTGTGTGTGCTCTCGCCTATTGGCTTACACTTGATTGTCATATTTAATTTATTTATAAACTCCTAAATTTATGGTACTTCATGTACCCAGGGCCTGTAAGATAAAGGCTATCAAAGGGCCCGCAGCACTCATTGTGCCACTCACTTAAGAAGCCCTTGAAACATGTCTCAGGCCTGCCGTTACAGCCTGTAGTGCAGTTTTGAAACTGCCAATTCGGCCTGGCAAAATTGATCTTTTGTGAGGCCTACACCTTTTTTAAAACGCATAAGTCACCCATACGGGAGACCCTAAACAGCCTATGGGGCAGGGCATATATATTTATTTTTTTAAAGTAGGACATGCCTTTTTATTACATTTTCATGTCCTGGTAAAGAAAAACTCCTACATTCGATTTTCACTACTACCTAGCTCTCCCATTGGATAACATTTGATTATCTTATTACATTTAATAAGTACTAACTTTTTATTGGTAACAGATAGGCATGTCCAGTTTGGACTCCGTTGAATTTTAATTTAAAATCCTCTTTAATGGTAAAGTAAAAATTATTAAAATGCCAAGTTGGTATTTTCTAGACCTAGCTATTTGGTGCCTGATCATGGGTCACTTGCCTTGTAATTGCTTGGCAGTTGTACTTTGTGTATTCCTTCCAGAGAGTGAGACAAAGGAGGACTAAGTGTTGGCAGGATGGACCATCCCACAGGAGGGATGGGGTAGAGCGGTTTTATTTTTTATCTATTTTATTTTTTAGAGTTTTATATAGCGCCAGAGCGCATGACTGTGTACTGCCCTGAGGCGGCTGGCCAAATCGCCATGCACACTGATAACAGCGCAAAACACTCACCGTAGTGCCTGTCATCTCCCTGGCCCACCATCAAGCCTCGGCTCCGTGAGCAAAACTAAAACGATGATAAACAAGGGTTTAATATTGTTTTATTTTTCATTTTTTTTTGTTTCTGAATGAGGGGGCGACGCTCCTCCGCCATCGCTTAAAAGCCGCCGCTGACTATTTGCCAACTGTTTACCACTTTATTTCTATTATAAAGCATACACAGTACACTATGCTATATTTTGTTTTGACACATTGCTTTCTGTGCCTATTACCTATTATAGTGGTCGATATTTGATATTGTACTAATGTATTACTGGATAAAGATTTTTTAAAAGGCCACAGATTTAGATTTGCACAGCAGCAACCTGAACTCCTCCTGTCTTGTGACTGTGTATCCATCTGCTGCAAACCTTCCCTGGTATCTCCATGTCCACCAACCCTGCCCCCTTACATTTCAAAGTGCTGCCTCCAGCACACACACAACGGAACCTGACACCATTCCTTTGTCACCCCAGACTTCTTGCAGAGGAAGGAAAGCACGTTCCCGAACCTGTTGTGGGGTAACCAGGGTTTCCCCACCATATGAAAGGTTAGCACCATGTATACATATTGAACCGCCTCCTCGGTATACTCCTAGACCTGTGGAAGACTTCCGAAGGACTGCCTTGTACTCCGGAGGACTGCCATGCTGCTTGAGGCCTGACTTGCTACTTGAAGAGGAGAGAGGACCACTTCACTGAACCTAGGACTACCAGAGTGACTCCAAGGGCTAGTCGGCTGGCCTCCTTTGTCAGCCACATGAACCTGACAAGCTCCACAGACCTTGAACCCCTGCATCTGGCCTCTACTGGAGTGAGTCCTAATCCCCCAAGTGGTGCACCCAGTTTCTGGACACTTGGAAGTAGTGTTAGAAGTGTCGCTTCTACCTAACCCCAAAAGGTTGGACAAAAACCCAATTTCTTACAACTACATTGTGTAACCACCTCACTCATTCCTTATTTTCAATACATTCCAATTTCAATATTGGTACTAACTATTTATGTTTCACTTGTATGATAAGTATGCTGATTTCTCCAAGAGCCATTGTAGTCAGTTTGTGCGGCGCCTACCATGTATCTTTTATTGAAGTAGATTGAAATAATCTTGATAAAATGTAATTGTGTTATTTCAATGCATTATCATCCTGTTAAACTAATGTAATGTACAGCTGTAGATTATTTTAGACAAGGAAAAGGATGAAGGTGTAAAGTTGTGATTCCCAGTGTTATGGTCCCGGTCTAAGCTTGTGTCCTGTTTGTAAGTGCACCATCATTACTATCAGCAATTTTAGCTTGACAAGAGTAGCCTTTAATCACTCCCTAAAGTATTTTTAATATCGGAATGCCAACCAATCTGAGAAAATTGTGTTTTACTGCCTTGTTTTTTTCTAGAATGCTGCTCATATGCCATATGTGCATAGCTGGAAGCTTGGTGGGAGGATTGTTGCATAGTAGTCCTGTTGCGAGTTTTCATTGAATATATGTAAGAACTGTCATTAGTGTTAAGCCTTCAATGTTGTGAAAGCGCCTGGGTTTGAGTCTGGATTCGTGTAAGGTGCTGTTTTTCATGCTTCGATTCTGAGGAAGTTTTATTGCAGTAACGTTTTCTTCCTTTTTATAACCAGCTGACGAAAACTCATCTAAGGTGGTTCGTCCTGATGCTCCCTACGTTGTTAAAGTGGTAAGCTGATGTATCTTAGATAGTGCAGTGCCATCGAGTGTGTCTTCTTTCCTAAAGTAATATTTTATGTCATGTTTTTTCTCACAATGCTTCACCTCCAAGGAAATGTGCCAGCTTATTACGTCATATTTTGAAGCTCTAGAGCTCAAGGCACATCATTGTCTCCTGATTACGCAAACTATTCAGTACAAACATCCCTGTTGTAATTTCTGATTTCTAGTTAAGAATCTAGATTACTATTCTAAGCAAGCATTTGCAAAGCCAATCGTCCTCGCCTATGCAAGGTCTGTTGGCTTATTCAATGCCTTTAAGACTTGTTGCACCGCAGAGCAGGCACACATAGAAGTGGTGATGATGAGGGGCGCGTTCCAATCCCTCTTTGTAAACAATATTGTGTCTCAAGCGAGAGTACATGTCATAGCGAATGGCTCACACAGACTCCACCCTAAAAAGGGATTACAAGTTATATGCTTAGGGCTTGTTTGTTTCCACCATCCTGTTGCATTATTTTTCAGGGTTCTCTTTCTTATATTATGAAGACTTATTTGTAAGATTCAACATTAACGTTTTGTGTTAGTAGTACATAATATGGTATATGGAACCTCACTTGTTAATGCCATCGCATGGTTGCAGTGGCGTGCAAAACCTGCGCAATGTGGACATTTTTGGTCAAATTAATTGTGCTGGCTTGCTGTTCCTCTTATGCTCTACTGGCAGTTTTCTTGTGTTCATAGTTAGGAGTAGGATAGCCTCGGATGTTTTGCACCAAGAAACCTGTTTGGTGTAAGATTATTTTATAAGTACGATCCATTATAACATAAAACACACTGTTCAACTCAGTGCCTACTGTTTCTTAAAATGGATAAATTGCATGGTATTTCTGTCAAACTAAAAGTTCAGTACCTTTGTTTGAAACAGATGGCATCAAATTGAGGCACACTCACATGTGTACTTGTTAGTTGGCCTCATTGTCGCCCATGCTCCCATCTCCTTTCAATCACATACTTTTTCCAAGCTTTAACCTTGATTATCTGGGACCTTTAACATTTTCTTACTTATTAAGGGAAAGGATTGAAAATTAAATGCAAAAAAAGGAACAGATGTTTCTCTAAATTATTAACCATTAATATAGCCCAGAATCTATGGTATATTTCGAAAGTGGCAAGATAGGTTTGAGCATAGTTTTAACCTAATATAAAATTGCTCAGACATTTTGTTTACATAGATTTCTAATTTTGGTTCTGTCACACAGAGAAAGTTTGAAAAATTCCTGTTTGTGATTTGCCTCTGTGAGACAAACGACAAAAGCAAAAAAATATATATTGGAAAACGTCTGAATGCTGCCCCTACTTTGGCCACTCCATACCTTTTACATACTTTAGGCACCTTGTACCTCTATGTGTTCTACTTTAGAAGATGTTAATTTTTCTATTCCATTAAAATGATTTTGAATAAAAAAATGTCTTTATTTACCTTAAAGAAAAAATAGTCATGACCCTATGCAAATCGTATCAACAGAGGAGGAAATAGCACATACATTAGTCGTCACACGTCCATGTGGGTTTCACAATATTGGCCCAAGTGCAATCTGCATGCTGAACATCTATTCGAATTGCTAACAGGTGTATTGTCAGTCCATCATTTTTTAGACCTGCACAGGCATAACTTTTCTTCTGCAGTGCATCTTTATCTCCCCAAAGAACTCGCAACCCCCGTGCCTCGTAGCTTCCACATAAATAACCAGCACAATGTGTACTATCTGTAGTATATGCCAGGTGGTTCTTCAGCTAGGTCTAATAGTAGGAGGGGCACATCCCCAGCCGTCACACATGGTAGAGGCCCCCCCACAGTGAGGGTTGCATTGCATGCCTCTTCCCCTTAGCATTGCATCTATTCCTCCCAGCCAGAAAGGGAGATACTCATTCCGCTACATCCTCCTCCAAAAGAGCAGCCAGTTTTTTTTGTCTTCATCCCCCAAGAGAGCAGGTCGTCTGACAATTTATCGACTCCTCGTGCGCGACATGTGTGCCTCCTCAGCGCCCACCCACTCATCTCTCCTACAGTTCTCTATCCGGTGGAGGGGGTGCAGGCTAAATCACCGTATTGCGATATGCCTCTTCGCCATCACAAGGCTCAGAGTCCCAAACTGCCTGCTCAGTTTTTTGTTATTAGCTGGGAGTAGGCCCAGCAGACATCGTTGAATTGTATTAGAAACCTCCCATCCCGTTGCATATTTAATGTTGGATAACACTTCTGCCCAGTACATTGCAGTGACAAGGCATCGCCACACTAGGTGTATGAAGTCAACCCTATCCTGACTGCATCTGGGGCATGAGAAGGTCCTGATAGGATAAATAGCCTGGAGTCACAGTGGAGAAAAATAGGCTAAATGTTCTATTGCACTAATTTGAATCGAGGGCTTATAGAGACTACCCTGACTGCCTCACAAATTTTAGCCCTGTCACCAAAGTTCAAGGGCGCATCGGCGCATCAAACTCCTGCTGCCATGTTTCTTCCAACCAAAGTGTCCTCACCGGCGGTCCGCCTGGAGTGCCCGGTATATGTGTGTTATATGTCTACGGCCTCCTGCTTGGGAAAGGATAGTGACCAGGGTTGACATGGGTTTAGGGGACTCCGGGAACATCGGCCACAGTTGCTGAGCTGTGGCCGCTATTTTTGCGCACTGCAAGAACTGTCCGCTCTAAAGTGTGAAAGTCCCAGCAGCATCCTGAAGCATAATCAAACGGTCCCCTGGATATGTCAGAAAGCATAATACAGCCACCTTCCCTCCACTTATGCATTAACATAGTCTGCACAATCTGGGCAAAGGGGCACACCATCCACAAATTCAAATATGGGGCCTGCCTCAGTACCCTTCACACGTTCTCTCCCAGAGGCGACATAATAGTCAGATTGCATTGGATCATGACTCTGGGACATTTTTGCCCCTCAGTAATAGCTCGCCCAGCTGATGTCTCTCATGCGCACCTGCCATTAGTGACCTTTCCCAGTTGTCATCTACATCAAACCAGTGGATCTGGTTTTGGAGCTGGGCTGCCTTGTAATAAAACTCCAGACCTCCTTGCCCCTATTCTTCTTTTAGGGAGGGTTGGCAAGTCCACTTTGCAGCATTTCCCCGCCCATAGTAACTGAATGAAGAGACTGTCCAGATCCTTAAAAGTCCTGTGTGGAACCTCTTGCGTTGCTCCCTGCAGCATATATAAACACCTGAGTAGCGCTATCATTTAATAAGGGCTATCTTTCCCATGAGAGACAGCTGCAGTGAATTTCCAAAATCAATTGAGGGTCGAAGATTTCACATAACCTCCCCAGATTTAAGTTGTGGGCCTGCTGCTCCCCATGCGCCAAATAGATACCCAGGTATTTCACAGTATCTAGTTTCCACGGTATGTCTGTTTTTGGCAACTGCGCTACAGACAATTTTGACAACAGCCCGATTGAGTACTGGACCGACTTGGTTTTATTAACTTTCAGGCTAGAATATTCACCAAATTCCTGCATAACATTCAATAAAATAGTTACTGAAATATCAGGCTGATGCATGTAGAGCATTTTGTCATCTGCGTACAGCGCGACCACGTGTGTGTATCACCAATTCAGATACCACAGCTGTGCAGGACAGTTTTAAGGCTACATTCAAGTGGCTCCATGGTGATCGCAAAGAGCAGATGTGACAGCAGGCATCGCTGCCACGTGCCCTTATGCAGCTGTATCTCTGTCTAGACTAATTGGTCAGTACGCACTCGCGTGACTGGGTGCCTATACAATAACCAAACCCATTTCATGACGTTGTCCCCCATCGTGGCCATCACCTGCCAAATATAGTCCCAGCCAACAGAATCAAAAACCTTCCATTAAAATGATTTGCCACCAAATAGCAAAAACTTATTACCATTTAGCCTTCTTATTTCTCATTGTGAAATGGGTAATGTAGTTACTCCACCAGTTTGTTTGTTTTGTAAAGTTTTACTGCAACCAAATGAGGTGGGATTGCAGTTACAGTAGTTGTTTGGGTAGTTTTTTGCAGCTCCTTACATAGCCTGGATACAAAACGAAAAAATCCAAACTGCATGCAAGCTACTCACACCGAGTTATGCGCAGCACTACTGGATCAATGCTTAGAGCAGGAATGCTGATTTTTCCAACTTAGTAAAATCAAAGGGATTTTATAAATCTTGTGATTCTGAAATCTTATATTCCAGTGGAGTAATGCTCATCAGTGAATAATCAAGGGGTGTAGCCTATGTAAACGGTATGTGCTGTATCTCTTACTCTTCTTACCACCACTCTTAAGTCCTTCGACCCAAGACAAGATGAGCGCACCTCTCTGGTCACCTACACATGACACAATACACTTGCTACATAGGTTCACAAGGATATACAACCCTTCCAAACTCCTACCCCACAAGTTGTAGATTGCTACCTATGTGGGCAGGCTCTTCAGAGCCCATATAGGGGTAGTAATGAAATCCGAACTATAATGCCAGGAGAAGTAATAATTGTTGGTCATACCATGCATGGTTTATCAGCACCATAAGGAAGTACAGTGTCAGGAAAAATGATACAATTGCAAAATATATATTTTAAGTCCAAGAAATGCCCGAACGTACTAGAGTGCACTGGAATATGCTCTTCTGCCATGGAAATTAGTTCTCAAAACATTGAGCCCACATCATGCCCACAACTTGCTAGGTCAGTGAATTACAGCAAATGCTTAAATTGATCTCAGCCACTCGCGATCTTGGTTACTTTACAACTCATCGCTTTTTTCCCACTATTTCATGCTCAACAGAGACCTGCCATATGCAAATCAAGCCTAGTTCCACTTCAGAATTAACTTTCCACACTAGACAGTCAAGCCATGCCTCTTTCTGACAGGAACGCAAATAATCCCAGTATGATTTTGGCTTCATCAGTGAGCTGTAGCTTGAATCATATTGCACAGAGAGCACAGCAATCACTTCATAACAGGCGTGTCACATTTGGGGCATCTACTGCTATAAATATCAAGGTGTTGGAACAAAAGCTTGAATTAATCTCTGGCACCGATATTTGCTCTGGCCCCAGTCCAGCCATCACTTTTTTTTGTTTTCCTCAGTGCTATGCCCCAAGTGCAATGGGTATACCCAGATGTGGGTCCCATGCTCACTTCTACTCACCGAAAAAGCACTTTGATGCCTCGTCAGGGGTAGTAAGCGCTATATAAATGCAATTACAATAACATTAATACTCCAATTTGACCCTACTGATGAACCCAAATAGATTGAAATTGTAGGAAGATGGCTCTAACAAATACTATACCAAAGTAAGTCATAGTGTGCGCAGAGTCCCGTGGAGCCCCAGAGGCTAAAGATAATACTAATGATCTCTTTTGTGGTAAAGTGGACGAGCAAATCAGCTTATCGGAGGGTAGTGCTAAGCATTTGTTGTATACACACAGGCAAGAAATGATTACACACACCCAGTGCTTAAATCTGAGAACAGTGCTTTGTAAAAATATTTCTTTTGTTATATTTATTTTATAGAACCAAAATACTTTGTTGCAGGAAAATACGTTTTGCAATATCACTGTTTTTCAATGTAAAAAGTGGACTTTGTGCTTTTTTCAATCCATGCAATGTTATCGTATGGGAGGAAACACAATCCGCAATATGCAGGAAAGCAAACTATTTCCGTTATTGAGATTTTGGACGAAGGATCAGCAGTACTAGGCAAGGTTCAGGTAAGTGACCTCACTGCACCACCAGCGGCATTAAGGGGGCGGCCGGGCTCAGAGATCAATCTCTGGATCTGGTGCCAATGTTATCCAATGGAGAAAGGAGGCAACCGAAATGGTACTACTTGCAGGTGAATAGCACTTGTTTGGAACCCAGTTTCTGGGGGTTAAAGTAAGCACAGGGAAGGGCCACAAGGCAGCACCAAACGTACACCCTCATTGACACTCGGGCGGTCAGGGGCAGAGTGCCAACACAGCAGCGGGCGCCCAGTGCAAACAAATAGGGAATCTCTAACTTGGAAAAAGGCTGCACGCTCAGGCTAAGAGGCCAACGGCTTAAAACCTACAGCTTCGCATGTAAGTTGGGATGTGCTGGGGTGTCATGACACAGATTTCACCAAGGCCCAGTGGCTGCGGGTGCATGAGTGTCCTATGGCGTTGGAAGTCAGCTTACCAGTACAGGTCACGGTGGGGGGGGGGCGGGGGTGTTGTGCAGATCTTGAAGTGGAGTCTGGCAGGGGTCAGGTCTCTTGCTCTAAATTGCTGGGGAACCTTTCCTGGACAGGTGGACCACTGGAACTCTGGCCGTGTGCTTTGGGTGCAGAAGTGGTCCGTTTGTCGGTTCGACAGGTAGAACTTGGTTTTCTTCTGGACAGGTCTGCTGTCCACAGGAGATCAGGACTCTTTTTTTAGAAAGCATGCAGTCCTCCCAGGGATCTGGAGCTCCCTGAGCTGCAGGACAAGTCACTGTTCTGTAGCAGGGTCTTTGAGGGCTGCAGACAGGCAGGAAGGCCTGGGGCCACGCAAGTTGGTGTCTTGAGTCGAAGAATAAATTCGACCGATTGAAAGCGTGCAGCATCTGGCTGTGAATGACACTGGATTGTTTGCCAAAATCAACACTGGAGAAAAGAGTAACGCTGAGTATGCAGCAAGAGGCATTGTGGACCTTGTAGTCTGAACAAAGGAGTTCATTGGGAGAAGAAAGAGTTAAGGTAAACCGAATAAACATTTTAAGTGACTATTAGCATCAAGCACTAAAAAATAATGAAAATGGGTACTCTTATCCTTAAACTCGAACAATACTCGGAAAAATACCTAAAAGGACTGCCTCTTTAAATCAATGGACAGTTATCCCTCTTCAGTATTTTAGCCACGTTTGAAATGACTAACGAACCCACCCCTGAAACCATGCATATGATTAAGAGTAACTGACCTCGAAACGCGTTATGCCGTCCTGCTTGTGAATACTACCTTGCCTGGAAATAAAGATCCTTAAACATGCTGGTGTGGTCGGTCTGTACGCTGCTGATGGTTGCGCGTAATTTCTGCTGGATTTTCTAGGGTGTCTGACACATCCCGTAACCGACCCGACTCGTAAGGAAGTGACGCTTTTCCTATCGGATCCTTGATATATATATATATATATATATATATATATATCAAGAAAACACAATGCGTTTCGGTGTCCAGGGGCTTTGATCACATGATCAACCCTGTGACAACAACCATAAAGATAGAGAAAGGTGACACAAGTGCATATCACACACTGCAAATGGGTGCCATCTTGGAAGAGGCAAATTATTAATATACTATTCCCTAGTAATATACACAATTGTAAGCATAGATCTCAATTAAATCACATCAGAGTGGAATCTATTAATGCAAATAATAAATGCGCAACCTGCATGAACCCAGAGCCTATGCTTTCTTTTGTGATTTTAAACAAAGTCTCACCTATATTTTAGATTTTTCTGGTCTTAGTGCAATAGGACCACCTTCCTTGCTCACTGAGAATTAGTATAATGGTATATGATGCCTACAGTGAAGCTCTATGGTCTTGATTGCTCACCATGTGTGCCTTCCTTATCAAGAGGGACTACTGTCCCCTTGTTGACTGACATGAGCTTGGTGGTGGTGGCATGTGTTTTCTAGCCTCCCGCACCCCAAAAGATGCAGAGGTGCCATTTGGTCCCTATTCTCTGCCCTTGCCACGTGGCCTTGCCATCTGTATGGTTGTTAGGGGAATCCATCCTGGGTTGCCACTAAAAGCATGTTGTACAAGATGGAGGTTAGAGATTGCCTCCTTGACTAGTATTGCATATTTCTATCATCCTGTGGCTTTTGTTTAGTAATGGCCTGTAAAACGTGGAAAGATTGAAATAGGGTACCCTTTAGATGTACAGGAGAGACTTTTTGCTTTGTCATGTCTTTCCCTTTCTGTAGCTTGCTTATTAAATTATTTGGAGTATTTAGGGATTCTGGAAACCAGGTTCTGCTTGGGAGTGCAGCAATTGAACTTGGTACAGGCGTTCACATGGAACTCATGTTTTGGAAAAATGCAAATATGGCGAAAGATAACTGTCTAAAATTAGGCTCGAGACACGCATTTAGATTTTTCTGGAGAGAAATTCAGGCTGCTTTGGAAATAAAGAGGTGCACAAAGTGAAGAAACCACCTCTCTACTGCAGCAATCTCGTGAAAAAGCTGTGGGTCTGCTTTAGTAAGGGAGTCTGCCTTGCCTAGTGAGAGAGTGCTGCTGATGTTACCTCTGCAAAAGGAGTCTGGTCATATTATGCACCCAACCGCTTGGCCAAGGACCTGCCCAGAAAGGCAGACTAAGCCCAGTCTTGTCAATTCGAACTAAGAACCTGGCAGGCGCCTGCCAGAACTGTAGTAAGATACCTGCTGCCATGGTGTGTCTACCTGCTTACCCTCATTGGGTCTTTAGTATTTACATGTTTTTCTCCCAATTCCTTTTTTTCTGGGAGCAGTTGAAGTCGTGACTTCCTCCCTGTGTTCTCTGATTGAGGCGCACTTCACCAAGATGTTGTGCATCTGCATCATATGATCGCACCAAAACGTTACTATACTCAAAAAACATGGGATGCTCACACCACCTTCCAGATAAGCCATGTAATTCTCGGGCTGCTACATTTTAATTCAAGTACTTAAGATACGCACTTTGGTGATCCGTTGTTGTGACCATAACAGGACAAGCGAGACCCCAGGACAACGATTAGTAAACTGATTCCAGACCCACGATTATGTCCCAGTAACCACTTGCTACCATGGGACTGAATGACTGGCTTATTTAGAATTGCTGTTGCATCCTGCATACCTTCCACTCCGCATTCTCACCAACAGAACGTTAAAATGTGATCTACTGTGTGACATACACCCCATTGATGATAAAGTAAACATGCATGCTAACAGTGTGGAACTATCTGAAAAAAAACATTAATTCACTTGGTATACTGGGCAGGAAAACATAGAAATAATGGATAGTTACTTTTTCCTGGACAGCATTTTTTACTAGTAATCTTGCTTATAAACTGCGCTTTAATAATGATGCAAAAAGAGCTTTGGCCCACTCTGCTGGTTTGTCACTTATATCATTTAATTTAAAAATGCATTTTAATCATTTACCCCTAAATGCATCATTGTAACATTTTGCGATTTCTTAATTGCGAAAATTAAGGAATCACAATTAAGAAATCGCAAAATGCTATGCATCAAAAAATCGCAAATTATTTTGCGATTTGGTAATTTTCCTTAATTGCGATTCACAATTTGCGAATCGCAAATAAGGAAAACCCTTCCCATTGATTCCTATGGGCCAAAAGGCCCATAGGAATCAATGGGAAGCCATTCACATTTTGCGAATTTCAAATTGCAATTCGCAAAATGTGAATGCAATTTCAAGGGTGCAGGGGGGGTTCAAAGAACCCCTCCCTGCACCCCTGAAATTGAACTGCAAGTGCAATTTACACACACACATGACCCAAGGACATGTGTGTGTGTAAATTAAAACTTTCAAATATGCAACTAGTGCATGTAGAAAGTGTTCTATAAATTAGCATGAAGTTCAACTTCATGCTAATTTACCCCTTCCAAATTGCGAATTCGCAATTCTAAAGTAATCATGCATTGCATTTAAGAAATCGCAACAAAATTGCGATTTCTAAAATTGCGAAAATACCAAAATGCTTGATGCATCCCAAAAACGGGATTTGCATTCGCAAACGGCTGAATTTTGCGATTCACACCGTTTGCGAATGCAAAAACCCTTGATGCATCTAGGCATTAGTACTCTGTTACAAATTAAAGATTTGCCTTACTCTCATACATGCATTGGAGTACATCCCAATTTCACGTTGATCCTTTTTGGATCTGTAGGAAGGCAAGATGTTAGGGCAATTTTGGAATCTCGGCTCTGCAATCCAAGTTCAAGGACTTAGATTAGGGCTTGTCTTATTAAGTGTCTTTGTTCAAGCATTAACAAATATAATATGCAAGGATATAAGCTTCTTCGTGCTCCTGAGAAGTCCTTGTGGACTCTTATCCAGGTTAGACTCCGGAATGGTGGAGAAATTGTAGTTTGTTGGAATTTAATTTTGCACTGGAGAATTCTAAGTGCAGTTGGGGCCTAAAATTCGTATTACTAAATTAAGCCTTTCGCGTAATATACACCACTCTGAGAATTTGAAATTATATAGCCATTTCACTGCCATGAGTAGTTTTGGGTATGCACCACCGTATTTATTTTTACAAATGTCTTGTATGTAAAACATGCTCTTCTGCTCTTATGGACTGCACATTTTCCTCTCAATAGCTTGAAGGTCAGGTGGAGCGACCAGAGCAAGGACTCTTGGCTTTGTAATCTATTTAAGCTAGGCCCCAAAAATGTGTTTCATATATTTAACCTAGGCCTAACTTTAACTGATACTAGAAGTTGTTTTCTGTTGCCTTCAGTAGTGCAGTTTGACATTGTAACCCATCAATAAATAGGACATCTTGTGACAAACACTCCATCTGCAATGATTTGTTATAGGATATTTAATTTTTCAAGGGATTTTTATGGCTATTTTACATTTATTTACTTTCTATATTTCCTGATTACTTGTTGCTTTTATTGTATCTGTAACTAGCAGATGGTAAGCATTAGAATTAGGGTTTGCGTTACGTTGTTGTATTATATTGTTGGCCTCGGCAGAGATTTAAATGAACTGGAACATGAACTACCAGAAGGATGTTTACACCTTTAAGTGATGGAAGTGGTCTGAAAGAACCAAAAGATAAGTGGCTCTTGAAGGAAAGGCATGGCAGACCACCTTCCTCCACTGGGGTGAGTTGGCTCCCTTAAAAAGTTGCCATTCATGAGACACAGAACCTTCAACTCTATAATCGGTTGTGACCGTAAAATGTAAAGTTACATTACAAGGTACATTCTACGGAAAGCTGCAATATGATCCTTTGCACATAACTGCAGAGCAGCAGGAAGTAAGAATGTCCAAAGAAAAATGGTTGTTTGATGTGATGGCAGTTTTGAAAATGACCAAATCAGTTTAAATTTTTCGGTACAATACTGGATGAAACTTGAAGCAGCCAGCATTAACTATTCAGCCCTTGAATAAAACACAAGCGTTCTGATGTCAAACCGGTCTCTTTCCTTCGATTCCAATGTTTGTTTCAATCCTGAACTACAATTATTCGGTGGCATTAAAGGCTGTGCTCCTAATTCACACTGCTGCTTTTCACGTAGTGCCTGTTATGTAGCCCGAATGTGAATAGCAAGTTTCAAAAAGCAGTTGTATTTTCTGTCTTAACCCTGTCAATGCAAATCTTTTTTTAGGTCTAGCTTTGGCCAAGACCTTTTGATTTTTACTAAAATGATATCTGTAATATACTATCTAGTAGGACTTTCAGCCAGTCCTCTTCATCAGTTACTCTTTTGTTATCGTTAATATTTTTCTTCCACGCTCTGTAGCGTACAGCAATGGGTAGCTTACTTTAGCCATTGACTGACTTCACTCGATCCACAACGTAGTAGTTGCCAAGGAATACTACGGCAATGTGTTCTCTTTCAAGACCAGGAGAATTATTTTTTTTGCTTAAAACAATTTTTCTCAAAAAAAAAAAAAAAGATTGTTGAAGAGCCTGGCAGCTCCCCCGCCAATAAAGCTGAACAAGAAATTAAAGCACAGGCAGCAAATGGTAGGCATATTGGCTTTGCAATTCCTGTTTGTATCTTCCTGGATATTACAACTGCAGGTTAGTCTTCAAATATATGCCAACATTGCAATTCATTGCGGAGTTAATTTTCTTAACTAATCTGAACCAATAAGACTGAATATATATGCAACAATGTTAGTGTGACTTATTTTGCTTTTACCTCTTGGGTGGGAATTGTGGGAAGTTTTATAGTTTCTTCATGTGATTGAAGTTTGGATCTAAACGACCTGTCTAGAGACCTACACCACTACTCATTTCAAAGTTTCAGTTGCTTTAGCTGTAATTAGAATGTAAAATGTCTTAACTATTGTGAAGGAAATTTTTAATTCTATTAAGGACATGGAGGGGAGGATTATGCTGGATTTCTTCGCCTTTATTTCAAGATAGCACCCACATAAAAAACATATTTAACTTCTTTTCCCATGAGACGTAGGGAAAATGAAAAGAGAAAAGAGGACCACAACATCACAAGGTCCCATTTTATAACAATATAATCCTTCTTCACTGATGATTCTCCCTCTTTCTTCGTGCGACAAATAAAATCTCATCCCGGACTCATAATCTTACTTGGACACCTTGTTATCTGAAATGCAAACATGTATAAATAAATGATTGCCTTAAAGCATATTTCAAGACATCATCAAGTTTTACAATGTATGATCTGTAATCCAATAGTCATGAACCACATATTTGACCAGCAAATGCATTCCATGGTGACAAAAAATCATGACTCTCCCTTAAACTAGGAAATAATCCACCAAACCAAGGTTACCAACAGCGGTAGGGAATCATTGGTCTCCGACCCATGGGTGGGAATAATCCTCTCCTCCGTATCCTTATTAGAATTGAAACTTTCCTTCACAATAGCTAGGAAACTTAACATTCTTTGTCAGGACCGGAGGCATAGATTATGCTGGTTCAAAGCTTACTGACCACCACAGAAGCCATCTCCACAACCGGTTTAAAGTAAAAAGTTGAATTGGGACCAATCCACTGAAATAATTATGTCCTCTAATTTGGCTCCAGAAATCTGGGTATCAATACCCGCTTCCTGCATCACCCATCGTACCGAACGAGCAATAGTTGGGGAAGACACTGCTCTGAACGGCTTCCTTACGGAAATGAGGAGCTGTCTATCACCTGGCAACTGTAACTCCTCTGGCATGACCTAATAAGCCTTAATTCACCTCATCGCACATAACCTTCGATGGCAATCAAAAGAGGAATCTGAGATAACTCTAGAATCTGTATTTGTTCTTCTGGAAATATGGAAAGTAACCCCTTTAGAGGTAAACCCCGAAAAGGAACTGAAAAAAACTTCACCTAGTTGCATTAAACAACGCTTTATGTTCTGACGTCCCTTCTGCTGACCAACAAGCTGACATTCTTGCTATGAAGACTGAGAACTAGCTTTCCAAAGCCATAGATAATTGTCTACCTCTCTCTCATAAAAAATGTAATGACCATCGTCCCCAGCACCATGGTACAATGACTCCCTTAAAGCAGAAAAATCCAAATGCAAAGCTTTAGAGCGAAAATGGCAAAAACTATGCACCCGAACTGAAACTCATCTATGTCAAGACAAGAAATAATTACAACAATTTATGTAACATGGCTAAGGCCACCTTAATTTCTAAAACCATTCCCAAAGCCACCAATCGCTCAGAAACTCTTCTTGGATTGGTGAAAGAATTGGTGGGTTCTAAAACAGTCGCAAACCCTCTGCCATTAAATATTCAACAATGTGACAATCTTGCTCAATTCTTCACAGAAAAAATTGAAACAATTCACCTGGAAATGGCTAATTCTAACTTAAGCAGAACTTCACAGACCCAAAGTGGAACCTCGACTTTGATCTCACCCCCACCAGAGACCACTACTGCCCCAGACTATGAGGTAACCGTAAAGTCCCCTGCTCCTACAGCTCACTTAGACTGTTGGCCACTCCTAAATAATGAGGAACTCAAAATTATCTTAGACAAAGTAAAATCTAGCTCGCCCAAAGTCCCCCTGTCTATCACCATCATGAAACAACTAGATACCCACCATTTGCAGGTGATTCTCAATTCTCTGAATGCTTCACTACTAGAATCCACTGTACCTGCTCTCTGGAAACATGCAATGGTGACCCCCCTCCTGAAAAAACCAACGGCTGATCCTGAAGTTCTTGCTAACTACAGACCCATTTCTCTCCTGCCAGTCTTTTCCAAAATACTTGACATGTCCATGCTCTTCTTTCACAGTTCACTGAAACTAACAACTCTCTCCACCCTTCTCAATCGGGTTTCCATGCCGGTTTCTCCACAGAGACAGCACTATTAGGAGTCACCGAGAGGCTACGTCAATATTTCGACACAGGACAGACAGTCGCACTTATTTTGCTAGACCTTAGTGCGGCTTTTGATACCATCTCCCATAAACAGCTAATTCACACTCTAAAATCCTTTTGGCATATGCGGCTCTGCTCTGGACTGGATTATCTCCTTTTTGGACAATCGTACATTTCAAATCTTTTCGGCCAACGCTTGCTCCAAAACTCACGCCTCACCTCATGGGGTGCCTCAGGGCTCGATCCTTAGCCCACTGCTATTCAACCTGTACGTCAGACCTTTGGCTGACATCGCGGACCAGGCCGGTCTAACTCTCTTCGCGTATGCTGACGATTCTCAGATTATTTTTTCCCTCTCCAATTCCAACCCCCTGGCACCCTCCTGTCTTTAACAAGGTCTCAGTAGCATTTCCAATTGGATGACCCAAATTCACCTGAAGCTGAATGGAGAGAAGACTGAGGTCCTCATCCTGGGCAAGCAGTAAGACCTTTGGTGTCCTATGGATGCTGCCTGTCTCCACTCAGAAAACTGTGGTCCATGCCCTTATTACATCGCTGCTCGATTACCGCAACATTCTATACCTGGGCTCAAACAAGGCCGTGATCCGCAAACTTCAGTTAGTCCAGAATTCTGCAGCTAGACTCCTCTGCAGAATCCCCTGGGCCTCCCCCATTTCTGGACTATGTTCCTTCCCGCCACTTATGATCTAAAACCATGGGCAACTTTGTTGTGCCCAGGGTCAAACTCTCCAGAATGGAGGGGGAGGGGGGGATTTTTTTCCTACCTAGGCCCTTCCCTCTGGAATACTCTGCCGTCTAACATTCGCAAAGAAACTAATTATATCCACTTTCTCAAAACTCTTAAGACCTGGCTTTTTGATCAATAACTCCATCTGACTGCCCCACGTTCTTTGCTCCCTGTCCACCATGGCGCGGGAAACCCTTTTTGGGTAGCATGAGTGCCTTAGAAGTCCAATAAATAAATTAAATAAATAAATACTCTACCTTTAATATCCAGGACTCGTACATCAGGTACTCTGAGACTGGAAACCAGACCTAGCTACATCGCCAACTTATAGAGAGATCTTTCCGTATCAGGTTCTTATTACTCTTCCAGGAAAGAAAGAGGTTGAGAACCAGATTCACATCCTAAAGCAGGGATCTTAAAACTGTGGGGATCGACCCCCAGGGGGGCCGTGGAGCGATGCAAAGGGGGTCGCACCTTCACAGTCCTACTTCTTCTCAGGCTCCTCCCCCCCCCCCCCCCTCCTCCCTCGTCGTGTCTCCGCCCAGCTGCTGCTGCAGGGCAACTCGATCTGCTGGGAGCTTGGCTGGGCAGTGTCTGGAGTATTCTCCGGCAGGCCCAAGTTTTTCACAGGTCTTTAAAGACCATTTGCATATTTACATGCCTTTGTAAACTAGTTACAGAGGCTTCGTTTTTTTCCTGGTTTCAGTACCCCCTGGGCCCCCACTGTGCCTGTGCCTTACATTTGTATTTTACAATGACTGCTGTAGTGTGAGAATGCATTTAATGAAAAGGAATATAAAGTAGGGTTGCCAAAAGAAAAATGCCTGCCTGTTTTGTTTAAAGACTCTGCAAAGACCTCCTCTTGACACTAAATAGACTTTTAAATACAAAAGTATGTATGTATTAGTTATGACTTTTCTGTCTTTTTTTTCTCTTTCAGTCATGGATCATTGAGGCAGCCCTAGAACACTATTAAAAGTGCTTTCTATTTATATTTGCTGTTCGAAGTATGCACATAAGTGCTGAAAATATAGCTTTAGGTGACTGCTTATTTTTGTACCGAGTGGGTCATCAAAATAATCTGCTGGCAACCCTAACCATAGGACTGTAAGTTTGTTGCAGGATCAGCACACTATTTATTTCCTCCACCCTCGATCCCCGATTGGTGCCGCAGCTCAGATCTTCAACCCTACACCGCCGTCAATAACATGCTGAGTTACTTCAAGTGTCTGGGAATGCACCCTGCATTCAGACAACTCGCTCCTCATTCTCGCCCTTCACTTTCACGCTCACCCTGCACTCACACTGATCACCATGCACTCACACCATTCACCCTGCACTCACACCATTCACCCTGCACTCACACCATTCACCCTGCACTCACACCATTCACCCTGCACTCAGTGATCACAATACTCACACTGATCACCATGCACTCTAACCATTCACCCGCTCACCCTGCACTCAGTGATCACTCTGCACTCACAATGCACTTGCGCTGTTAACCCTATACCTCACCCTGCAGTCACATGAGTACACTACTCATCCTGCACTCATGTGACACTTCACTCACCTGACCCCCTCACTGCTCAATATGCAAATCACTCAAACAAGCCCATTAGTAATCATACATTCATTCCTCCCATTCTGAACTTGCATCCGCACCCAAATTCATACGCCACCTCACTCACCCTGCAGTCACTCCTCTTACCCTACTCTCGCACTGTTGCAGCACTCACATGTCACCCACACAGTGTGCAGAGGGTTAATGTGCCTGCTACAAAGAACGAGTACCATGCAGATCACAGAACTGAGTGTGAGTAAGCTATGAGTAGCGCTATAAAAAATTAAATGTTTGTCAGAAAGGTGCTATAGAGAGATGAGGTGAATTGTTGGTGAGTGGCCGCGAAGAAATTCATGGAGAAGGAGGAAACGGGGGTGGGGCACCACAAAAGACTGTTGCACCGTGTGCGACCAGTGTTAGGACCAGCCCTGGCTGGGAGTGTTAGTCCTCTCCGAATTTCGGGTCTAGTGACTCCCCTGCTTCTGGCTATATATATTATTTACATTTGTAGTGCGCTACTGTTACCAAAAGATGTCCTGGGGCTAATAATCATCTGCTGCCTGTAGGCAAATGAAAAACACACAGAAGGAGAAGGAGAACCAGCCAAATGGGGTATCCTACAGAGCATAGAGAGGTTTTTATATCTTCCTAAAGGATAAAAGAAGGTGCAAGATACAAATAGAATTTTTTTTAATGAAGACTGAGAAGTGCTGAGGGGCACAGGAGGCGACGGGACTAGAGAGGCCATGAGATAAATGTGAGAGTGTTCGAGATGAGGGCAGTGAAAAGACAAAATGGCAAGAGGTGATTAAGAGTGACGTGTGAGGTTGAATGGGGAGAGTTCAGATGTTGTAAAAAGGGGTGAAAAGAAAATGGCCTGCAAAGTGAGAGGGAGAATCCGGGGTGAGGAGAGAGGGATGGAAGGGAGGGGGTGAGAGGAAAACTGCATGTGTAAACTGTTTAACTCTGCTTAACTCTGCACCAAACCACCAGGTTTTTAAGGGACCCCTGCTTCTCCTGGCCAGGGCCAGGTGTGCTTCTAATCTGGCATCACATATTCCTGCGGAGTGGAAGGCCCTTCTCAAAGGTTGATATGGTTCAAATGGTTCTGATATTAATTGCTGTGTTTTGGTTATAGACGGGTACTGATGGGGTGAAATCTTTCCTCGGTGTTACTGTGTGTAAAAAATGTCAAAACAATGAAGCAATGCTATCCCAAAATACGTGGCATCACATAACATCACTTACATTTTCTTCCCACACAATTTAGTCAAGCCTGTCACGTAATTTGGTCCTCACCTGCCTCATAATTCTAGTAGCCCTGCCTACAGGTTTAGAAATTTTTGTCAGGACGGGGGTCCTTATGCTTCAAAATGTTGACAGGGGGGTCTCTGTATCCAAAAGTCTGAAGACCTCTGTCCTAAAGGGATGAATATCTCTGTTCCGGATGTCCTCAAACTTCCCCCAAGACCCTGAGGATCGTGGTTGTATCAAATTGTCTGGAACTAACATGTCAGAGTTCCTCCGATTCTTTGGGTGTGCCTGACTGGTTTCTATGGGGCGCCAGGGTCTAGAGGGCCCTGCCTCATCAGCCGAGTCCCCCAAGGACTCCTCTTCCTTATCCTGCGCGAACTCTGTGTTCTCTGGGATATCCGGGGTTGTATCCTGCCCCCCCCTACCACTGTCCTCGCTAAAAAGGCCCTCTTCAACCTTTCACACACACCTACGTCCATACTCTAAGTGCTTTTGTGCTTCTCAGAGCACTGGGGTCTATCACCCTGGCAAGCATAAGCAAATCGCATTATGCAGCGCTCAAAGGGTCCCATCGCCTCTGCCACTGCTTGATGAAAGGATGCATCAACTAAATCACAAAACTAATCATCGAGGGGCAGCACCTGCAGGGATTCTTCCTCTGTGATTTCCTCCATGACTGAGGGGAAAGTCAGTCACTATGCTGCCTGAGACAAAGAATAAGCTGAATATCGATGCCAAAAAAGCCCCTTTTGTGTCCCTATTTAAAGCGCTCAGCACGCTAACCACACCAACTAGGTGCTTTGGCAGATTTATGAAGTGAGGGGATCACTGCTTAATTTATGTGCCGCCAGGCGGTTAGCCGAATACTCCGGAAGGGGGTGACTAACCCTTGATCGATCCACCGGGTGTCCTTCAGTCTGCCCCCCTCCCCCCACAACTTTTTTTATGAGGCGTGTATACGGACCCGCTAAGATGCTGGTGTCATGCTGTGAGCCAATTTTAATTATGGACCCACATACCGGCAGGCGTCAGAACTTCCAGACTCAGCAGGCAACAGTAGTGCGACTCAGGAAAACGTGGGCTCCGTGACTAAACTCGCCAATCCCACCGCACACCGCGGCTGGGATCAGCGAGTTGAGCCAGGCGCCCCCGCCTTCTCCAAGCGCACTGCACCTCTTGCCTGTATTCAGGGGCCGCGAGCGGAGCCTCCGACATTGCTTCCGCGGCCCAGGCATTAACAGGTAAAAGGAAAGATTAGCAGCTAAAGTGCAAGGGAAAACTCTGCGCCACACAACAGAACCGTCCCTAAGCATGCTAAAATGGTAAATATACGCACAATGTGAAAATTCACGGTCCCCTCCCACGCAAAAGCGAAAGGGGAGCGTGTACAGTCAGCGCTGCTTTGATATATTCAGAAAACACGCGCAGTAGAAAGAATGAACACAAATTTCCCCACAACTCCGAAGAGGTGAGGAAAAAACTACTTAACTGCTGGCTGCTGGAAAGAAAGAGGAGTTGGCACAGGAAGCACACGTCCTTGGGGATAGTGGAGGCGGCCTATTGGTGGACTGTGCATGACCTCACCGAAACACCATGGGAGTGCTAGTTTTTTGTTGCAGCTTAATCCTTGCCTGTGGTCCTGACATAGAATTTACCTACTGTTTGTAACTTAAAGGACATCTAAAAACACAAGTGGCATGGAAACATATCCTTTACATTTCCAACCAAACCTCTTTCCTCTCACGTTTAAATTGTTGCACTTATTTCGTCTCTCCTCACACCATCCCCTTCGTAATAAGTTGTTGGAGTGCAAATAACATTTAGGTGCAACATCACAATTTTGTAAAACAAGATTGATTGAAATATTTTATACAGCGCCCACCACCACAATATCTCTTGGTGCTGATCTTAACAGCTTCTTAGGAAAACCGGTATATGTTGGCCTATGCCTAATTCATACCTGTGAGGAAGAATATTTTAGGTCATATGGATGGAAGAGAATTCCATAGTATAGGTCCCTCCATGGAAAATGAGCAGCCCCGTTTTGTGAACCGATTGGATCTTGTCACTTGGTACGTATTTACTTTAACTGTGTAATTGTCTCAGATCTGTCTGGTATGAAATTTATAAGTAAAGCCATGTCGTCATTTCTACACCAACCACATTATTTCAAAGGTATTGGGTACTATACGTAATAGGAGACCGAGCAATTTTGCATTCTTCTACACGTGTCGGAGATATGATCTTTCTTTCATAGGCAGGCGTGCATTGTTATGTGGGATACCCCTAAGAGATTTGGTAGAATGAGATGTGAAAGAATTGGGATAGTTCTTCTAAGTAAACATTAAGTTCAGAACAGCCTGAATTTCAGAGGCACGGTGTTCGAACAGAAAAGCTCTCCGCATCGTAATGGACGTTCACCTCTGCCCTGAGTGTCCAACTGTATTGATATCTGGATCCCTAATGCTGATTTTTGTTGTCACAGGCAAACATATGTCATGCGTGTGCGCCAGAACATTGGCCTGTCTCACGGATTGTGTTTTTGTTGAACTAGGAAGGGGCGCCCACAGTGCTACTCTCATAGTGGTGGAAAGCTACAGCCTTCTCCAGGAATTAATCTGCACGTGCTCAGTGGTGGCAGCATACCTGGAGATATCGGAAGGAGTAAACCGGTCAGTTTTAACCTGTGTCACTGCAGTGAGTCCTACCGCCTTCACTCACTTTTAGAAGATCTACTGCTATGTTCTTCACTCGCCGTTGGCTGCCTCAGATTGGTGTGAAGTGCTGCACAAAAGTGGTATATCTGCGCTGGATGTATGTGTGCCTGGGAAGGGTGCAATATATGGATAATGCAGTACGGAGTAGTGCATGCTTTTCCTGGGTGTATGTGTAAATGAGAGGTAGAGTGCACGAAGAGTGCAGTGCATGCAGGATATGTACATGTGCCGGATGTGTGTGCTTGTTACTGGTACAGTACATGAAGGATACAATCCTGGGTAGTGCGCACATGGTAAATGCAAGTGCTGGATGTATATGTGCTTCTGAGTGGAGCAGTACATGGAGGATACAGTGCTGCGTGTGTGTGTGTGTGTGTAAGGGGTGTGGAATTTATTAAAATATCTACTTGTCCATGGGGCACATTGCTTCATAAATCTACTTGTCCTGTAAGAAAATCTACTTGTCTCTTTAGTGCCATGCAGTGTGGCGACAAATTATGGCAGCAATCTCGTTATAGAAGAGCTCTTGTGTAGCCTCTCTGATTATGCCAGGGCTCATATCACGAAAGCCATATAGCTGCACTTAATGCTAGGACATATAACAAGGGTGCACTTTTGAGACTTTCTTTAATAACTGGGCCCCAAATTTGGTCTGGCGTTAACCATGATCCTTTGTGTTTATTAAAAATCTCTAATCTCTTCTCAGTTTTGTTCAGTGCCAGTAACTAATGGCAAACAAACCACGCATTGCCAAAACTAAAAAGCTGACTGCCCATTTCAGACCTACTGGCTTTGCCAATACTTGTTTATTTGTATGTTTCCCATAATCTTATTGAAACTGGTTACACTGATTTCTCAATATGAATATTTTTGGTATATACTAGCATGCATCAACACATTTTACTAAATGATGCTGCAAAGAAACAGTACCTGAAATTACAGTAGTTCAGCAAAAACGAACTCCCACTTTCATTTTTTAGGAACATTTTAAATTGAAAGCAAAGAATCATTAATCTTGCTTTCAAGCTTCTGCAAATATTTGCATCTAATTAGAAAGCATTCTGGGGGCATGATGCATAGCGTCATATTGCTAAACTTTGAAACTGTGTGTACACATTTTTATACTGGAACTACTGTCAGTAGTGCCGCCAGAACTTACATTTACTTACAGCGCTCACCTTTATGATAAAGGCTTTTAATTAATGAACCATAAACACAAGTTTGAACAGCATTAAAAAATGCACACAAATAGTAACTTATCTGCAGACAGTGCCCTTCCCTGATCCTTAATGTGATACTGCAAACGGTCAGCCAAAACATTTGTGCTGCAGGGGGTTGGGCCTACTTGTCCCAAGGACAAAATACACATTAAAACTTGCTGCCCTTGACCCCAAACAATATGTCCTGGGAGTCGGGCTATAGGAATTCAACATTCTTGAGTGTTAGTTACAATACACGGAGGGCCCTCTGTTCCATTTTTGGCTGACCCAGGCCTGCGTGGTGGAATGTGGAGATGGAGAGATCACCGCCGTCCCCACAGATTTTTGATTTGGTGTATTCCTCTAAGCTGGGTGGTACAAATTGGGGAAACGAGGACCAGGCCTCCCCTGAACACTTCACAGGGTGCGCTTTGATTCAGTGAGAGGTTACACGGAAGGGCATATCTCTGGAAGGAGATGGGGGCTGATAAGGGAATCATAAAGATTACGGATGGGAGCCTAGGACACATCTTTTAATGCACTTATCACTGCTGCTGACTTCCAGGTGTGAACTCCTGTCACTGCCTTGGCCTATGTTGGGGGGCTATCCGCTTCGGAGACATACCTGCTGATACAGACTGCTTTTCAAGAGGAAAAGGAAGCAGAGGAGCATGTACTTTAAAAAGCAGCAGAACCACAACATAAAGTGTTAGACTCTGACCCAAATCACATTTGAGGTTGAGAGCCCGAAAGTCCTCATCTGCCAAGCAGCCTGCTGGCTGTGTCAGGAGGGGTAGCTCTGCAGGTCTTTTGCCTTTGACCAGAACCTGGGGCCAAGGCCTGTTTGACTCCCTAATGGGGAAGGGGGACATCTAGGGAATCCAAGAACACCTGCCCTGGAGCCTGGAGCACCAGTGCCTGCCTGCTTGCCAAGACCAATGTGCTCTGTGAGGAAGAGGAGAGCGTTTGTGGGAGCAAGGTCCAATGTAGAGTCCTGTCGAATGAACTCCCTGTACGAGTTGTGAGAAAACGGCTGCTGCTTTGATCGTGTTGTTGTCCATATGCAGGACTGAGTCTGTGACATCCGGATGCCAGGATAGGGCCACTGTGAAGATAGCCTTGGTAAAGATTGTTTCGCTGTAATGGCCGAAGCTTTGTGCTGTACCCTGTAAGCCAGGAGGCGCCACTGTGGTACAGACTGAAGTGCGGTAAGGGCCAAAGCCTTGTTCGTCAGTGGCGCAGCAACCCTCTATGCTGGGAGGTTCGCCGTGGATACATTTGCTGTGTTGACTGGGCTGAAGCCCATGGCCAGCGAGGAATGGTGACCCTGTGTATTATAGGAGGTTACCAGAAGTACAACGGGCTGCAACTGGTTTGACCACGTTGGATAAGAAAGGATCCTGTGAAAGCACCATCAACCCAGCGTGGGACCAAAAACAGGATAGTCGTAGAGACATTCCACCCCCCCAACCTTCGAATGAGCGTATTAACACTTAGCCACAGGAAACCTCAGATCGCTGCAGAACAGCGACCGGGAAGAAGACAGCCTGTGCCCGCTTAGTGCAGCCGCTGAGTCTGCGTTTGATTGACTTGCCTGATGTGGACTGGAGCTTCGGCAGGCAAGGTGTACTCCAGGACTGTGTCTTCTTTCCGCCTGCTGGTGGGGGTAAGACTTGCTGCTACATCAAGCGTGTATGCACTGGAACACTATTGCCTGTAAATCAGTGTCGTAGTGGACTCTTGAAACAAGGACGGCTATTGGGGCATACCCTGGATGTTCTGTAAATCCAAAGAGTATGCCGTTCCTATTAAAGAAAAATAAAACAGAAATGTAGTTGGTGGTCAACTGAGAAACCAGATCATGGTACCTGATTGCTCAGGAGCAATGACTCTCACACACCCATCATGGGGCAGGTTCTCGTTGGGTTGGCGCTGCAGTGCCCAACGGGCCCTCGAGGGGGCTCTTTACTGGAGAACTTTTGATTTCGCTGCTGTGAAGTATGAGTGGCAGTGCTCTGTATGTGATTAGGTGTAGATTGGTGTGATGTCCCTATAAAAATAACAGAGGTACCCTGGCGTATTTATTATGGGGGTCCCCTTGTTATAATAAAAGCTGGGAGCAGCTGGAGGTGGTTCAAAGGGTCTGATCCAGCTCAAAGAGTTGTGTAAAAATAGGTTGACATGTTTCTTGCCAAATTACAGTCTCCATTGATCTCAGCAGTTCCTCAGTACCGAAGACCTAATCTATTGAGGACTGGAATAATAAAGGTAAGTGTGTATATACATTTTGACCAATCGCAAGTGTATATAGTACACCTTAGTCATAAAAACCGACCTGGAATGAAAAGAAGGTAAGCTAAAAGTACAGCTATTAGGTTAGGCCATGCCTGTACACATAATCTAAATGAAACTGGGCCCAGGATGCTTGTTTACCGTCCAGGGAGCACCTGGCTTGGCAGTTTGTGCTGGACTGACCCCATGAGCGGTACAAAAGGGGGTGGTAATGGACGAAGCATCTGAATCAATCAAACACTCTCTCCCAGTCAAAAGATCTGGGTTTAATCCATCACCGTTCGTTAGCCCACTCTGCCACCCCAGTTCAGACATGGCTATATGCAAATCAGTCTGACCCTGTGCCTCATGGGAACAGTCCAGCCCGAACTGCCAAGCCATGCCTTCCCTGGACCGGACTTCCAAGGACTGGTTTCTGACATTCCAGCCGTCTTCAGCCCGGCTTGCTTGAATCCAGTGGCAAAGTGAGCAAGGGACTCGCGTCTGAGCATACCCTGCCACACTTATGGCGGCCAAATGCGGTACAAAAGGGGGTGGTGATGGACGGAGCATCCGAATCAATCAAACACTCACACCCAGTCAAAAGATCTGGGTTTAATCCATCACTGTTCTTTAGCCCACTCTGCCACCCGAGTTCAGACATGGCTATATGCAAATCAGTCTGACCCTGTGCCTCATGGGAACAGTCCTGCACAGTGTTATATCACTGTTTAAGCGAAGTTAAGTTGTGTCTCCCTTTTGGAATAACGGGAATAATGTAAGCAATACCTGGTTTAGCAGAAAAGAAACGTGGTAGGCAGTTCTATGTAGCAAGTATTCTTCCAGAGCTACAGGTTCTCTGTAGTTACACTATTTACTCCAGTTGTCACTTTATTGTAGATCTGGCGTTCTAGTACAGCGAACTTCATCACCGATTGTAACCAATTATTTAAAATATACGTGCTGTGGCTCCGCCCCCATGACTACTCATTGCAAGGCATGAGGGGCTATGTCGGATGTAGTAATGTTTTAGTGCTTTTTTTTGTACTTTGTGTGTAACCGTTCTTATCAAAGCGGAGGCTTCCAATCGTGTACCCTTAATAATGGAACGTCTCCCCATTGTGGTAAACTGATGCCTAGAGATAGCTGCTTTAACAGTCGAACGTTATAATGCATATTTCGTTTCGGTGCCTGCACAGGACGGAAATTACCAACAATTGTTTCCCTTTCAACAATACTTTAAATTACTTTCTACACCATAAAATAATAAAAAATAAAGTTAGAAGTCAGACCGATTGGCTTTGCCAATGCTTTTCTTTTTTGCCGTTTGTTAGTGGTCTTCTACGAATGTGGTATAGAATTAAAACACCAAGTTCTGCTCTTGGGCTTTTGTGTCCGGAAATGGCCTGTCAGTTAGCAATGTGCAGTAAAACGTGATGGTGAGGATGGTTGATTATTTTATTCTTTTTGCTCGTGTTTTCTTTCGGTTTCAGGCAAATCCCGGAGTTTGACGCGATACTAACATTAAAATTGCATATGTGAAATTAAACCCTGCCTTCTAACCTGAGCAGGCGCTGGCTATGTTCTACTTAATTATTGGGGCGAAGTACAAAATGTTATCTTAAACACTTGGAGCCGCACGCGCGACATCGTTCTTAAACGATTATCACTAGGAGAAAACCATTAAAGCTAAGGTTCATTAGCTTAAAGAGCCTGATGTTATAATGAGGCGACATTGCCCTACAAATACATACGTTCGCTCTGCTTTGCATAAATCTGTTATTTTAGGTTTCTACCGTGTAACTGAGGCTGATTGTTACTGTTCTATTGCATTATGGCTAGCGTGTGCTAGCCAACAGCAGAGTTGCATGGGATAGAGGAGAAACCAGTGTTTTACCTGGCAAGTTAAGGGTGCATGTTAACAAATGTCATGGCTTGTTACTGCTGCCTTTTTATAACCGAACCACTAAACTTGCAGTTGGTTTTGAACTTCATGTCTGAGCAGCAGTGTAGATTTTCAGAACTGGTGTTATTCTGCTATTCGTACGTGAGACTTTGCATTCTACCGACTCGTGCCTAGTCTAGTCTAGTCACCAATAGCCAGCCATGAACTACAGCTACTTGAATACATATATACCATATGTATCAGTGGTTGGAGGTAAATTTGTCAATAGAAAACTGAGGATCCTAACTATTGGAATATCTCACAGAATCACTGCACCGTCATTTAGTTTGAGATGGATTGTCATGCACTTAAGTTAATGAATACGTAACAAAATGCATTGCAAGTTTTACTTGTGTTGGACAAGTAGGCATAGTACTGGAGATTTTGGGTTCAACTTGGAACTTGAAAGAATGTTAATCAGACCTCTGAACGATTTCACAGAAACATACAGTTGACTGTTTGTTCCATACCTCGAAGACGCGATGGCACAGCACACTGTCAGCAAGCCTGATGTAGGGTAGGGGGTGATCATATGTGCCCAAGTGTGGACTGTTGAGCACCATGCTCGCACTGCTTCATAAACTTACACAAGCAGGGTGCTAAATACTTGTATGACTGGTTTCAAATCATTAGTGTATTTCGAAATGCCAGTTTGCAAGTGGTATCCATGAGTACGGAGAAAACTATATCCAGTAGTCTGTTTTCTTGATGACCTGTAGATCGCAACCTTTATTCTTGTAAGCTACTGTGCGAGTGTCTTTTGAGAGGAGGAGCATGCTCTGGGCCAGTGGTAAGTACGCCAGGTGACTACAGAAAACATATACTGCAATTTTTTCAGTCTGTAGCTACTACTTTACAGACCCTTCTTCAGCAAGGGTTACTCCGAGAATAGCACTTGCCAACTTACAGCTATCTTCATATGAGGCAGGGATAGATTTTAGGTAAAACTTGGAAGTGGAAAGAATGTTAATCAGACCTTTGAACGATTTCGGAGAAACATACAGTTGATGCTACATCTAACCAACGAATACTGATTAATCTGGGATTCTGCCTGGCAAAAAGGGAAATAGCACGTAGGCAGGCATCCCCAGTGATCTGTAGGCTAAGTGACTGGTGGAAGGAAATGAATATGAGCTATGTACAAGAGAAAGCGGTCTATGAAGGGAGCGGGTGCCCAAAAACCTTTATAGGTTTGGAATGGATAATTGTGACTAATAACGGCTCAAACTGTCGGCGACTACGGTGGGTGGGAGGATAGTGAAGTTTATTCATTGTATGTTATCTGGTTTGGAAGATAAAAAAAATGCTTTGCGAGAAAAAGGAAAAAACAAACTGGTGTCTCAGGCAGAGAAGATGATAAAAATGCCCCTGGATTGGCCTTTGTTTCACATTTTTCCTGATTTCAGTTGTGCAAACATGATCCATAAACTGCACCAGCAGTTTTTCGATTGCTTATTGTTGAATGTGGGTGCTCATCGGGCTTTGCATGGTGGATCACAAGTAAAATGTCATCTTGATGTACTGCAAACGTTTGCTCTGTGCGTTTGCTCCCTGGTGGACCTGTACACACCCCAAGCCGACAAAGTGCACAAAGCAATTTCCCCTGCAAGGGTCTCTGCGAGAGATGACTCTGAATTAGTAGAACTTCTCCTTTCATTGCACATTTCTTCAGAATACTGTCAGGTGCTTCTGAGAGTGAAGTTAGACAGACCACAAGAGGTCCACATTACCTTGGACTTAGCTAGAAGTGTCTAGTAGTGAGAGCTGGTAGCTCTTCTTGTATTCCTGACTTTGCTGCTGCATGTTGAGGAACTTCTTCCATAGTTAGGGCAGGTTTGTGTATATGGACGTCTCAAATTATATTCATGGAGGTTAAAAGGAGACCTTTTTCGTCCTTTTGATTTTTCTCATAGGTCACAGATAACATTGTGTCAGTGAGCAGTCTTCAACCATATTTGTGTATGCTGGTCTCTTGGCACGTGGTGTAGCTTCTTGCGTTTCCATGCATTTGGGCCCTCTTACCATATATTCTAAAGTGTACTTTCTTTTTGGACAAGCAAAATTTCATTGTGGATAGTTTTAACATGTAACTAGCAGCCCTGTCACCTTTTTCTTCTTTTGCATTATGCCCTTTGTTTTTGTTGGTCTAAATGGTCAGTGGGTTTTTAATTTGGCATTTACTTTTTTATGGGCTCATCGTTCAAGCCTGTAGTCTTCCTTCAGTCTTGTGAAACTGTCCTTGTTCACCATCACTTTGATGCGGAGAGCAAACTTTAAGCATTGTTGATTAACAATCCTTGTACTTAGTATTTTTTCTGGACAACTTAATTTTGAGAAGTCTGGCAGCTTTTGTCACTAAGATTGTTCTCCCTTTTCTTTCAGACTTTCTTGCCCCCCCCTCTCTCCCCTCAAACATGCAAGGATTATGAAAGGCTGCACCAGCTTAATTCTGAGCAAATCACTTTTATATAGAAAGTTAAAAGGATACTTGCTTCGACTAGGTTTTAAGTAGGTATTACATGGCAAACGAAAGGTGGTCCGAGCTCAAGCCTTATATTTTCTGCTGTATTGTTCCTTGCATACTTATATGCTGTACTCACCAAGAATGAACCCCCTTAAAGTATTTGCCCCTTAAAGCATCAAGGCATACTTAGCTAGGACAGTTTCTTCTGAATTATGGAAAGCGCTGCAGTTGGTTCCCCATGCCTATCCTGATCTGTTGCGATGTTAAGTGGGGCTCTGTACATACGTTAGCAAAGCATTACAGTGTGGATTACCAGCTAAGAGTCACTATTTATTAGCTGTGTGCTCCATAATTTATTGATCTAACACCAACTACCTTTTAGTTCTTGCTTGGTATTACTAGCAGATTCAACGGCGTGGAAGCAGGAAGAAATATCCATTAGAACAGTAAGTTACTTATCTTTGGTAAACCTCTTTCTAGTGGATACTCTTATTATTCTGCAGATTCCTCATCGCCTGTCCTCAATTTGAGGAGGCTGGGGCTAACCTTCCCTTATTAGGGTAATTGAATTCCAATGTTGCTGGATTCTACTTGTTGCTAAAATTTGGCACACCTGTCACATTTTCTTTCATTCCAATGGTTTTCTAATCCTCTTTGCCTTATGAACGGACATTTGCACACAGGCTCCATATTGTTGCATCCTGCTGAGGAGCAGAGCCATGACTGAAACGGCTCCTACTCCACCCAGTGCTGCTGTGGAGCAGTTGCTATGAGAATGTTCTGAAGATTCAGTTTGCAGTCTTAGGGATATTAAAAGGTGAGGAATCTGAAGCGGTGAACTATCTTAGGGTCTGATTTAGAGGTTGGCGGATGGAGTAAAGACTGTTGGTGGCAGAGGAGCTGCTACATTTAGAATTTATGAACAACCACAGTGATTTACAAAAAAGAGGTAGGGGAGGTGCACAGCACAATCTGTGTGCGTAAAGATCAGCAAAAATTGAAAGGGTAGGGTGCTCCTCAGGAAACATATCCAGCCTATTACGTCATCCAGTAATGGCAAATAAGTGCACACATAAAGTATGAGTGCATCCCTGAATAGGGCACACCGTAGGTTCTTCACAGAAGACTCCTTGAACATAAATTTTGGAATGGTTGTGCTTGTTTATTTTTCAAACAGTAACGTTTCTTGATATTTTAATCATATCAGAATGAAGCATTTTGTTCTGAATTCATATGGATTAATCATAACCTCTGATAAACATTTCCTTAATGCTCCGATGCATTTCGGGCCCCAAAGCCCTTTTTCTAGGAGCTCTAAAACTAAAAGGATCTAGTAATCAACAATATGTAATAACAAACATATCAACATTTCAATAACATGACAGTAATAGAAAGGCGTAATGTGATGTGACCACATGCATGTGAAGCGGGTACGGTACGTAATAATTTTGTTTATTAAGATAGCCTCCATAACTTTTTGATGAAACATTGCATATTTAAAACAGTGAATATGTTTTTGTTCCCACAACATTATCAAATGGCCTTAATCAAGAAAATGAAAAAGTAGATTCTCATTGTATTATGTTAATTTCTTGATATTCCCCTTAGGAACCAAGCGACAATGGGCCTCTCTTTACTGAATTAAAGTTTTATATGCGAGCAGCCAAACCAGATGAAAGTAAGTGCTCTAAATGAGATTATGAAGTGGACTAATTCTGCTTTTATTTGTGGAGCAAAACCCATATGCCAGTTTGTTTATTTAAATATACTGATCTATTTAGCAGCATAATGCAGAACACATTTTTTTTAAAGTATAAAGCTGAGCTTTACTAGAAAAATTGCGAAGCTTTGAGACTCACGCGTACAGTGACAGATAGTCATCTCTGATGCTTGAGGACCAATTGGAGAACTTTCTATTTCACGAATAACAGACCTATGAAATTGAACTAAATAAGCTGCTTCCAGACATTCAAGAAAACCCCAGGGAGGTGTTGGGGAGTTTTTTCCGGGCCCTTCCTTTTAGTAAAGAACCCCACACCTTAGCCCCTACCGTCGATAATTACTTTAAATTGTGTTTTCACTTTTCTTGATTGTCAGCTTTTTTCCTTGGGCCCTTGTGCCTACCTCTCGCCAGTTATCACCCACCACACCTTGATTTGTTCTCTTTGTGTTTTTAGGCCCAATATAAATCCATAGCACATGATGCTGTCATTTTGCTTTTCTCCACTTCCCTCTTCCTTCAGAATCTCTAATTTTGTGGTTTATTCTCCCTGTGGCTATTTTTCAGCCTTCCAGTTTGTCCTTTGTGCTTCTTTTTTGTTTTGACTCTCGTTTTAGTTTTTTTGTTTTCTGGCCTTTACTCCCATGTGCACTTTTGTGGTTGTTCCTATGCAATTAATTCCTTGCTATCCTACTACTATTTTGTGTTTGCTCTCCACTTTAGATTTTTTTTCTTTATAGGCTTATTCCCCCACTCTTACTCGTTTCAGTTCTGACAACTCAACACGTTTGTGGTGTGAATTCTCCAACTCTCAATCTACTCCTTAGCTCATGTTGGACCTGGCCCTTTTGCAGGGTTTTCCCCAAACCTTTTCCTTCCTTTGCCTATTTTTCTGACCTGTTTGTTGGCTTTAGGACTCTGGGCAGTTTAACACCGCTAATCAGTGCTAAAGTGCATATGCTTTCTCCTCTTAAACTTAGTATATTTGGTTTCTCCATGATTGACATATTTAATTTACTGGTCAGTCCCTAGTACAGTGCACTTCTGATGGATACTTCTGCCTCCTGGATTCCTCACCTTTTGAATACCCCCTGCGCCAGCATTCCGCGGAAATTCTTTCCTAGCTCTCCCACGTCGACGAGGACGTTATAATAGCACAGCTCCGCTTGCGACTCCAAATGACGTAATCGGAGCCATAAGAAGACCTCGTTGGCGTTCTGACGTCAGTTCCTTTTCTGTTTTTTTTTTTTTTTGCGCCGTCCACGTGTAACTGTTTTTCTAAGGACTCACCATTTTCTATAGTGATTACTTTATTTCCTTGAAGATTTCTAATGGCTACATCTAGGAAGTCCGTATTTAAGCCCTGCAGGGAGTGTGGCGGTCACATGTTGATCACTGATCCCCCCCCCACCCCCCCCCACCCCCATGATGATTGCCTTTGGTGCTTGTCTTCTGATCACGACGTCGATCAATGTCGAAGCTGCTGGAAGATGAATCCGAAAGCCCTTAAAGAATGTGAGGCTAAACTTTTTATGGCCAAATCCAAAAAGGAGAAGAGGGGTCGGAAGCGTGGGAAAACACAAAAAGTCGAAGAAGAGACATGGTTCTCTTCGCCGTTCGTCGAAGAACCGGGCTTCGAGGTCGCCTTCTTATGCTAAGCGGCTTCGAAGGCAGGACTTTGTATCTCCTACTCCATCTCCACGCCAATTCAATCTCCAGCTCCAGGTCGCTGGCGTTGAAGTGCCCTTCGACACCTGATGGTTATCCGGCTCCCAGTATGTCTGATGCCCAGGGAGTCTTGTCCAGTTCATCTGGCTTCACCTGTGCGGGCACCGTCTTCACCGGCTCCGCAGGTTCCAGATCAGCCTCAGGTGATTCAGGAAGGTACAGATCCATATCCTCCTTTTCCTGCTCCTGGAACAGACCCTACACATTTTTTAAATGCGATGCTTGGCATGTTTGCCTGAGCTTCTAATCCTTCTGGTCTGCCTTTGGACCATGTGGGACCTTTGGCCTTTAATTTGGGTATACCTCACCAGTATACCCAGGCTCCCTTCGTACCATTCTTGCCAACTACTCTGGCTTGGCATTTTCCGGCGCCGAGGTCTTCCACTCAGGTTCCTTGGACCCCTTTGGCTGTCGAGTAGACGCCGCCTCGGATTCGATTGATGCCGAGATTTGAAGCAGAAGGTCCTCCATCGACAACGATGCAGTCGTCACCGGCGTCGCGTCTGGCTCCGCCGATGCGATTAAGAAGCAGTGCTCTAGAAGGGATGCGCAGAGGGTCCTTGAAGAGGAGGAATATAGACAGGAACAGGAGGAAGAAGAGATTGTTGAATCTGTGGACAAGTTTGAAGGCTTACAGGAGGCCAGTGGATTGGATACTGCTCATGAGTATGAACTCTCATCTCCAAAGGCTGGGGTATTGCAGGATGTTGCTCCTTATGTCGCAATAAGGAAGGCAGCTGAGTTTCTTGATCTGCAGTTACCTACAGCTCAGGTGAAATCTAACATCCTGTCTGAGGTTCTAAACACATCTGTCAGTTTCTGAACCTCTTCTACCCTTCATTGAGGCTTTAACAGAGCCTATTTTAGAAGTCTGGCAAAAACCTTTGATTGCTGCATTTTTCTGGTCCGTTGCAAGAAGGTACAGACCTGCTCCTGGGTACCCAGAGTTTTTCTTCACATTCATCACCTGAAAGCTTGGTGGTCCAAGCTTCTTTGGCATTGCTTTTCTGAACACCTGAGGCGGAAGCCGGGAGCACCGATTGCCTGCTTTTTAAAATTGAACATTTATTTGTTGCTGTTGTTTTTGATACCAGTCACTTGGGCACTTTCCTTCTCACTACCCTCCCTTGCTCAGCACAGTCTGCTCCTTCCGCTCAGCCGATGAGGTGCTGTAGCGGGGAACGGCGAGGACAGCGGCCATATTGAGGGTAGACTGGGGTTGCCGGTGCAGTTGCACGGCCAATCCCACCTCCTGCCAGTGTATTATGACCCCTCCCTCCTGGTCGCGCAGCGGCCGCGCGCAGCGTGCGCGCCGGCGGCGCGCCAAAGGCAAGCCAGTCTGCGCCCGTCCGCGACCGACCAGGACCCGTGGCCCAGCACCATGCCCGTTTCCTGATTTATTCCTCTTCTCAACTTCTCGCTTACCAGGGTGATTGGTCCCTTAGCGTTCCTACTTTAGAACATATAGGGAAGCTTGGCATATCGGCGCCCGCCTACTCTCCTTTTTCCTCCCCCCTCCCTAAATCCCAGCTTTCTTTGCCGCCCACTGCTCTCCTTGAGCCTCCTTCTCAGTCTTCCTCCTGTCCCCCTGCCGTGGCCACAGCCTATCTCCTTAACACCCGCTCGGCGGTGAAGCACCAACTGGAACTGTTTAATTTTCTTGACACTCTTAAACCCAATCTCCTGTTCCTCACGGAGACATGGTTCTCCTCAGACTCACTGCCTGATTATTATTATTAAATTATTATTAAAATTTTTTATAGAGCGCGTAGTCACCCTGAGGTATCCCAGCGCTGAAGATCCCTACTTCTGTGGGTTCGGCAACAGAGAAGGGGGGGAAGACGGGTTCAAATGGGGGAAGTTAAAAATTAAGGAAACAGGTGAGCTTTAAACCGTTTCCTGAAACGTAAGTAGTTGGGTTCTTTTCTCAAGTCTCGGGGGAGAGCGTTCCAAAGGCGTGCGTTGTGGACCGAGAAGCGTCTTCCACCCGAGCGGGCTTTCTTGAATCTGGGCAGGATGATAAGGGACTCATTGTCTGAACGAAGGGATCTTGGGGCTTTGTAAGGTTTTATGAATTTCCTAAGAATAGGAGGGCCTTGATTCTGCAGTAGCTTATGCGCCAGGCATAGGACTTTGAAAATCACACGTTCCCTCACTGGGAGCCAGTGAAGGAGCTTCAGAGCAGGTTTGGCTGAAGCCCTGGCCGGGGTGTTAGTGAGGATCCTGGCCGCCGCATTTTGGATTTTCTGAAGTTTGTTTAACGTTGCTTCAGGTGCGCCCAGGTAGATTGCGTTACTATAGTCGAGCCTGGAAAGTATGAGGCCTTGGATGAGAAGTCTTTGTGATGTGGGTGGAAGTAAAGGCAGGATCTTTCTCATAGATTTCAGTAGTCCGAAGCAGGTACCGGCTACTTTTTTGGCCAGCGTGGTGAATGAAAGATCAGTTTCGATCCATACTCCCAGGCTTTTTACTTCCTGTTTTGGGTCTGGGGGGTGACCCAGACAGGGTGGCCAGGTGTTCAGGGGAAAGGTGAATCCTTTATGACCCAGAAGGAGGATGTCCGTCTTTGATCCATTCAGCTTTAAATCTGAGTTGTTCATCCACCCATGTATCTGCGTCAAGCAGTTGAATAAGTCCGCAGGTTGTTGACTAGGGTGGGATAGGGAGACGACTAGTTGTGTGTCGTCCGCATAACTGAAGATGCTCACTCCGAACGGGGTGACAACCTCCTCCAATTGGGCCATGTATATGTTTAAACAATGTAGGGCTCAGGGAGGAGCCCTGAGGCACCCCACATTGGAGGGGTGTTTCGGAGGAGCAGGTGTTATTTTCCTAGATCTGAAAGGAGCGTTGGGCCAGAAAGGAGGAAAGCCAGGATAGAGCAGTACCTTCTACTCCCACCTTTTTGAGCCGTTTGATCAGGAGTTGGTGGTTGACGGTGTCGAAGGCCGCACTCAGGTCGAGGAGGATCACTGCCACTGATCCTCCGTCTAAGAGTGCCCTGGCCTCCTCCACCCCCGCCAGGAGGGCGATGTCCATGTCCTGTCCTGGGCGAAAACCTGTCTGCGAGTTTTTTAGCAATTTATTCGATTCCAGAAACTGGGAAAGTTTCGTGTTCACCAGTTTCTCGGCGATCTTGCTGGTCCCAGGGAGGAGGGATATTGGTCTATAATTAGCCAATTCCGCTGGATCCAAGGAGGGTTTCTTTAGAAGCGCTTTAACAACTGCCGCTTTCCAGCTAGGGGGAACGATTCCCTGTTGAAAAGACGCGTTAATCAGATGGGTGAGGGGGGGTATGATGATGGGAGCTACTTCCTTGAGGATCCGTAGCGGTGCAGGGTCCCTAGGAGATCCGCTTTTGATGGTTTTTAGCGTGTTCTCGACTTCTTCGATGGTTATTTGCCCCCAAGAAGTTAAATTAGGGGAGATCGAAGTGTCGAGGGGATCGCCAGTGTCGCTCGGATTGGAGGGAGGGATGGAGTTGAGGATTTTTTGAATTTTTTCTTGGAAAAAGCTGGCTAGCTGATGGCATTTTTCCTGGTCTGCTTTGGGGCCTGGGGGGTTTCTCGGGGCAGGATCGGGAACATTGAGAAGTTCTTTCAGGATGGTATAGGTTCTTTACTAGAGCAGGCGGCTTTTTCAATTCTTTCCTGAAAGAATAGGCTTTTTGTCTTACCGATGGAAGCTTTGTATACTGATAAAGAGGTGAGATAGGCATCCTTATTAGTGTTGGACTTCTCCATCCTTCAGCTCTTTTGCAGTCCTGCCGAAGCGACTTGAGCTCTGGAGTATACCACGGGGCCGGAGGTATTCGTTTGGTGTGTTTGAGGGTGGTGGTTTTAGGGAGGAGTGTATCCAAAGAGGATGTGATCCAGGAGCTAAACTGTTTGTCGGCCGTAGTAGCATCAGGGGAAAACGATGGAATGGAGTTAGAGAGAATGGCGGACCATTCGGATGATAGGAGTTTATGCCAGCGTCTGTCGGTGACTTTGATTTTCGCAGACTGGGTGAAAACAGTAGGAGACTCCCAGGAAATGGGGATTAAAAAATGATCGGTCCATGGCAGTGGCAAAGAAGGACTCGTGGTGATATTGGCGTCGTTAGTAAGGACGGGATCTAAGAGGTGTCCCTTATCGTGGGTAGGCTCGTTATTCACCAATCGAATGTTAAGTGACAGAAGGTCCACTAGTAGGTCGGAGGCAGACCGGTCAGCGGGATCTGTAAAATGGAGGTTAAGGTCCCCTACAATAAGAAAGTTGGAAACAGAAGCGGCCAATTGAGAGGTCGTTTCGGTAACTGCGCTGAGGAATTTCCCAAGGGTACCCGGGGGACGGTAGATAAGCAGTCCCGAAAGGGAGTGCGTCGGGGAGGTTTGGAGGGAGAAGTGGCAGCTTTCTGCGTCTTCAAGATGTCTTAGCGGCCCTCCCCGATTCCTACTTTGCCCTCCGAGCCGACCACCCTGACGGGAAGGCCGGAGGGGAAGTGGCCTTGATTGCTCGTTCTAATCTTCAGTTTCAGCTTGTCCCTTACCCCCCCATTATGGCAGCTGATTTCCTAGTTGTCCGCTCCGTCAATCTTGCAGTTCCTTTCACCTGCGCGCTCTTTTATCGCCCACCTCAAGCTATGCCCCACTTCATCCCAGCTCTCCAGGAGCTGTTGGCCACTCTGGTGGTCAACAACTCCTCTGTCCTGCTTCTGGGCAACTTCAACTATTGGCCCGGTGATCCTAGAGAGGATCATACTTCTAAAGACTTCTCTGAAACTCTTCAATCCCTTAACTTTATTATTCATATTCATTTCCCCACTCATGTGCATGGTCACATTTTAAGCCAGATCTGGTCAGCCAATGTATTCATTCTTTCCCCCACAGTTCTCCCTTGCTCCTGGTCCGATCATTCCTTGGTCTCTTTCTCCCTTGACCTTGGGGCTACCAACAAGCCCCCCCCCCCCCCACAAGAATGTTTTGGCTCGAAATTGGAATCGTGTAGACCTAGGCGCACTTTGTGCTTCCCTGGCAGCCTCGTCACCCTGTATGGTAGATGTCCCACTGGACCTCCAGGTGGCCACCATCAACAGTTGGCTTTCTGCCTCCTGTGATTCTGCTGCCCCTTTCAAACTTGTTAAAAAGTGCTGCTCTCATGAGGCCAACAGGTGGTTCACCAACGACCTAAAAGTCCTTAAATTGACACTTAGACAGGCGGAGCGGCGCTGGAGGCGCAGCTACTGCACTATCCTTAACCGCATGCGCGCTAGCGGAATTCCGCTCGCACGCTGGGTTTTTAAAAAACGCACTTTACGTGACGAGCTGGGCTCGTCATCAGCGTGCGAGGAGGCTACGCCATGACGAGCCCAGCTCGTCATCAGCGTCGAAGGGGTTAAGGCTCAATACTCGGCCCTTCTTCGGGACTACAAAAAAGCTATTTTGTTAGTCAAGACTGAATACTTTTCACTGAAGATTCTCCTTGCGGTAAACAAGCCCAAGGAGATCTTCTCCATTATACACAACCTAGCCGCATCCGATAGTCAATTCTGAACCTGCTCCTTCGCAATCTCCCTGTAATTCCCTCAACGGCTATTTAATTGAGAAGATTGCCACCATCAAGCGCAATATTCCCCTGCCATCCTCCTCCTCTCCTTTTCCTCTGCCTCATACGTCCATCTACGTTCATGACTCACTGCGTGAAGAAAATAAGACAGACGTTTGCTGCTCGTTTCCGAAGTGATTGATATAATCTCTACCTTCAAAGTTCTTCACCGGCTGGTGAAGAAATCCACGGCATTTACTGCATAAGATTCTGCCCGACGGATTCACTGCTGAGGGTGTCGGCTGACGCCCTCCCTGCCTAGACGTTTGGCAAAAAGCAGGAAAATCTCCCAACTCTCAGGTTGTCCCCTGTTGTCTGTCCTGATGAAGACCCGATACGGTTGCCAGAAAGTCTGCCCCATTTACTAGGGTCGAAACGTCGACGTTGTGTTAAACCTATCTGTCCATTCTAAGTTTCAACCAAAAAGAAATAATATACGTGACCGTTGGAATAATTGATTTCAAATTATGGACTAATATATATGTATAATTGTATATGTTACTGTTTCACTACACTGTCATCAGTTGTCACTATCACTCACTTGAGCACTTTATTAACTGTGATACCTATGTCATTGATGTTTTGGACAACCCTTGTTCAGTTTTGTCTGATTATTTCATACCTGATTTTCGATATAAGAACTTTTTTGAGAAAATCAAAACTTTGGTGTATGTTTTTTAAAATATTTCCAAGAATGATATTGTGAAATGCATATAAAGGGCTGTATATGAATAATTGATTTTGACAAAGAGATTTGTGTATTCCCAACAGGACCATTGTTTTTGTATATATCATACGTCCATCTGTCTTGATCATCTCCCCCTGATCTCCAAGGAGGCCTTTCTTACTCTGCTAAAGAAGGTTAAGTCCGGTTCCCCCTCCGACTGCGGTCCGGCTCACATCCTGCGGGAACTATTCTCCAGCTGTCCCGACCCTCCTTTAACCCTTCTTAATACTTCCGTCATTCAGGGAATAGTCCCAGCCCCCCTTAAACCAGCTACAGTCATCCCCATCTTAAAAAAATCGGGGGCCGATCCTACTCTTCTGGCCAACTTCAGGCCTATATCCTTGCTCCCTTTCTTGGGTAAGATCCTTGAGAGCCATGTCACCACCTGCCTCTCTGCTTTCATCGAGGACAACCATCTTCTGGCCTCCCATCTAGCCGGCTTTCGTCCAGCCCACTCAACGGAATCTGTGGTCCTTTCTCTCCTAGGTGAGCTCAGGAGAAGTGCCGATACCAATGCCCCCCAGGCCTTGGTCCTCCTCGATTTGTCCGCTGCTTTCGACACGGTCGACCATTCCATTCTACTTGACCGTGTTGAAGCAGCGGGCATTCGGGGGACTGCTCTGGCCTGGCTTGCCTCTTTTCTTCAGGGCCGAACGTAGGCGGTCCAACTGGATGGCTTTACTGCCCCCACTTGCTCGATCTCCTGCGGGGTTCCTCAGGGCTTTTCCCCTCTCACCGCTCCTATTTAATCTTTATATCTACTCCCTTATAGCTTCTTTACAAAACATGGAGGTCGCCGCCTTTAACTACGCTGACGACCTCCAGCTTGTCTTTAATCTTTCCTCTTCCCCTGACTCCTCCTCAAATTCCAAACTACTTTTGTCTTTATTTATGATTTGATGAATTACAATCCTCTAAAACTTAATCCTGACAAGACTGAGTTGGTCCTAACTTGTGACCCTTCTAACCCTTGAAACCCCGCCTTTTGGCCACCCGCCCATGGCCCCCCACCGACGCCGTCCACTTCTGTTAAAGCCCTGGGAATTAAAATCAATCCAGACCTCTCCATGCGCCCCCAGATCAGCTCCGTTGTTTCAACCTGTTTTCTATCCCTCAGAGTCATACGAAAGATTTCCCGTTTCTTTTCCCATGATGCTCTTAAACTTATCATCCTGGCCATGATCTCTTCTCGCTTGGATTATGGAAATGGTCTGTATGTAGGCATCCTGGCCTAAGAACTCCGGCGCCTACAATCAATACAAAACCAAGCCGCACGCCTCATCTATCGGCTTCCTAAGTTCCATCGCACCACTCCCCTGCTTAAGTCTCTTCATTGGCTCCCCATCCTGCAAAGATCTCTATTTAAGATGGGCTGCCTGATCTTCATGGCTCTTGCGGCTCGGCCCCCGTTTTCATTAACTCCATGACCTTAGCGCTTGGACGCCCATTGGGCAGCAATCGCGCTCTACAAATCACAATACAATACAATCTCCCCCTACGTCCCAAGTCGCACCCTTCGCTCTTCTACTCAGGCTATTCTTAATGTTCCTCGCTTTCAGAGGTCCAAGCTGGGTGGCGTGAGGTTCTCCTTCCTTGCCCCTCGCTCTGGAACAACCTTCCTCCTTTTATTAGGGCCATGACAGTTTACTTGGACTTTCGTAAAGCTCTAAAAACCCATCTCTTCACTCAAGCCTACCCAGTGTAATAACCCTCTGGTCGGTACTCCCGCCCCCCCCCCCCCCCCCCCTTTTGTCAACCCACAGCGCCTAGAAACCGTTTGGTGGTAGAGCGCTTTACAAATTATTTCTACTTCAACTTCAAATTTTTTCAACTTCTTGCTCGAAGCTATCTTCTGGTTCATTTCCTACTATACCAGGTGATAGGAATTCTAAAAAAAATGGAGCAAGGAGCAAGCTGCAAAGAAGGTATTTTCTTCTGCTAGTATGGCACTAAAGTCCACTAACGCTACCTGTCTACTTGGGAGGTATATCCATGCTCTGATGGACTCAGTGAAGCAGTTAGCTCCAAAGTTGCCTGAAGATGACCGGAATAATTTCCTGGAGGTCCTTTCTGATTCTCAGGCTGCGGCCCGTCAAGTGATACAATCGGGTATGTACACTGCTGACTCTGTGGCTCCTGTAATGGGGTCTTCTGTCGCAACAAGAAGACCAGCTTGGCTCAGGTTGTCTGGATTTTCTCCTGATGTTCAGGCAACCTTGCTGGATTTGCCATTTGATGGTTCGAGACTGTTTGGTACTAAAGCTGACTCTGCCTTGCAATGCTTTAAGGATAGCAGAGCGACTGCAAGATCTCTGAGCCTTCAAACGCCGTCCAGAGGATACGGCTACCAGCTGTATCGTGGATTTGGAAGGGCTGCTTCCTTTTGTGGCCGTCAACAGAGCCAACAGCAGAATCCTTTGTACAAATCGTACAGGGGGAAAATATAGGATGTTTTAGGAGAGCTGCCCGGCATCAGTCCTCCTCTTCTCTTCCCTCCTCCCCCGCCACTGTTGATGCCTCAGGAAAACCGTTCTAGATCCCCCATCTTAGAACATGTTGGTCCTGTAGTGGGTCGGGTGTCCCACTTTCTACAAGATTGGAAATCTGTTACTTCAGGCCGTTTGGTTTGAAATCTTTTAGAGAATGGGTACGCCCTGCCGTTTTTAGAGTTTCCTCTTCCTTACCCTCTCGCCACGGTTGGTGTTCAGAGGACCACTTACCTTTTATGCATCAGGAGGTTCTTACCTTGTTACAGAAAGAAGCGATAGAGGTGGTTCCAGAGCAGGAGAGAGCTCAGGGGTGCTACTCCCGGTATTTCCTGATCCCCAAAAAGGACAGTCGATTGAGGCCGATCTTCGACCTCGGGATTTTGAATCTTTACCTCAGGCAGGAAAAGTTCAAAATGTTGAACTTAGCTCAGGTTCTTCTTGCGCTGCAACAGGAAGACTGGATGGTGTCTATCGATCTGCAGGATGCGTATTTTCATCTTCCCATCCTGAAGTCGCATCGGAAGTATCTCCGGTTCACGGTGGGGTCGTAACACTACCAGTTTGCGGTTCTTCCGTTTGGTTTGACTTTTGCACCTCTGGTCTTTACAAAGGTGGTAGCGGCACATCTCCGAAGGTCCGGGGTTCCTGTTTCCCCTATCTGGACAACTGGCTGTTGAAAGCCAAGTCTCTGGAAATGGTGTTAGGCCACTTGCAAGCAACATTGTATCTGTTGTTCAAATTGGGTTTCTCAATAAATGTACCCAAATCTCACCTGGTGCCTTCTCAATGCAGCCTGTTCATAGGAGCAATACTGGACACTACTGTGTATCAGGCATTTCCGCCTCCACAGAGGATTCTCGACATTTAGGCAATGATTCCTTTATTTCACATTGGAGCAGTTGTTCCAGTCCTGAATGTTCTAAGTCTTCTTGGTCTGTTCACTTCCTGCATACTGTTGGTCAGTCATGCACACTGGCATATGAGGCCACTCCAGTGGTGCCTCCGCAGGCAGCGGTATCTGTGAGAAGATGGCCTGATATATGATGCTTCCTAGTTCTAGTGATCACCTTGTATCAGTCCAAATAACCCTTATGGTGATTGGTTGTAAGTCAACCTGATAGACCAGCTATCCTTATGGTAGCATGGACAGAGCAGTCTTAGGCTAAACTTTTGGCATGTGAAGCCAGCTGGTTCGAGGCATGTGGGCTGCTGAATTCATATCTGTGCATAGATCGCCGCCTAGTGTTGGGTCCGGATGATTGCACATTGTTGTCCTGGAAGAGTCTTCGAAGTATCACGAGATAGGTGGCTCCTCCCCTGGACTACAGTGCGCATGGGCATCGCCTCCATCCCCAGATTGTTTTTTTCCGCCATTGGGTTCGGATGGGTTTCGGTCCCGCTGTCGGAACCGATAGTACTTTCTGTTTTCTACTTGAGACCTAACGGTCTTTAGGCTGGGCGTCGGTACTGTTTCGTTCGGGTTATCTTATTCTCAGCTCTGAACACTCTCTGCCCCTCCGCGTGCTCTCGGCGCGGACGGGCCTACTCGGCGCTCGAAGCTCCTATCATGGAACGTACTCCGTTCAAGAAGTGCCCGGTGTGCAATTCCAAATATTCACACCTCGACGTGCACCCTGTGTGCAACAAATGTTTATCACCGAAACATGACGAGAGCAGGTGTATGGCCTGTTCAAAGTTCCGGTGCAAGAAGACCCTAAAGCAGCGTCGCGCCGCTCGGCTCCAGGCCCAGTTGGCAGAACCCCCTGCAAGCCTGCCGGACAACATCTTCGAAGGTTTTAAAGTTTCAGACTCTAACCCTGCGTCGGAGGAAGAGGAAACCGGCGACGCGGAAGATGCAGACTTTTATGAAGCCGGCGACGAGGTAGGGGACGACTATGAGGCAATTGCCACCGTGGGGTATAGCTCGGAGGAAGAGCATCCCCAAACAGACTCAGGGGTTAATCCCCAAGACACGGCCCGGGTCGAGGGATCGCCTTCGGGCCTTACCCAAGACCTCGTTACTAGTCCAGCAGCCCCGCCTCTAGGCCCGGCCACGGACATTTTGGAGGGGCCACTCCCGTTGAAGGAAACGAAAGTGAAGCCATCGGGATCCACGCAGTCGGTTTCAAAACCGAAAGTGAAAGCTCCATTGATGGGGCAGAAGGCTCGGGAGGTGTCAACACCTAAGGCACTCAAGATGGCCGACTTGAAGAGCCACGCCAAGATGGCCGACCCCAGGGCCTCGGGGTCGACGCCGAAACCAAAGGCGGCCGACGCGGCTGCGTCGGCGCCGAAGACATTGGGGGTCGACGACCCGAAAAAGGCTCCGAAGAAACGCCAAAGCGATTCCACGGCTCCGGCTGTACCGGCTCCGACCGTCGGAACCAAGGATGGAAAGGTGTCGACTCCGAAGACGCTGTCCCCGGCAGAATCGACTTCCGACTCCGGGAGGGCTCACAAGCCAGTCAAGCCCTCTCCGGTATTGGCGAAGAAGGTAGTGGAATCCCTCCAACGGATTCGAAGCGCTGAAGTTCTCGAGCCGGAGGGAGTGAAGCCGAAGCCTGCATCTAAGCCGGCGAAGGCGCAGACGCCTATCTGCTACACCCTGCCGCCGAAATCGGCGCCGAAGGCCTTCGCTCCGAAGCAGGGGGCGGACGTGCCCTCGAAAGAGACATCGACGTCCAAGGCGGCGTTAGGAGTGTCGAAGCCTCGGCTCCAGTCACTCGCGGAGGAAGAGCGCCGAGAGGTCGTCATCGACGCCAATACAGGGAAATTGTCCCTCCTCAAGAGAAAAATCACTGCGGAACCGGTGCTGGAGCATTTTCGGATTCCTCTGAAGAACAAGAAGGACTCGACGGGTGCTTCGGACCTTATGGAGCCTTCGTCTCCCACACATGTGGAAAGTTCTCCTACTCGTTCTAATGGGGATGGTGACGATGAGGAGTACGACGAGTACACCTATCCGGCGTACTCGGATCCGGAGGAGGAACCTGCTCCTTGGTCTGCCGGAGCCGACCCAGACGACCCGCAATCGGGTCAGGAACCGCAGCTGTTTGCGGCAAAGACCTCACCGACGGAGGATTCAGCGGCCTTCAACGCTCTCCTCGAGAGAGCTGCGGCTAACCACGACGTCGAGCTGCACTCAGACCCGGTGGATGTGGACTTTTTATTTGACACTTTCTCAGTAGCCGAGAAGTCAGTCAAGACACTGTCGATGCTTAAGGGGGTGCTCAAACACGCAACGGAGGTCTTCAGGGAGCCCACCCGGGCGCGTGTCATCAACCCTCGCATTGACAGAAAATATAAGGCAGCGCCCTCGGATCCCACATACATCAAGGGACACTTGCCACTGGACTCGTTGGTTGTATCCAACGCTCGGAAGAGGGCGAACTCGCAGACCACTGGTGACGCTCCTCCCCCAGACAAAGAGTCCAAGATCTTCGAGGCCTCTGGGAAACGAATTGCTGCACAGGCAGCAAACATTTGGAGAATCTCAAACACACAGGCCCTACTTGCACGCTATGATAGGGCTCATTATGACACCTTAGAAACACTGCTGCAACACCTGCCTGACCAGTACAAGGAGGCAGGAGAAACGCTTATTCAGGAAGGCAAGCTCATCACAAATGCATCCATTAAATGTGCGCTGGATGTGGCTGATACGGCCTCCAGGGCAATCAACACTAGTGTGTTGCTTAGACGGCATGCTTGGCTGAGAATTTCAGGGTTCAAGCCCGATATTCAAACGACAATACTGAACCAAACTGTTAATCCTGACCACCTATTTGGCCTTGAGGTCGATGCGACGCTGGAAAAGATGAAGAAAGATACGGACACTGCCAAGTCTATGGGGGCCCTCCAGTCTCAGCAGTTTCGGGGCGTTTCCTTTCGTCGCTCCAATTCCAGAGGCACCTCAAGGGGTCAGGCATCGCAGTCCACCCAGTATTACAAAAGTAACACCCAACCCTCATACAACAACAAGGGTAGAGGTGGCTACAGAGGCAATAACATCAAGGGCAGGGGACGTGGAAACAACAGCTCCAGGTCCACCACCGCCAACAAACAGTGACGTCTTTTCACTGCCCCCCGACCATACAACACCGGTCGGGGGGAGACTCCAGCAGTTCCTGCCCGCGTGGAAATCCATCACCACGGACAGGTGGGTCAGGTCTCTTATCCAGTACGGTTACTGTCTGGAACTTACTTCCATTCCACCAAACATACCCCCAAGAAGCCGTCCTATGTCCGGCGAGCACTTGACCTTGTTGCAGCAGGAAGTCCTAGTCATGCTGCAAAAAGGGGCAATAGAGCCCGTTCCATTGCAAGAAAGGGGAACAGGGGTTTACTCCCTGTATTTTCTAATCCCCAAAAAGGATGGATCCCTCAGGCCCATCCTGGACCTCAGGCCCCTCAACTGGTACATTCTCTCGGAGCACTTCCATATGCTCACGTTACAGCAAGTACTCCCTCTGCTTCAGCAGGGGGACTTCCTGGCTACGCTGGATCTGAAAGATGCATATTTTCATATCCCACTGCATCCTTCCCACAGGAAGTATCTCAGGTTCACGATTCAAGACCAGCATTACCAGTTCAGGGTTCTGCCATTCGGGGTCACCACGGCGCCGAGGGTATTTACAAAGTGCCTGGCGACCGTGGCGGCGCATCTCCGGCGCCAGAACGTCCATGTCTACCCCTACCTGGACGACTGGCTCATTCAAGCAAAGACAGAACTGTGCGTCGACCATGTGTCACGCACCATTCATCTCCTGCACGATCTGGGATTCTCTCTGAACTACCCCAAGTCCCATCTCCAGCCCGCCCACGTGCGACAGTATCTGGGCGCGACTATCAACACTCTGGCAGCCACTGCGCAGCCAAATTCAGTGAGAATCGCCAGTATTCAGGCGCTGATCCAACGGTTCAGACCTCAACACTCGCTTCCAGCGAAGGTGTTCATGCAGTTGATAGGCATGATGGCCTCCTGCATCTCCATCGTCCCGCACGCGAGACTACATATGCGTCCGCTTCAGGAGTGCCTTGCACGTCAGTGGACTCAGGCTCATGGGCAACTGACAGACCTAGTGTTGGTGAGCGGTCGGGCATACGACTCTCTGCATTGGTGGAATCCACAAAACCTTTGCAAGGGCCGACCATTCCAGGAGCCTGTGCCACAGATTGTCCTGACAACGGACGCCTCTCTCCAGGGATGGGGAGCGCATGTACTCCAGTACACGGTGCAGGGACTATGGACACTACAGCAAAGGAAGATGCACATCAATGTGTTGGAACTGATGGCAGTCTTCATGGCCTTGAAGGCGTTCAAAGTACATCTGTGCAACAAGGTCGTGTTGATCCGGACGGACAACATGACGGCCATGTACTACATCCAGAAGCAGGGAGGCACACACTCTCCACAGCTGTCTCATCTGGCTCAGAGCATGTGGAAGTGGGCCTTTCAGAGGAACATCTTCCTCATGGCAGAGCATCTCCCGGGCAAGGACAATCAGATGGCGGATCTGCTCAGCAGGCACAGCCATCAGATGCACGAGTGGGAGATACATCCATCAGTACTCCAACCGTACTTCCAAAAGTGGGGTCATCCAGAGATAGACCTGTTCGCCACGAAAGAGAACGCAAAATGCCAAAGCTTCGCCGCCAGGTTCCCACACCCGCAATCACAGGGCAATGCGATGTGGATGAACTGGTCAGGCAGATTTGCGTACGCTTTTCCCCCAGCACCTCTGATACCGCTGGTGGCACGCAAACTCAGGCAGCACTCGATGACTCTCATCCTGGTTGCTCCAACATGGGCTCGCCAACCATGGTACACCACGTTTCTGGAACTCTCCGTGGTACCGCATCAGAGGCTTCATCTCACCCCCAGCCTTCTGACGCAGAGCCATGGCGACATTCAGCACCCAGATCCGCAACAGCTCAACCTGGCGATCTGGCTCCTGAAGTCCTAGAGTTTGGCTACCTCAATCTTCCTCCCGATTGCATGGACATCATTCGGGAGGCAAGGAAGCCCACTACTAGAGCTTGCTATGCGGCTAAATGGAAGAGGTTTGTCATCTACTGTGTTAACCACAATATTGACCCGCTAGATGCTTCCATTCAAAACATCATTTGTTACCTGTTCCACCTGTATCAATGCAATTTGGCGTACTCTTCCATCCGCATTCACCTGTCTGCTATGGCGGCATACCTCCAGAATAGGCAACATCTGTCGCTCTTTAAGGTCCCTGCGATCAAGGCCTTTTTGGAAGGACTCAAGAGTCATTCCACCAAGGACACCACCAGCTCCAGAATGGAACCTCAATGTGGTTCTTACCAGACTGATGAGTCCTCCCTTCGAGCCACTGCACTCTTGTGAGCTTCAGTTCCTAACTTGGAAGGTTGCGTTCTTAGTAGCAATCACATCGCTACGGAGGGTTAGCGAGCTGCAGGCGCTCACCATCCAAGAACCTTTCTTCCAGGTACACGCTAACAGGGTTGTGCTCCGCACTAACCCAAAATTCTTACCCAAGGTGGTTTCTCAATTCCATATGAACCAGACAATTGAGTTGCCAGTGTTTTTCCAGAACCCGGAGACGCTGGCGGAGCGGATGCTCCACACCCTTGACGTTAAGAGAGCCTTGATGTACTATGTAGACAGGACAAAAGATTTTCGCAAAACAAAGCAGCTTTTCGTTGCTTTTGCCACACACCACAAGGGAAACGCTATCTCCAAAGCTGGGATCGCTAGGTGGATAGTGAAATGCATTCAGATCTGTTACGCTAAAGCTAAACGCACTCTCACAATTCCACCAAGGGCCCACTCCACTAGAAAGTTGGGGGCCTCTATGGCTTTCCTAGGTAACATTCCCTTAGAAGATATTTGTAGAGCAGCTACATGGTCAACCACACATACTTTCACAAAGCATTACTGTGTAGATGTGCACTCTAAACAACAGGCAGCTGTTGGCCAGGCTGTTCTCAAAACGCTTTTTCAGACGGCTGCAGCTGGCACGGGCGGCCGCCGCTAATGGAGGGACTGCTATGTATTCTATGCACAGATATGAATTCAGCAGCCCACATGCCTCGAACTGCAAATGCTACTTACCAGTATGCATCTGTTCTTGGCATGTAGGGCTGCTGACATTCATATCGCCCGCCCTCCTCCCCGGCGCCCGTAGCAGCTGCAGCATTCATTTACATATATTTCTATGCTCTTAGCATGGGCATCATTCACATACTTCACTCCATCTCTGCCAATGGCTAAAAACAATCTGGGGATGGAGGCGATGCCCATGCGCACTGTAGTCCAGGGGAGGAGCCACCTATCTCGTGATACTTCGAAGACTCTTCCAGGACAACAATGTGCAATCATCCGGACCCAACACTAGGCGGCGATCTATGCACAGATATGAATGTCAGCAGCCCTACATGCCAAGAACAGATGCATACTGGTAAGTAGCATTTGCATTTCACCACATATAACCCCTTGAATACCAGATGAAAGGACACCACACAGGTTGTTATGAAAATAAACAATATATTTATTACTAACAAACACCTCTGAACTCTTTGAGATCAGAGGGCTAAGCACATAACAAAACTCTTATGAAAAATACAGTAAGTCGCACAAATTACAATGGTGCCCTAGGGGGACGACAAACCATATACTAAGTAAATGGTATAAGTAGAACGATTTAAGAAATTAGTATATCCAGAGGCTGTAGGATCGCTGGGACTACACTACCCTAACCTTAGGTAAGGAGCAGGAGGCCCACGGGACGCGTGTGCAGAGTGTGAACTCACAAGCGAGATGCGGTACAAAGTCAATGGACACGAACAAGTTACAAAATAAGTGAATACGGACAGGTCCGACTGGTTAAGACTAAAACTACAGGATACCTGGACACTAGGAGAGTCAATCTACCTATGAGCACTGAAATGCTCTTGTTACCTCACCCACGGGCTGCGGGTGCATAGGCGTGAAAGTGTGTAGGGTTTCCGCGTTGAAGTCAATGGAGCCTTGAAGAACGATGCTGCAGGCGACCAGGAGGAAGATGTCCGGAGTGATCCAAGTGCGGATCAAGGAAGATGGAGACCTGAAAGCAGAGGGGACAGTGTTCAGTCACTAGCCAGTGACTGGAGTGGAACTAGGAAGGAACCAGATGATGTTGTCGCGATCAGGTGAATAGTGGACGCTTGACTCTGCAGCCACGTGGACCAGGAGGTGCCTTCGACCAGGATGGAGGCACGAGCTGTCCCACGCAGGCTCTCGTTGTCGGCGGTGTCTGTTCCGGAATCTGAGCCAACAAGCCTTGGCAAAGGCAACCCACGCGGTGAGTGAAGATGGCGTCTGGTGCGGACTAGGAGGGCCCGGGGTGCTTCTCTTTTGGAAGGAAGCAAGGGCCAGTCTAGAGCAACCAGACCAGCGGTGTAGATTTCAAGGATCGTCGTCTAGGAGGGCACTAGCCAGCTAGCAAGTGACCAGACAACGCGTCGAGCAGCAACCAAGCAAAAGGGCCCCACGCAGATCTCGTGGATGCTGGAGGGCTGGTCTTCGATGCAGGAGCTGCTCGGGACTGAGGCTTCTCAATCCCCAAAGCACTTACTCGAGAATGTCTCAGAAGTCGTGCTGGAAGCGAAGTGCAGTTTCTCCAAGATGGTCGGTCCCACGTGTCTCGTCTCACACACGGATCTCAGCTGTGCTGCAGATGTGAGTTGTGGTCGGAGAGGTCTGGAAGTCCGGGTCTCGTCGGGCTCTGAAGTCTCCTTCCACCAGGAAGGACGACAAAGTGAACCGCTAGGACGCTTGATGGTGCCTGCGGAAGCAGGGTGGTCACTCCTTGGCCACAAGGGAGACTTTCTTCAGTCTTCTGTGGAGCAGAACATCGAAGTCCAGAGTTTCTTCTTTGTAGTTTCAATTCAGGATAATCTAATTTGGAATGGGACCAGCTCCTACCTTTATTCTGCTAAAGGGGGCTGTACTGTGACTAGGTCCCTCCCATGGGTGGGACCAGGAAGGGGGGTGGTTACACCCCCTATCCTTTGTCCGGTTTCGCGCCAGAGCTGGGGCTGGTGTGCCCCAGCAACTGGTTTGAACCGGGGTATGCACAGGGACACCTTGTGTGCCCCAGGCATGTCTCATTCCTTTCAGCCTGGCCTACCTCAATACACAAAATCCTATCTGGGGTGGTGCTAGCACCTCCCAAGGCAGGAAACCCTTTGTCCAGGCCTCCCTCGCTGGAAGGACTCCCAGCAGCAGGAGGTCAGACTCGT